>NC_064472.1:1574353-1884464 GCF_023343835.1 Lagopus muta | reverse complement strand
GATCTTGCACCCATCCAACCTGCCCAAGGACTGCATCTGCAGCACAGCAACTCCTCCCCGTGGCCCCACCACCCCTTTCAAGCCATCAATCTGTACATAAACCCACTGTGTCTTCTCAAACACCATAATTCTGTCACAGTATGGTTACAGCAAGGCACGCCTTCTGCCCCCAGGGATGGGGGTCTGTGCTGACAACTGAACTTTGCATACCTTGGGAAGAGGCTGTGCCATATGCTCCAGGCAGGTGGATCTCTGCCCAAAGCGCTGACGTGGGCAATGCTCCCCCAGTTCTCTGCTGCTGAACAGTTTGTCATTCACTGGTATTTAGAGGGAGTGAGTATTCATATGCCATCAGGTGCTGTTTCAATAGCAAGTGCTGATGAAGACATCTGAAAGGAAAGCACCTCGCCGTGAGCAGAACACGCAGTCGTGTCATCTCAAGCAGCTTTTGCTCTATTGCACTGAGATGGGAATATTGCAAAGCCCCATTTTAATGAATATTGCCTTTAGCTGTGCCACAGGAGATGCATATCAGCCAGGCAGGAAGAGGAACTTATCTCAGGAGTTCTTTAATACATGCAGGCTTCAGGTAAGTACCTGAAAACAAACAAACAAAAAAAAATGCTGAACTTGGAGATTCTTCTTGATTATCTGAATCTTTCCTTAACAGCCCAAAGTGGAACAGCTCTGGATGCACTGCAAGCTTTCATTGCTTCTATTTACAGACTTGATGTAAACATATGATTAGACTCTTTTCTACTTATGCCTGTGTGCCACGCTTGTATTAAGAGCTCTGCTGGATCATTGCTGTAGCAGAACAGACCTGGCCGAGTCTGACTGCATCAGTAGCACGGTCTGGACCAAAGAACATTCCCAGGCTGGGCTCCATCATCTGTGCTGCTGAATGGTCAGAGCGGTGTCTGCCCCAGTTCTGGCCTGGGCAGCCTCCCAAGCAGCTTACAGGGCGGGTTTGGGAGCGAGGACAGGCATTCCCAATGGGCAGCTGGATGGGAGCACCCTGTTTTGTAGGGCGAGAGAGCTCAATAGCATGGCTGTGCCTCACTGCAGGCCAGCTGGCCCTGGGGCAAGAGGCCAGTGCCAGGCGTGTTTAATGGACTAGCAATAGATGTTCTGTTCTGGCAGAGATCCTAAAAGGGTGACTGAAACCTCGCAGAGATGGGTGTATCCTGTACACAGGGCTGTACCCCGGCTTTGGGAGAGGGGCAGTCCTGTCCCACGTGTGTGCTGGCACAGCAGGGAGCTGCGGCCCCAGCTGCACTCTGACCTGCGCTGCTGTGCCAAAGGACAGCGCAGCGGTGCATCAGCAGCACTGCATGCGGAGCGCTTGGAGCTGCACGCTCGCTGCGTGTGCACACTTGTGGTGTTAGACTGACTTTCAGAACATCCTGTGGGAAAACCTCACCTCTCCTTGCAGGAAAACAAACCTTACTTCCACCAGGTTTTAAAAGCCAGACACACGAAAACAAACACGGAATTCAGATGCCTTAATCAGACGCTTAATGCAGTGTTTCATTTTCAGTACTCAAGTGACAGCCAGATCTGGCAAACTTCAGAAGAAAAAGAAGAGGCCATGCAGATTTGGTGGTCTTTTTCATTTGCTGGAGTGCAACCCCTCATTGCTGAAGCTCGCATTAGGGCTGCTGAGGGCCAGGCTGAATGCAGGTGTAATTTCAGTGATTCTGGCAGAACTGTGCTACCTTTGTCCAAATCTGAACACATTCAGCTGGGGTCAGAGATCCTCTGAAACCCCAAACAGCGTTGTGCGTCACATCTCAGGCTTCAGCAGAGCAGGGCTTTGCTGCAGATCTATGCCAAGCAGTACTTGGCACTGCCAACGTGGACTCTGTGTGTTGTGTGGCCATTTTTACACATAATATCTGCTAGCATGCAGTGATGATATCTTCAATAGGTCTCCCTAAGAGAAAGAAAACGAGTGTTGGGCTGTTTAGAGGGAGTGCAATAACACACTCCATATCTTTTTATCTCCCTGTGCTGAGCATTTCAGAGGGGTAACTCGTCCTGTAGCCGGTGCTCGTGGATGGAAAGTGTAAAACATTGCTCCTGCTGTAAAGAACACTTACACTGACTGGGATGTGGTTTCTATCTCCCGCAGACCTGTTGGCAGCACCCTCATCCATTTTAGCCACGTAGTAGAATCCATTACGAAAAAAACCCTCTGTGTTTTTCATATGGGGAGAAATGAGATTTAAGAGCAGCACAGTTGGTGCAGACAGAACACAGTGCAAATAAACGCAACATTAAAATCAGTCCGTGCAGTCAAGCATACCAACCTGCCTTGTCCTTGCAGAGCCCTGAAACTGCCCAGCCATTGCTCACATACATCCTTCCATTCACTCCTACGTTCATTCATTCATACAGACCCCTCACTCTCAAGAACACCTCCTGCTGACAGCATTGCCACTTATTCATATCAGCCCTTTGCTGCTGTCATGCTTCATTTTGGAGACGTAATGAGGCATTAATGCTTATCTTTGATGTGTGAACTGTGTCAAAATATCCTGTTCTTCGGAGCTCTGGATGCGTCGGGAATCCACCAGGAAATGTGAACAGCATCACCATTGTCTAAAACCCACACAGCAGCAGCGACAGGCAGGGAGAGAGCCTAGAGCCTGGAGAAGCGCTCAGACCTCGCTGTCAGAAACCCTACTTGTACCCTTTTTTGTTTTTTAATTTAGATTACTTTCTTTGCAGACCATTTCTGGTCCTCTTCTGCATGCCTAGCTGCTCAGACCGCAGCTCACCACCTGAAATGCCCTCTGTTTCAACGTGCAGTTGGATCATTGCCTTCTGCTTATTTCTTCCCAGTAGAAAGTGTATGAAATGCAAGAGTAAGAGCAGCCTTTCAGGATGAAACTCCAAAACAGGAACAGAAAACAGATTTCAAAACTAGCGTGACTTGAATGACGCTGGAATATAGAACGAAGTGCTGTGGTTGTGCTTGTGGGTCTGTGGTAGACCCCATCACCGTGATTGTTTTTGCAGATCTCTTTGCACAGATATGTACAAAGCACCCAACTTGTCTGATTTACTTTGATTTGCTACCAGTTCTGTGACCCGTGGGCAATAGGCCAACATCACACAGCAGTGGTGGATGATTCCGTTCTGGAGCAGAACCTGTTTGTGATTACAACATATTTCCATGCAAATATCCGTACAGTGAACTCAACTTGTTGACCCGCTCTCAAACACCAAAGGGTACAGGAACCAAGGGAGGCTCGGGTCGGACATTAGGAGAAATTTCTTCTTTGAAAGAGTGGTCAGGCACTGGAACAGGCTGCCCAGGGAGGTGGTGGGGTCACCATCCCTGGAGGTGCTCAAGGAACGTTCAGACGTTGTAGAGAGGGACATGGTTTAGTGGGAAATATTGGTGGTAGGTGGATGGTTGGACTGGGTGACCTTGGAGGTCTTTTCCAACCTTGGTGATCGGTTCTGTGAAAACAAACAAACCAAAGGAGACTCGCTGTTAGGTCCCGAAATCCCATAGAGCACTGCTTTTGTTTTCTGTCCTTTGTCAGAGCGAACTGGATGAGAACCAAATACAGATGGCTGGAGATGACGTGGGGTTGCCAGAAGACCTCCAGAAAATGGTGGCAGAGGATCAGATAGAGGAAGAGGACAAGGACTCTATCCTGGGACAGTTGCAGAACATTCAGAACATGGACATGGACGCGATCAAGGAAAAGGCACAGGCCACCTTCACCGAAATCAAACAGGCTGCTGAGCAGAAATGTTCTGTGATGTAGGGGAGACCCCAGGGCTGTCAGTGCAACCCCACCTCACAGGGCTGAGGGGGAGGGAGGGCAGAGGGGTACACCCAGCCCCATGGCAACACACGTCAATATGAGAGAGAGACAGAGACCAAAACCTCCAGGGGGGTATATTTAGGTGCTGTAGTTGCTTAGTGTAAAGGCAGAAATGATTCTATTTATTTATTTATTTTTTAAAATATAACATTTTTCCTCAAGGAAAAGATGGCTTTAAAAAAAAAAAAAAAATGGGGAAAAAAGCAAATGCTGGGGGAAAAGCGTGCCTTTCCAAAGTGTTCAGAATGCTACTAAATGTGTCATTGTCAATTACAGCTGTGCTTCCACTGCATGACCTATAGGTAATCACTCCTTTAATACTGCCCTCAGAAATACACGTATGTAATGAAAACACCTCATTTCAAACATTTTAAAGCAAAGCCAATATTCAAATGTTGAACATTTTGCAAGAATTCTTTTAAAAATACATTGGTTCTGGTCGCAGATGTTGTAAACATACAGGCAAAAAGTGAAGCATAAGATGCTGCCTTCCACCTGGGACAATCATGTCACTGTGTGTGGATGTGATGGGGACCTGCAGGACGCTCATAGCAATGAGATATTATGCACAATATCCCACACGGGAGCTACACTGCCCTCTCACGTGGCTGATACATGTAATAGCACTCATACAGGGCCCTGATATTACGTAAAATGAAGCACTTTGTAAATTCTTCAAGAGTGGTTTGTGAATTAAATACGCAAATGGGGATATGTAGCACCTTCCTACAGGTCTGTAAGTCTCTTCTCTCTCAGCCTCCACCCAGTCAAATAAAAATATTCATTCAAAATGAATAAGTGCACTAAATATGGTTTGTCTCCTTCCTCTCTCCTCCTCTCTCCTCCTCTCTCCTCCTCTCTTCTCCTCCTCTCTTCTCCTCTCTTCTCCTCCTCTCCCTCTCCTCTCTTCTCCTCTCTTCTCCTCTCTTCTCCTCTCTTCTCCTCCTCTCTTCTCCTCCTCTCTTCTCCTCCCCTCCCCTCCCCTCCCCTCCCCTCTCCTCTCCTCCTCTCCTCTCCTCTCCTCTCCTCTCCTCTCCTCTCCTCTCCTCTCCTCTCCTCTCCTCTCCTCTCCTCTCCTCTCCTCTCCTCTCCTCTCCTCTCCTCTCCTCTCCTCTCCTCTCCTCTCCTCTCCTCTCTCCTCTCCTCTCCTCTCCTCTCCTCTCCTCTCCTCTCCTCTCCTCTCCTCTCCTCTCCCCTCCCCCTTGCAGCCCAGCTCCATTGGCCTCTGATTAGCAAGGATCCATCCACCTCCCTCTGCATCTGTATAAAGTTATTAAGTGTTTCTGTGCTGTTTCTGCTGCTTTTCAGGCTGAGTTATCCTATCCATAAAACGCCGCGGTAAACAGGCCTAAGACTTTTGACCTTTGAATTAAAATGTGCCTGGGACATCCTGAAAATCTTATTGAAAGCATCTGGTGGTTTAAAGGAGCTAATTAAGTTCGTAAGCACATACAGGATCAGCGTTTTTGTGGTTTAAAGGGTCAGAGAAGAAAGTACAGTCAGAAACACCAAACGAGTGATTAACGAGATTCCAAAATGCGGTCCGGGTCAGCGGGGCTGGAGGCGGCTGGGGGATGGGATGGGTGGATGAGAGCCCCCTGCCCACAGTGAGGGACGCTGCCTGGCCCGGCACTGGGCACAGCTGAGCTGATCTGCTGCTGGCAGGGCCCACAGTGCCTTAGGCACCATTTTTAGAGCCAGAGACATAAAAAGCTTCAGCCAGGCATGGCAGGGTCAGGTCACACGAGGTGCTGGATGGCATCCTGGCTGTAGCGTCCCTGGGTGGTGGGAGCTTACAGCATGTGGTCACCGAAACCTCAAAACCAGCACTGCCAGGTGCTACTAACCCTAACCCAAAACCAGTGCAATGCAATGCAATCCTAACCCTAACACAAATGCAATGCAATGCAATGCAATGAAATGAGATACAGTGCGATTCAGTGCAATGCAGCGCAGTGCAACCATAACCCTAACACCACCAGTGACCTGCAGGCAGCAGCAGCTAGCTTGGGGGTGAAGCCAGAGCACCCCAGCAACGGCAGGGCCAGCAGCATGCCCACCTCCTGCAGCCCTCAGCAACCAGTATGGAACTCGGGGCACAGAGTCCCCCGAGCTGGGCAGAGCCATCAGCTGCAGCAGTACAGCATTTCCCCAGGGGAGGCATTCACAGAGCTCAGCACTGAGCCGTGCAGAGCCCTGGGGGTCAGACAGTGGGGCAGCAAAGCAGACAGGCAGCACACTGACTGCTCCAACTCAATGTATACGAATACACCACCACGTTTATGCATGCCTCAACCCCATGCATATAAACACCTGAAGGGATGACGCGATGAAGGCGCAGGCAGGTCTTTGCAGTGTTGCCCAGTGCACTGGGCACAGCCTGGAGCTCAGCAGCAGCCCTTGCCCCCAGCAGCACTGGGCAGTGCTGGAGCTGCGCTGGGACTGGGAGCTGGGGGCTGCTCCATGGGGACCTGCAAAGCCCCCAGCACGGGGCTGGGCACAGTGCTGGGGCAGTGAGAAACGGAGGGACAGAGGGCTTTGCCCATCCCAACCAGTTAATGGGTCTCTGATTCCAATTCTAAGGGTAATAAAAGGCCTTTCTCCAAATCCTGACATAGAAAACTTTCTCTCCTGACAGGCAGGCACTGCACGTCTGTGTTCTGTGCACATGTGTGCACAAACTCACATGTATGCATGCGCGCGCAGCTGTGTGCATGTGTGCACATGTGTGCATGCCTGTCTGTGTGTGTGTGTGTGCAGAGGAGCAGATTAAAGGCATTAGGTCACATGGGAGCTACTGCTGGTCGGGCCCTACCTGGGATTTGTGTTCTTACAGTTAATAGGATCGCTAGAGCTCAAGGCCGTCATCCCATCAAGATAAATGTCTCTGGTGCCCACTTTTAAGCAATCCGAATTCAATTAGGCTAATTGGAAAACAAGTAAAGAAGGATTGCATTAATATAGCCTTACAGCATGAACCTCCACTCCCCTGCTCCGGAGGGGCACATCAGCAAGGTGAGCCCAACGCCTGAGCTCATTGGGTAACACAGAGCAATCAGCAAACAGGGCACAGGCTCCTGATAACGAACACTCCCCTTTTCACCTTGCTCCCACCTTCCTCTCCACGATTTGCTGCGCTGTCCATCGCTCAGGGCAGTGATCCTTGCTGCACGTCACCGGTGTGCAGAGCGACGGACCCACCTGCAGGCTGATCTCATTACTCCCATTCAACAGAAAGAAAAGACCACAGGAAAGGAAGCAAAACCCACGACATTTTATGCGCTGGTTTCGTGGCTTGAAGCTCCACGCCATACGCTTCTCTCAAAAGCATCAACAGGAGCAAAATCATTCCCGTTTCAGATTTCATTCTGCATCCGCAGGAAGGAGGTATAGGGGGCAGGTATGGGGATACATACACCTCTTTGGGAGAGGAAGTATTTTGCTGCATGTCACGTTATGATTAACAGCAAAAAATGGTCTTGTTCCTGCGTCTGCCATCTTTGACAGGTGCTCAAGAGGAAGCAATTGCACCAGGACCCAGTTCCCTTCATGGGGACTTTACTGCCAGCCCAGAGTCTGCAGCAGGGCTATGCAGCTTCACCTCACCTTGCTGTCTGTCTCCTTTCCCACTAAGACAGGCAAAAAAAAAACACAACTCCCGAGCATGCCCAGATCTTCTGGAGAGCCAGACATGTTTTGCGCTGCTTGTGAGTGTTGTAAAAACCCAGCTCCGAATTACAAGAAATTAGGGACATTGCACAGTTCATTCATCTTCATTAATAGAGTTCTTGGGAAATACACATGTAGATTAAAGGAACACAATGGCCCCTGGCTGATTGCTTTGAGTACCCTCCAATGCCCCTCCAATGGTATTGACTTGCTTTTTATATTGCGCACAAAAGCCACACTAACCTTTTCTTGCTTCTTCTGTTGGCCTCTTCCCTCCTTGCCAATGGATGGCTGAGCTGTTTCTGTACACCTCCCCCCCTTCCCCATCTCTTCCAAGCAGCAGTTGGTGACGGACAACCTCACCTGCAACTCCTAGGAGAAGCTGAGCAGTCCTGGAAGGAATAAACTCTGGGACATCAGGCCCATAAACCTTACAAAGGTGTGGGCAAGGGCAGAAGGAAACGCTGTGAACTGGGAGCAGGACACAGACCTGAAGGGACAGCCCTGCCCTCTTAACCCCCAGTCCCACGTCCTCTGCAGGGTACGGGGATGCGGAACCAGCTCCTCTCCTATCGGAAGCAATACCAGCAACTTGGAAACTGCTCCCATAAATGTTCTCTCGAGCCTTCCTCAGGAAGAGAGCTGAAAGGTTGAGGGCAGCTCCTCCAGAGCCCATTTTCACTCAGTCTGTAAACACGATTTCGAAGGCAGTCAGACTCAGAGGGAGCACCCCGACAGCAGCAGCTTTTTCCCCGCAGTGCGTTTTATTCTGTGCGCTTAACCACCGGGCAGTGCCACGGCAAAACCGCCCCGAGGGCCGACGTGCCTTTCGAACTCACAGGACAGGCGCAGGCTGCGGCTCGGAGCCGACTGCCCACCGGCCCCTGACCCAGACAGCCCGGTGCTCCCGTTCCAGCGCAGCCCCGTCGCGGAGCGCCCTTCCCGGGCCGGTTCTCGCCGTCTGCCGTACCACGACGGTTTCCGACGACGCTCGGCCGCCTCTGGGTCCGCAGCCGCGGGTCGCGTTCGGCTGCCCTGCCGCGGCCAGCCCCCATCGGCAGCCGGGGGCCGCCCCGCCCCGCGGGCCCCGAATGGCATCGCCCGGGGCCGCCCGGAGCCGGCGGGGCGTGGCGGCAGGGTAGGGGGGGGGGGGGGCGGCGGGTTCCGCCGGCGGGGCTCTGGGGATGCCCTGCCTCCCCCCGCCGGGCCGGAGCGGCGCGGGGGCCTCGCCTTCCCCGTCGCCCACCGCCCCTCGGCACTCCTCCCCCCGCCCCGAGGAGGGCAGCCCGCCGCGCCGCGCAGTGCCGTGCCAGTGCCGCCCGCGCCGCCCCGGGCCGGCCGCCCCATGCACCCTCCCGGCTCCCCGCTCGCCATGGCCGAAGGCGCTTTCTCTCTGTCGGCTCCGGCGGCGCGCAGCCCCGGGGGGAACCCGTCGAGGCTGCACAGCATCGAGGCCATCCTGGGGTTCACCAAGGATGACGGCCTCCTGAGCCCCTTCCAGCCCGACGGCGGCGCCGGCAGCGCCAAAGAAGCGGCGGACAAGAGGGGACCGCGGCACTGCCTCCCGAAGGGACCCGCGGAGCCGCCGCCGGCCGAGCACCCAGGGCCGCTTCCAAGGTGAGCGCGGCGGGCGGCGGACGCGTGTCCCACGCCCCGGGGGAGGGCCCGGAGGCGGCCGCCCCCGCCGCTCACCCGTCTGTCTCTCCCCCGCAGAGCCGTACTGCCCGGGCAGCGCCAGCCCCGAGCTGCCCGGCGGCGGCGGCGGAGGCGACGGGAAACCGTCGGACGAGGAGCAGCCCAAAAAGAAGCACCGGCGGAACCGCACCACTTTCACCACGTACCAGCTCCACGAGCTGGAGCGCGCCTTCGAGAAGTCGCACTACCCCGACGTGTACAGCCGCGAGGAGCTGGCCATGAAGGTCAACCTGCCCGAGGTCCGCGTGCAGGTAACGCCCGCGCTTCGGCTGCCGGCGGTCCCGCACGGTTCGGCTCGGCTCGGCTCGACCCCGCGTTCTGTCCCCCGGAAGCCCCGGCCCGGCGCTGCGCACTCGCGGCGGCGGCTGTCGATGCCGCTGTCCCGGCTGTCCCCCGGCCGGGATAAACCGCGGAGACCCGCCGGGCCGCTTTCCGTCTGGGCGGCCTCGGTTGAGGGCTCCCAGGCACGGCGGCCGCCGTTTCTCCCCCCGTGTCCCTACCGGGCGCTGCGTGCCGGTACGGCGGACGGCCGGGGAAGGCAGGACGGCTCCGCCGCGGGGCTGGCACTGCTGTGCGGTCACCGATGCCGCGCCGCTCCGAATAACGCGGCTGTGCTTGCAGGTGTGGTTTCAGAACCGTCGGGCCAAGTGGCGGCGGCAGGAGAAGCTGGAGGTGAGCTCCATGAAGCTGCAGGATTCTCCCATCCTCTCCTTCAGCCGCTCCCCGCAGGCGGCCCCGGTGGGTGCGCTGGGCAGCAGCCTGCCGCTGGAGACGTGGCTCGGTCCGCCCGTGCCCGGCGGCGCGGCCCTGCAGAGCCTGCCCGGCTTCACGGCCCCTCCTCAGGGGCTGCCTGCCAGCTACACACCACCGCCCTTCCTGAACTCTCCGGCCGTGACCCACGCGCTGCAGCCCCTGGGAGCCATGGGGCCGCCGCCGCCCTACCAGTGCGGGGCCGCCTTTGTGGACAAGTTCCCCCTGGACGAAGGGGACCCGCGCAACACCAGCATCGCCGCCTTGCGCATGAAGGCCAAGGAGCACATCCAGTCCATCGGCAAGCCTTGGCAGACCATCTGAGCTCCCTCCCTTTGCTGGGTTGCGGGCTGCTGAGAGCGCCGGTTGCCGGGAGGCCGTGGGACGCCCCCGACCCGCTCCGTTGCCGACATCGTCCGCGTCCCGACTTTGTATTTCGTGGTCCTCTGAACCCCCTGTGCCGTGTGTCCCGCAGAGCTGGGGCTGGGCTGTAGTTTAGGAAAAGCTCTCCCACTCTCCCTCGTTGGCTGGATGCTTTAGGTCGCAATAAAAGCTGCTGTAGAGCGCAAGAGATGCACGGAGTGCCTGGGAGCTGTGACCCGCAGGGTGCGGGAAGGGTCCTCTGCTTTTGTGCCATTCAGTGGCACCGCTGGCTTGCAGGGTGTGTGCACTAAGGGGCTGCCAGGGCTACCAGCCCCTGGGGTCCTCCTGTCCCGCAGTGTGGCCGTGGTGCTCCCTCAGCCGCCACGGAGCTCTGCCAGGGTTGTGGCCCAGTGGTGCTTGCCATCCTTGCACAGTTTTGCAGGGTGGCCTGAGGTCCAGATGTCCTTTGCCACCTCACCCTGTGCTTCTGGCCCACACTGACCCCAGAGAAAAGGACTGACAGATCCTGCAAGCCCTGTGCTCCCCGGTGACTGCACAGGCAAGGGGATGGCTGTGCTGTGGGGCTGAGAGCTGTGGGACTGAGAACTGTGATCTGAACAATGTGGGGCTGAGAGCTGTGGGGCTGAGAGCTGTGGGGCTGAGAGGCTGAGTGCTGCGGGACTGAGAACTGCGGGGCTGAGAACTGCAGGACTGAGAGCTGTGGGCTGAGAGCTGCGGGGCTGAGAGCTGCGGGGCTGAGAGCTGCGGGGCTGAGAACTGCAGGACTGAGAGCTGCGGGGCTGAGAGCTGTGGGACTGAGTGCTATGGGGCTGAGAACTGCGGGGCTGAGTGCTGCAGGGCTGAGAGCTGTGGGGCTGAGAACTGTGGGGCTGAGCTGAGAGGCTGAGAGTTGCGTGGCTGAGAGCTGTGGGGCTGAGTGCTGACGGGCTGAGAACTGCGGGGCTGAGTGCTGCAGGGCTGAGAGCTGTGGGGCTGAGAACTGTGGGGCTGAGCTGAGAGGCTGAGAGTTGCGTGGCTGAGAGCTGTGGGGCTGAGTGCTGACGGGCTGAGAGCTGCGGGGCTGAGAGCAGCGGGGCTGAGAACTGTGGGGCTGAGAACTGAGGCTGAAGGCTGCAGGGCTGAGAGCTGTGGGGCTGAGTGCTGACGGGCTGAGAGCTGCGGGGCTGAGAGCAGCGGGGCTGAAAGCTGTGGGGCTGAGAGCTGCAGGTTCAAGTGCTGCGGGGCTGAGGCTCTGGAGCAAGTGCTGCAAGGCTGAGTGTTTGCAGGGCTGAGCACTGCGCCGTTGAGCTTTGAGGGAGTGAGTGCTGAGGGGCTGAGCGTAGCAGTGCTGTGTCGTGGGCTCGACCTCGGAGGGGTCTGAGAGATGTGAGATCAAGTGCTGCAGGGCTGAGTGCTGTGGGGTGAATGTCTTGGGGTGAAGCGCTGTGGGCTGAGCGCTGTCAGGTCGAGCACTGTGGGGCTGAGTGCTGTGGGGCTGAACGCTGTAGGGCTGAGAGCTGTGGAGCTGAGAACTGTAGGGCTGAGCGCTGTAGGGCTGAGCGTCGTGGGGCTGAGTGCTGTGGGGCCGAGTGCCGTCAGGGTGCAGGGCTGTGATCACCCCCTGCAGCACAGCACCCTTCCTGAGCCACCTCAGCTGTAACTGCAGCATCCCTTTTTTTTCCATTATCTCCGTTACTGCCCGTAATGGGGCTGAGAAGCTGTAATGAAACCGCCCTTCTCCTCCGCTGGGCACGGGGCACTCTGCACACTCTGGAGGTTGTGGCAATTAACATTTCTCATTAGGGAAAGGAGAAGGATGCACAAGCGCCCTTATTGTGTCCCAGGGATGATTCAATGCCGGCCGGGAGGCCTTTCCTTTCACCATTTCCCACTCGTTGTGGCCAGACAAAGGCTGGCTTCTAATTATATTTTCACAATCTGTGCATATCTTTAAGAGCCCTGTCAGGAGCAAGCATGTCAGCTCCGCTCAGCTTCACTTCAGGGAGCTCTTTCACCTCAGACAGCAGTTCCTAAGCATCCCTCCTCAGCCTCCTTCGCAGCAGAGTCCCGTCCCCCCCCCGACCCCCCAAGCCCCTTGGTGTGCACAGAGCGGGTGCAGCTAATCACTGGGATCCCTCTGTTTCGGAAGCTCTTGCTCGTGTGCATCACCTGGATGGAATACCTCCTGCAGCACTTGTTGCTTGCGGTCAGCAAGCAGCACCCCTTGGTCTGGGGGTGCTCCCCGGGTCCGGGGGTGCTCCCTGGGGTCCAGGGATGCTCGCCCACCTTTTGACACCATCCCCCTGCCCGCCTGCATCCCGCTGCCTCCCGCATCCCGCACGGCCGCCAGGAGGACCCGCGGAGTTCTGCTCGGCACGGCGGAGCATTGCGGACTCCCGTTCGCTTCTCTTCAAGCTCTTTATCCAAAACCTGCAGGCGAAAGACGGCGTGCCTCGCCGGGCTGTGGCGACGGGACTCTTCCGCGGACGTACGGAGCAGTTCCTTTGTTACCTGCGGTCCGCCTGAACCCTGCGCCGGATTATCGGCCCCTGTGTGCAGCCGCGTCCTCCGAGGAAAGTGACGGTGTTAGCACTTCAGCCCCCCTGAACGTGGAAAGGTAAATGTTTTCGGAGCCAATAAAGGGCTGAGCACAAACGCACCCGCACCCCGCCTGGTTTTCTGTCTTCCTGCGCTTTCCGACTGTCCCGTTCCATTTAAAATCCCGTTTGTTCCGTTTGTTGTAAATATCTTCTCCTCCTTAATTGGGTGCTGAGTCTAATAATCCTGCCTCGGCTTGTTAACTGTACAATAGCAGTCAGAGTTAATGACCCATTAGTGATTAATTCCTTAACCAGCATCTAATTGCTCACTGTAAAACCTTTTCTTAAAACTGGATTAAATCATCTAGATCCTTAACCACTTCTTTGCTCTGACTGCGCTAAGGCTCTTAGCGCGGCCATTTCTGCCGGAGCTCTTTCTCCTTTTGCTTCAATTCCATCAGCAGGACGGCGCTGCCAGCCCCTGCTGCCGACCCCTGCGGCTACCCAGAGCTCCGAGGAAAAGTCGCACCCATAAAACAGCTGTAAATGGAGCTATGGAAAGATGCAGCCCCTTGTGATGGTGCTGGGTTCAGGCAGGAGGGCGCGCTGGGTGCTGGCTGTGCTGGGGGCACTGTGCTGGGATCCTGTGCCCATTCCATCTATGGGGGAAGGGCAGGCACAGGACCTGGGGACCAAACCCACCTCTGTGTTTGTTTCACCCCCAAAAATAAAGCCTTTTGGGCTATGTGGGAGCTCGTGTCACCTGCCTGCATGTGTGGGGGGGACAGAACCAGAAGCTGGGGAGGATTAGAGTGGGGCTGCTGCCATCCTGACAGCATTGCTGGGCTTTCTGGTAGAACAAACATCGTGCCTTCTCTATTTTGCTAATGTGTGATGTGAATGTTGGCCGACACGTCAGCCCTTTGGCATATGAAGTTCCTGCCATGCTAAGAACTGTGACATAAAGCCCTGAAATGTTTGGTGCTGTGTAGAAAAGAGGTTAAAATGATCAGGTCAGGGCAGTTAGGGGAGAGCAGTGATGGGCAGCAGGGATTTGGATGGCCTTAGGAGGAGGCAGAGCTGCAGCTCGGGCTGCTGGTATGGGAGGGAGAACAGGGAGCACAGAGGATGCAGCACGGCCTGCATGGTGTGCAGCCCCAGATCTTCGGGGCCTTGTGGTCCTGTAGCCACACAGCTGCCGGCTTTTTTCCCTCTCTGTCACATCACACCAGTGCCACCCTACAGGCAGAGAAACTGAGTGCACCCACAGCAGTTTGTGGATGACACCAAGCTTTTGGTGCATTTGGCAGGCCCAAGGGTGACAGGATGCCATCCAGAGAGACCTGGACAGGCTTGAGCAGTGCCTGTGAGAGGTTCTACAAAGCCAAATGCAAGGAGTGCACCTGGGCTGTGGCAACCTGCACCATCAGTACAAGCTGGGGGATGTAAGGATGGAGCACAGCCCTGCTGAAAAAGGACACAAGGCGGCTGCTGGATGACAGCTGGGTACGAGAGCCAGCAGTGTCACCTCACAGCCCAGAAAGCCAACTGTTGTCCCAGGCTGCATCTGCAGCAGCGTGGCCGGCAGGGCGAGGGGGGGGGATGCGCCCCTCTGCTCTGAGCTGTGAGACCTCACCTGGAGTGCCGTGTCCAGATGGGGGAGTGCTCAGCACAGGAGAGACGTGGGCCTGACAGAGCGCATCCAGAGGAGGGCTGCAGAAGTGGTGCCCAGGGATGGAACACCTCCCCTGTGAGGACAGGCTGAGAGCAGGGAGAAGAGAAGGCTCCAGGGAGACCTGGGAGCAGCCTGTGGAGTGTCTAAAAGGGAGCTGCAGGAAAGAAGGGGACAGACACTTCAGCAGGGTCTGTGGTGATAGAACAAGGGGGAAATGGCTTCAAGCTTAAAGAGTGGAGATTTAGGTAGAAAAAGTCGTTCACATTGAGGGCGGTGAGGAACCTGAGTGCCCAGAAAGGTGGTGGTGCCCCATCCCAAGGTCATGCTGGATGGGGCACTGAGCACCTGATGGAGCTGTGGGTGCTCTGCTGCACTGCAGGCAGTGGGACCTGCTGGTCCCTTCCAACTGTTAGGAACCAATGATCCTAAATTGGGGGAAGAGAATCCCATCCTCCAGGAGGGAAAAACTGAAGGAGGAGGGCGGGAAGGACTAACCAGCTGGGAAAGGACTGGGAAAACAGGCGGACTCCCCGCATCGCCCCGCGCCTCCCACCGCACCGCCCCGGATCCGCGGTGCTGCGGCGCCCCCTGGCGGCCGCGTCGGGCACAGCGGGAGAGGAGCCGCTCCATCAGCGCCATCCGCTGCAGCGCCGGGACGCCGCGCGGTGTCCGACCGGAGCGGGCGGGTGTAATTCGTTGTAAGACCCTTCCGTGAGCATTGCGGCTGTCACAGCCGCTCGAGAGAGAAAGGGCAGCGTCGGAAATGAAGTAGGGAGCGTGGTCTTTGCCGAAACATACAAGAATACGTGTATTTAGGTGTCTTACACAACGGAAATCTTGTTTACAGAAAGGAAACCTTGCTGATTATCTGATTACAATCAAGTGGTTGTGAAACATAGTCTCTTATGGAAAGTGTTCCAATTCTTCGGGTTTAGAGACTTCCTTTCAGCTCGGAGCGCTCTCCTTCATGTTCACAACTTGAAGCAGATTCTCCATCATCTGATAAAAAGAGAAAAGATGGCATTTACAGAGCAGGCCTGGCAGAAGTCACTCTCTAAGCTCATCAGCCTCATACACAGCTTCCTCGTGTGCTCACATAACAAACACAAAAAGACATCCTTTGTCTTGATCAGCTTAATGGCCAATCAGCAAAGTAAGAGGAAAGTCATTTCCCAGAGCATTCTGTCTGCCATCTCGGTTGATATAATGCCTCATTACTGCTAAAAAGCCGAGACACAGGAACAGTTTAGAGCTTATTTTCCGACTTACACCAAGGCCAGCTTGCAGGACAGATTTCCTTTCCGATCTTTAAACACTTCAACTGCAATTTATCCATGGAATAAAGAGCAGCAAAGTCTTCCTTCAGCCCACAGCTGCCTTAAGACAGAAGGATGGAACTCAGGCACTCCACCCGCCGCTGAATTCCCAGCACTGTGATGCTCAGTTCTCTCCCATTTTGACTGTCTGTTTTGATACTCATCACAATGTGTTCTGGTCTTTCTGAATTTTATAATAATAATAATTATTATTATTATTATTGTTGTTGTTGTTGTTGAGAACTGAATGGCACAGCATGAGCACTGATGGTGGATAATGCTCAGAACAAATCAGAGCTTGCACCCAAGGCTCTGAGCCGAGTTACTTGAAGGGCAGACCTGAATTTACTGCTGCAGCTTTTGACTTCAGGGTCAGTAACTCCCAATCTATGATTTTAAATTCAAAAACTGCACTGAAATTTGACAGGCTCCATGGAACAGAGCCCTTCCCAGCAGTGCCTGCCTTCAATGATGCTCGGTGGAGAGACACAGCAGATCCCCGTGCTCAGCACCACTCCCTGCCTGCAGCTCCCTGGTCACTCTTTGGTCCCAGGGCAGGTAATGCATCGCTGCACAGCACACAAATCACTCTTGCTCACACTTCAGTACCTCCACCCAAAGGGCATTTTCACAGCGAACCAATTCCGAACACGGGATCTGCTGCCTCTCACAGTCAGTTTCTTTTTCAAACACACTGTGGCTGGAAAAGCACAACGGCACCGAGGGCCAACTGCAAACATCCCATAGCCACTGCCCCATCACCATTTGCTCAGCCACCTGATGCCCAGCCACCGTCCCCATGCACAGGCAACTCCACTGAGCATGAACAGGAAGCGTGTGGGCCAAGTGCAAGATGGAAGCCCTCATACCCAGAGGGTATACAAAATATGTGCGTTTAGGTATCAACACTACATCCACAGAACAGAAATACAGAGGTCATGTCAGCTCTCATGTCGCCGTGTACACGTGAGGCTGAATTTCCTCCCATGCACCAGAATTTGCCCCTGCAAATAAACACTGCCTCGTCAGGAAAGAAAAATAACAGCAATCGTTATTTAAACATTTGGGAAAGGATCACAAGTTCACCAAGCCTGGAAAAGACGTGTGAGACCATCCAGTCCAACACCCACCTCCTGCCAGCATTTCCCACTACAGCGCATCCCCCAGGACAGCATCTGAGCGCAGAGCCCTCCTGCATCAAAGCGCATCGCTTTTGGTCTTCAGACCTCCTGCACCCGGAAGGCAGACCTCAGCAGAAGGTCTGGGTTGAGTTGTTGGGTGCTGGGGTTTTGCTTTTGGAGCCTGGTGGAAGAACAGTGCGTTCTGTCCTCTCCAGGCTGCATGCAATCGGCTGTTTGCGTCCAGCAAGAGGAGAGCAGGAGGTAGGCGCCCCCTTTTATGGTGCAGGGGAGACACAAAGCAACTTTGCACACTGGAAATGAAAGGTTCTGTGGCAAAACGAGGCTCTGCTGATGTCATGTATCACGGTTGCATAGGAGATGTGATTTATTCTGCCACTCGTTTGATAATTCTGGAGATTTAAGGCAATGTTATTCCACGTATTTGTTATTACCCCATTATTTATTCCATAAATACGTTCAATGTCTGACCCCCCCCCCCCCCCCCCCCAAAAAAAAAAAAAGTGGATATTAATTTAGAGCAAAAGCACACAGATGTGAATAGAATTCAATAAGGGCAACATCTGGCCATTCAAATACGATTTATTACCAAATGCTTTTAGAAGTAAAAATATTTCCCTCTCCATATAACATAATGGAGTTTGTCTAACTGGATTACAGAGCTGCACGCTGCAGAACTGAGGAGGAGACAAATAGCTTTCCCTTTATAGACCATATCAATCACAGTTATTTTAAACATCGCTGTCATAAAGCCACAGCCAGAAACAAACACACGGGCAGCACTCACATCAGTGCTCTAAGAGACTTAAATCACAGCTTAATTGAATGAGTAAATCCTTATTCAAGTCAGCAGCAATGATTTCACTGCACTGGGAATTCAGGAGGGAGAGCAGGGCAGAGTTACCTCAGGAATACGCACTGGTGGAGAAGATGGGAAGAAAAACCCTTCTCATCAGTGCCTCTAAAAGCATGTGTCACTCTTTCTATACCGTATCAATGCTGCCCAAAAAGAGATGTGCAGCTCCATCACCACCCTGGAACCTGGTGCTTTGCAGAGAAAGGAGTCGTACAGAGAAAGGAGTTCTGCAGTGCACACAGCAAGCCTTCTTTCGGACCTCGATTACCTTCTGTTAAACATCCTCCCAAGTACATTTCACAGGGTTTCCCAAAGGAATGGGGGTGAATCTGTACCAAAGCCACACCTCATGAACTGGCGCTCATAGGTACCATCGCTTAAGGGAAGGAGAGGTTGGATTAAGGATGGCACGTGTTAAAGCTCGCCTGCAGGCAGAGATTGATTCCGTGGGACCAAACACGACCACAGCAGCGGTCAGCATCATCAGGCAGACACAGTGATGCCTGGGGAAGGGATTTGGGTGTGCTGAAAGCAGAGCTGGGAGCAGCTCAGCTCCAGGATGAGGTGCCTCGCAAGCCAGAGCAGGCAACAGCAGCCAGAACACACAGCCCGTGTGGGGCAGCTTTATACAGGATGTGTAAAGCTCTCTGCCTCCTCCCTGCATGCACACCTGTTTTTCAGCTCGGTTCTGCTGATTTGACACAGAATTTGCTGCTGATGCGGTCATCTCAGCCTGAGGAAGTGCCAGAAAAACCAAGAATGTTGACAACCAGGGGGGGCTGAAAGGGAATCTGGACACTGAAACCTGTGGAACACCTGCTGAATTGTTCATAAATCACGGCGTATGTGACCGACCATTCCTAATCAAGGGTAAAATCCTGCTTCACTGAATGAATGCTGCATTTACTGAATGACTGCTGCGTTAGACACGCTTCTGATAACGATCAGGTCAATGCAGAAGTCAAGAGATGGTATGCCACTTCAAAACAAAAGGTGACTGTAAGGAATGCGCTCACACATTTTGTCTTACTTACATCTTTCCAGCTGCTGCTGTCATCTGTCTCCCAGGAGTTCCTGGCGTGCCAGGGAAGCCCTCCTTTTAAGAAGTGAGCACTTTTATTTTCATTCCCTTCCAGCAGCTGTAGCAAATGTTTGGACATTTCTTCCCGCTGCAGATAGTCATCCAGCTGCTTGATATTTTCAGGTGAGGCTGAAAATGGGATCTTGTTTTCTTCTTCATAGGCATAAGGAAAATCCCCAGTGCTCTTTTTCCCCATTAAGTGCCCTGTAAGAACAAGGACTGTGGCATGAAATTCATCCAAACACGGCTTTAAGGGTTCAAACATCAGCTAGGAGTAGTGATGGTATGGAGGGAGGGGAGGGGAGGGAAAGGGAAAAGAAAGGGGAAAAGGAAAGGGAAGGGGAACGGAAGCAAGATTTTGAAACTGAAGCACGGCAGGGACTGAAGGCGCTGTCAGTGTTACACACAACTGATTTCCTACACGGACAGTGCGGATGTTGCTACAAACCGGAGAGAGATAACCAAGCATTTTGCCGGAAATAGGGAGCAGCACCTGATTAGAATGGTGAAACAAGTTGTGAGTGAAGAAGCTGAAAGTTTAGACTTCCCATGCCTTGATGTCGGATGTAGGAACTCGTCCCGCACAGCCACAGCCCGCCCGGCGCTCCCGGGACGGAGCGGGGAAGGAGACCCGACGGCGGCGGCAGGCGGGCAGCACGGAGCCCCCGGAGCGGCCAGCGGAGCGCGGGGGGCGGCACGGAGACTTACCCACAGCCCAGTGACTGCCGCGGGGGTAGATCTTGGTGAGCGCGGGGGAGCCGCCGGGCTGCAGCGGGGCCGCTCCGCCCTGCGCAGCCAGCAGAGCCAGCAGAGCCAGCAGCGGCAGCGAGCCGGGCCGCCGGGGGCCGCCGCCGCCCATCGTGCCGGTGCCGCTTCCCTGCCCGCGCCGCCGTCGAGCCGCACTCCGCTGCGGGCCGGCCCCAGCCCGGCTTCGCGCTCCGGCTCTGGCTGCGGCTGGGCCGAGGGCGCTGCTGACACGCCGCCGCTGACGACCCCCATTTATACGAACCCGGGACCGGAGCTCCAGCGCCTGACGCCTCCTCACGGGGCCGGGGCTGCGGCCGCCCCCGGCCCCCCGTGCCTCCATCCTGCCTCCGGCGGGGGCGGGTGATGCCGCGTGCAGCCGGACCCCCCCGCCTTCCTCCCCGCCCCGGAGGGCTCTCGGAGGGGGGAGGCGGGGTCGGTTCCATCCCGGAGCTCAGCCCCGGCGCTGCCCCTATCCGCCGCACGTGCTCCCCGACGGCCGTCCCGGTGCCGCTCGTCCCGCTCCGCCGGGCCCTGGGGAGCCCGGTTGTCCCGGTGCCGCCGGCGCTCCGGCCTGTCCCCGTTCTCCGCGGGCAGCCGGGCCGTGGCAGCTCTCGCTCTGATGGAGACACCGCCCTACACGGCGCTCGGGGCCGTTTTCACCATTAGTTACGTTCGCGAATCAGAAACTTCCGAGGAGTGGGTTTTCCCCTCGGATACATCCGGCGGGCTCGGGTCGGTCTGCGCGGGGCAGCAGCGGCGGGGGGGGCTTTGCGGCAGGAACCCGGAATGGGACACGGGGGTCAGGGGACATAAGCGAGGGGATGGCCATGGCACGGTGCGGTTTTACCGTCGGCCGTGCAGGTTCTCATGTCTGTGTCCTAATTTACGCGCTAAAGCAAAGTGCCGTCAACACGGCTTGGGGCAGGGAGCTGGGTGACATCTCTGCTGCAGGAACTCCATTTTGGAAGAAGTTAAAAACAAAAATGTCTTATCTTCTTTACAAAAAGCACGACAAGTGTTCACAGAAGCAATTTGCCTCTCTGGATGGAAATGCGTGAACAGGCTGAGAAGTTTTTGCAAGAGCTTAAGGGGGAAAAAAGTTGCTCCTGCACTTCTGAGGTGGAGAGATCACTAGAAAACGAGCAAACTCAAAGGACAACATGACTTCAAGCTCTGAGGCAGTTTCTTTTAATTTCCAGTTATCACCTGAAGTTGCTGTTGCAGGTATTTACAAATACAACTCGGGTTTGCAGCACTTTCTCCTTGTGGTGTTCCAGCACTTCAGGGCACCCAGAGCTGGCCAGTTGTATTAATGAATGGAAAGCTGTTCCTTGCTGGCACAGGTTGCCCAAGGAGGCTGTGGATGCCCCATCCCTGCAGGCATTCAGGGCCAGGCTGGATGTGGCTCTGGGCAGCCTGGTCTGCTGTTGGCGACCTGCACACAGCAGGGGGTTGGAACTGGATGAGCACTGTGCTCCTTTGCAACCCAGGCCATTCTGTGAGTCTATGATTCTGTGATTTCCACTCTGCTGAGAGCAAGGAGGAGAGGTGGGTGAGTCAGAGACAGAGGGCTGTAAAGGCCACCAAGAGCTGGAACACAAACGTGTGCTCCTCAAAGTGGCCTCAGTGGAGTGAAGGTGGATGCGTGGCAGAAGGATGTGCAGCCCTGACGTGCTGCTTGCCCCCAAGGGGAATGGGCAGAGGGGTGAAGTCGCATGGAATTGGTTGAGGTGACAGTTCTGTGTCTGGAGAGACACGTCACGGTGTCAGAGATGCTGTTAACAGAGCTGGCTGTGAGGGATAGCCAGGTCCTTCAGCTGACCCCACAGAGCTGCACCCACAGTGCTTCCTGCTGGAAGCTACCAGGGATGTAAAGTAACGTAATTACTGGGCGGATTATCCAGCTCAAGCACTCCTGAAGTCAGTTGTGTACCCTCCTGCATGAGCCAAATTGTTCCCTTGTTTAATCTCAGTTTATTGCGTCTCCTTTTATTGCTTCATGTGATTCACTCTTTCATTTTTGTTATTCATTATGCGTTCTTGTTTAATTTACAATGGCATTTTCATGCCTCAGTCCGGAGTTTCACTGCGCGGCGTCGCTACGGAAGACACATGCTCTGTGCTGAGTGACAGCGTCGCCGTCCATGGGACATCCCAATTGCTCATCACGATTCAAGCCAGGAAATGGAAAATTCAGGAAAAAAAATGTGCATTTTCAGATAAACAGCAACACCAAAGCAACACCAAACCCCTTTCCTCAGCCACAGTGGCTGCGCCTTTCTCAGATTTTGCCTGTGCATGACATGTCTGCGTCCATCCCACCTGATGAAGGACGCTCTCTCATGTTGGATCTCATCTCACACTGCCTCGGGTTGCTCTGCTTGGAGGCTGCTTCTGGAGCACTTCCATTTTTGTATCTTCTCTCTTCGTCTTAATTTGTTTCCCTGCAGGTTACCATTGCAATTATGGTGAAAAGTAACAGTCTGCAGGGGGGGGATCAAAGTAGGGCTTGAGGTGATTATTATTTTTTTAATATATTTTTTATTTTTTAATTAACATTGGCTTTTTGAATCCTTTTTTTGGGGGGAGTGGAGGTGGGAGAAACGCGTTTTTGGAGCATCGTCATGAAGCAAATACAGAAATCTGTTGAAGTCCCTCAGGCATTCAGCTGAGTCATTTGAAGCAAGCCACCAATAGAAACTCCACTTGAGGGGGTTGGGTCTTTTTGAAAGAGAAAACCAACGATTAGCCAAAATGGAAGCAACTCTGAAGGCCTGTCTGCCTTTTCTTAGGCTTACCTTTGCTCTTATGCTGACAGTCATCCTGAAAGTCAATGAGAACACGTGCTCAGAGGGGGGGGACTGAGTCCTATGGGATGCCTTCTGCCCTAAAGAAGGAACCCGGTAACGTTGACAAGTATGCAAGCTTCAAGGAACAGCTCTCCTTGTTTGAAGACCCCTTTTTGCTCATCATGTATCTGTCCACGTGTCAAAGTAAGTGACGGTGTGGAAAGCATGGCTGCGTTTTAATGCTGCTCTCACAGCACTGCTGTTTATTTTGCTTCCTTCGCATTTCAGGCAAACGCGGTCCATCAGCGAGTCGGATTTTATGGAAATAAAAGGGGGTGAAAGAAAAACGCTGTGCCTCTCACCGCCTTTTGTAGCAGTTCTGACGTTGCAGATAGCTCCGATGTGTGCACAGAGCAAACAGGGGTTTAAGTGCATCAGCAGTGTAATAAGGGAGCGATCACCGGGGAGCGCTCTGCAAATGTTGGAGATGCTGAATGGTGCAGAGCGGGGCTGGGGGCAGCGCTGTGCAAACAGCCAGACCACAAAGCCATAGAATCTTCATGGGAAGGGACCCCTGAAGGCCATCAGGTCGCACGCCCTGCAGTGCACAGGGACGCCCACAGCTCCAGCAGTGCTCAGAGCCCATCCAGCCCGACCTCGGCTGCCTGCAGGGATGGGGCAACACCAGCCTCTCTGCTCTTATTGTAAAGAGCTCCATCCTGTTGATGTTCTTGTGCAAGGAGCCCCACAGCTTGGCAGAAGTGAACAACATGAAGTGATGTGCATTTGTTTAATAAGGCAGAGTTTAAGAAATTCGGCACTGTTTGTGCTGCTGAAGGCTTGAACTGTAGGCCTTGAACCAGTGTGGACTTCTGGATGAATCTCACAACCCCTTATACATCATCAGTGTCCAATCATTAACCAAATGGATACGACCATTAGCAAAATACATATCTTGGATAAGGTGCCTCGTTAGCAAGAGATGTAGCTTACATGAAGCATTATGAAAATGTGTGGACCTTTCCTTGTTCAGAAGCATGGTGTCAAGGCTCACTAATACACAGAACTCCATGGTTCCTCCTTGAGCCTTGGCCAGGCTGGAGGTGGAATCCAAAGAGGGAGAATTAAACCAGATGTTTCCATGCTTGAAGGTATGTAAGCTTGTCTGTTCAAAGGTAGAAAAGCTGGACTCTCCAGTAGTGAAGCTGGAGATCTCACCTGCCAGGACCTCCCAGCTCCCAGGAAGCAAACCCTCACTGCAACTGGGGCATCCAGTGGATGCAGGTCTGGATGATAGCAAAATATTGGGGCAATTGGTGATGTGTCTTTCCTAATCACTGTAGTTAATCCTAAGTAGTAAGGTTAGGGGCATTGCCTTGTTCTGTGCTATTCTTGCTCTGTCATTTCATTTATTACCTCCTTTCTTTGAATGCAAGTGAAGATGAACTCACTATGTTAACTTGGTGTCTTGGGGATGGGGCTGACATCGCAGTCTGAGCTGCTTCTATAGAACTTCCTCAGCTGTGGCTGAGTTAGCAGAGCACCCAGCAGGTGACTCATCTGCTGGCTTGCATCTTAGTTTGGCTTAGTTTAGCTTGGCATCTTAGTTTGCAGGCTAAACCTGTGGGAAACAAGCTCAGAGGAAATAGGAAACTATGCTTTGTTTCCCAAGTGCCAACTTCCTTCCATGTATAGCTGCAGGTGCTGAGAAGTTATAATGGAGGAAACTTCATTGCAGAAGGCTGGATTGCTACTAGGCAGTGAGCAGAGGTGATAGGAGGGGCAGAGCCAGGAAGCCCCAGGGCTGTCAACGGCCCCAGGGCTCCAGCCACAATGCACAGCAGCTGCAAAAAGGAAATGTTCCTTGGAAGCAGGAGCCAATGCAGCTGCTTGGGCCATGCTGCAGCTGCTGGCGTTGGCATGCAGGCATCCCACTCCCCAAACACAGTTTCCAGTTCAGCCGATGTGACCTTCACTGTCCTGCTGTCCTAACATCACCACAAACGGAATGGAGCTTTGTCTGTAGCAGCTTTGTTTGCCCAATTTGGATCCAGATGTACGTTCAGTTTTCAAATGGCTTCAGAATGGGGATGGTGCCCCCGTCCACATCAGATTTTCATATGCCTGCAGATGACACACGCACCCCATAAAGGCTTTCAGTTTTTTGCTGATAGCATCGCTACACACGGATGATAGAGAAGCAGAGTTGGTTCTGTACGAAAGCAAGGTGCTGGAGCATGAAAACGGTGACAGAAGAGGTGGAACAGGCTGAATTAAGCTGAGCTATACAGCAGGGAAGCATTTAACTTTTCATCCTTTACATTTTGTTTGCTTTGGGCCCACGAGATGTCCAAACACTGATAGAACCCACGCAGGCAGGCAGAGGACATTGCTGTTTTCATCACTGTTGGTCACTATCTTGATTAAACACAGAGAGAAAGGGCTGGGCTGGTCCTGTGGGCACCCCGTCTCCTCCTGGTGGGACTGACAGCCATCGCAGGACAGACGTACAGCAGTCTGTGGGCGCTTCTGCTTTCTCTCCCTTTTGCCTTTCAAAGCACCCTCAGCTGCGGGCTTGGGGCTCTTGAGTGAGTAAGAAAAGACAGTGAGAGCAATGTGTGATGAGCAGAAAAGGCAGAGAGAAGTCTGAACCACCTCTTCGGCGCTGTGAAGAGGTGAGTACTGGAAGGATTTCTCCGTGGGTGTAAACCCTGTCAGCAGCACTGGTGTCAGAAAAGCGAGGCTGCTGGTGCTGTGCAAAGCATCCCTTCTGCAAAAGGCATGTGCTGCATCATTTGCATTTTTTTTCTCTGAGAAAAAGAGACGTGATTAATCAGGCTTAATATTCAGTATCGCTTCCTCTCTGCTGAGAAAGAGGCTTCATATTCTGCGTTGACAGAAGTATCATGATTACAGCACAAATGCTCTCACTGAGCTGTGTAGGGCCTCGGCACTGTAAGGCACCCTAAACCCCCAGGTGGTTTAATTTCACATCTTCTCAGTGCCGTGAGTTAGAACTTCAGTGCAAGGAAGGGTTCAGGTGCCCACAGAGCTCTGTGCCTTATGGCTTTGGATGCTATCTATCTCGTGGTGTTTCTTTGCTCCTCCAGCACCACCCCAGATACGAGGACCTCTCAGGCTAGCCAGCATTTGCTTTTCTTTTTCCCAGAGGCTTTGATGAGTCTGCTCCACTCACAGACCCAGCGGAGAACAACCAGCCAAGCTGCACCGGCTCCTCCAAACATCAGTGTTTAAAGACCCTCACTTCATTTTGTACCAGTCTGGTCTTCAGTTCTTCTAGTTCTCAGATACGTCAACAAATTGATGCAAGAAGCATCAGCATCAGACATCTCATTCCTACACCAACACAAAGCCCTCAGGAGGCACTGGGAAAAGACCTATTCTCAGGCTGTTCTCAGCACAACACCTCCACCTCAGACCTAGCAGACTGCAAAGGCCAAGAGGTAGATTGTCTGCACTGGATGGTTGAACAAGTTGCACGCTTGTTTTGGTTTACAAAAGCTGCTTAGTTTGGATGCAATTAGCAGCTCTCTGTGTATCCAGCTGAAATCAGGAAGGTAAGTGGAGCTGTGCTGTCGTGCACAGCACCAAAGAGCAGGTACAGCAGTACAAACAACACCGAGCAATAAGAGCAGGTAATGTAGGTGCACCTGCATTTAACTCTACCACCAGCCAGTTCCACAGGATGGGGTTATCAGGGAGCCAGAACGAGACGCAGGATTTCACTCTCAAGAATTACAATCTTCCGAGCACAGCTAAGTCAATCCTGGCTCGTTTTTACCCACTTTGTGTTTCCTCAGCACAAAATTCCCACCGAAACGGGCAGAATTTATCATCGCAGCTATGTGCAGAGTCCCACTCTCAAAGTTAGGACTGTGATTGTATGGAAGCAATTCCAATTCGAGTAACACCACCCGTGCACTGCCCCCCAAAATTACTGCGTTTTTACTTAACCATGATGACATACTTCCAGAAAGACTGCATTAAGAATAACTGCATTACTCTGACAGGCCCTTTATTATGCTCAGTTTTAATTCCGCACCAATTGAATAACTCGCTTTTATATTAGGGTTTGTTGTGAAAACTGCTCAGTAGGACACAGAAGAAGCATAGTGCTCGGAAGAACCCAGCAGCTGCCTGCCTTTCAGTTGGAGCAGAAGGGGTGCCACGGTTGTGTAACGGCGTATTTCTGCAGGGGTGAGGGATTGCAGAAGAAACAGAACTCTGTAGGAAAGGAAGCATCACGCTGTTCCTCATCAGAGCTACAAAAACAAAGCACGCCAAGAAAACAAGTCCTGCTTTGTTGAGGGTACAATGCTGACACTGGAAGCCAAGGAGACCCAGGACTTCACGTAAGGCTGTTCTTAGCTTAAAATGAAAGATCAGTCTTATGTCTGACACTCTTCAGGTGTCATAGACAGAACAACACGTCCTCAAAACAGGAATCTGGGTTATGCTTCTTCCTTACTGGTAATATTACTGAGCGCACAACTGTGCTTTTCATCTAGTAATTCGGGTTTCTATAAAGCCCCAGGAAAAATTTGTTGGTTTTATTTCACAGCGAGGAACACAAAAGCAAGAACGTCAACAGCCTGAATTCTAGAATCATGTCATGACCCAAAAAATCAGGTCCTTCCCTTCTTCATTGCTAGAACATCAAGGAGCAAGTTTCACGTTCAGAGAAAAGAAGTTTCCATTTCTCAATGAAGAGTGAAAGTTCCTTTCTGTGTTATTGCTTTTGTTATTGCTTCCGTATTATTGCATTTTTTCCTTCCTCCAGACCCATACCCAGCATGTTTTCTTTAGGTAAAAGTGTGGCCAAACTCCTGCAGCTCACCCCGTTCTGACATTCGTGCTGTGTCTTTCTAAGTGCTGACAGAAAAGCTCGTAAGGTTGTGAACAGAAAGAGCAAAACACCTCAACAGGCAGGCAGGAGAAAGCGAGGGGAGCCTCCATCACACTGCAGTCTGAGAGCAATGCACCCACAGCACAGCAAGGAGTGCATGAGCTGCTCCAGCTCTGGACGGTCACTATCTCCCTTCTGCAGAAGGCCAAGTGGAAGCACTGCTTATTTCAGATGGCAAATATGCCATTAAGGAATGAACCCAGAGCCAAAAGCTTCACTCATCAGTAACACCCTTTATTTAGACAAGACAAAAGTTTGCACAGCTTTGGAACCGTAGACAGAAGTTAAAACATCTGAAATATATTACGCTTTTTTTTATCCCCATATATTTAACTTGATACGTCGTTCTTGGAAAGCTGACTTCTTTTTTGTGCCTCAGGATTCCCGTTTCAGGAGCACATAAGCTCCCATCACTGCCAGAAGAGCATACTGCAGAAGAAAATACAGAAAGGAGACTGATGACAAGTCTTCTCCAGGGAAGTTCTGACATGACAAACTGCTTAAAACGTGAGCAGTGAGCAGTTGCAGTTCCTGCAGAACTACAGCAATATTTTGTATACAGCAATATTCTTTATAAATAAGCATTACTGTATATGCTTAACTCATGAGGTAGCTGTAAATTGCCTTCAAATCAATAAAAGCACCACTTTCTGCCAGGCTGCAGACAAGAAAACAATGCTCCTTCTACACTAGGTAACAAATTTATGAACAAGTTCTCCTATAAGCCAGACTCTTTCCTTATTACCTTACATGGTATTCTACAGCTTTAGATTTACGTAGCTGCCTGCATACATACCTTAAATTTCGGATAGTCATTCATTATTATAGTTACCATACCAACATAAGGCAAAAACCTGTAACGGAAGAACAGAGGAAGGTAAAATTAACCCTCAGAAGTGTCCAATAATGGGTTTCAGAGGAAACAAACACTCAAGCAGACAACAAGGGCCTTAAGGATGACGTGCATCTCACAACGCAGGAGCAGACTCTCACAGCGCCCATTCCTTCCATCACACAAATGCCTCGCCTTGCTAAATACCATTCACAGCATTTGAAATACGTGTGCACCCCACAAATGGCACGAGGCTCCAAGCAGGAGTTGTTCCAGGTGCACATTTCTTACACAAAACTACGGATAACTTGAGAAAATCCTCTTCTCAAGCAGGGAAGTGGACAAATGCTGAAACCTTACACAAAATCACTGTGGGATGTGGGAATCATTTCCTGGCAGCTTCCAGAAGCCACAAGAAAAGGTTGGTTGACTGCTGCACACTGGTGAGCTATTTTTATTGTATGCTACTTCTTCAAGAAATTAATTGCCACTCCACAACAGCGAGTAGACTGCAGAAAGTAACTTTCCCACGGAAATTAGCTTAATTACCAGCCTACTTAAGAAGTTCAAAAATACCACGCTGTTCACTCTGTACCCAGCAGAACCCAGATTTAAGGTCATCACTTGTTCCCTGATTCAGTAAAAAAGAACACAGCCATATTCTGCATTACTTACCCCCTTGCTCTTCCAACAACGTCCTTCTTCTCCAACCAGTTCTGCCCCTCTTTGTACAAGCCTCTGTCATCAACTTCATTGTTATCACCTTTGGTCAGAAATTTGATGTTCCCATTTTCTCTAAAAGGCAACGAGGTGATAAACTGAACCACTTAATGTAAACACTTCAATCAACATCCTGAAAGCACACAATGGAGACGGGAAGTACTACAAGATTAGATAACCAGGTTTACTTCCAGTCCTGCTTATTAACGGGCACCATTAAGTCATCAACATTACAGCCTTTACTGACAACAAATTTCAGCAGGAGAGCTGGTACAAAATGCTCCCCGACTGGCACCTGATGTCAGCAGTTATGTGATGACTGTGAAAGGCACTCACTTTTAATTTCTAAAACTAAAACAGTATTTGCTGTTTTACAAAACAAACCCCCACACATACATTGCTACTCTCTGTATTTTCAGGAGAACACAGACTAATTAAAAAACAAAACAAAACAACCAACAGCACCCAACCATAAAACCAACCCCCCTCCTTAAGAGGAAGTATCATTTTAATGGAAGATCTCAAATCAAAATTTAGCTTAGTCCTCCTCTGAGGTTAATACAAATCAATTAGCACAGTTGCAAATCTGCACATAACTCAACATTTTGTCATTGCAACACGCTTTCAAGTCACTCACTCTTTAGTGAAACCATACAGGAAAACCTCAGTTGTATCTGATATTTGTATCTGATATAAAAGGGAGAATAAAAAAATAATACAGGTCATCAGTCTTTAAACATCATCGAGTGGACAAAACATTTTGTGGGGCTGTTACTGCATGGGAAACCCTGTGTGCAGGGCTACGGCCCAGCAGTGCTGATACCCCAACTTCTGGCCATTAAGAAGGTTCATTCCTTTGGCAGGAACAGAGATTTTAAACCCTAAACCTACCCAAATAATAACCTTTCCCTACTGCTTCAAATGGAAATAGTGTTTTCTGTGCTTTGTTTGGTATAATTTGAAGTGCTGATCTTAGAAAACCTGTCAAGTTTTGCTCCCTTTCTAGCACTATGTATGTGTGGATGACACATGCAGGATTTTGGTTCAACACTTGCTCAGAGCTCCTAAGGAGCAAATACTCCAGTGCTTCCTATATGCATGCTACCTTTTCACTGTGCAAAAGCAGAACTGCCTTGGGAAGAACTGTTCATGATGTGAGGCCTGTGCCAGAAGGGTAAAAACAGCACAACTCCCTGTGGCATAAATCAACCTACTTTGAACCTGAACAATTTTGCTGAGGGATGGGAGGCAGGGTCACAGGAAGCACACCCCAGAACTGGGAACAGATCACATCCTACTGACCAGCTGCACATTAAAGCAAATCCTCAAGTGCTCCTTTTCATGAGATATTACCAAACTGAAAAGCAACTGAAAGTCACAGTGAGAGAAACCGTATTTAGAAAGAAGGGAAAGGCCAAGCTGCATTACTTTTCATGAATCTTGATTACTCTGTGAACGATTGGAATGTCTCTGCCTTCGACCTTAAACACGACTATTTCACCAGCTCTGATTGGGTCATCGTGGAAATTTGTTAAGAATAAGAGGTCTCCCCTGTGAAAAGCTGGCTCCATGCTGCCACTACAAAAAAAAAAAGAGAAGGAAAGAGTTTATTAGCACCATCAGGAACACCACGCAGATAACTAACATGCAACCCAAAGCCCAGCGAGCCCCAGTCTGGGCCAGCCCCTAGAAGACATCCTCACTGCCTCAATGAAAGTAACAAGCTGTACAGAAAAGTAACAGTACCATACAGTACCAACAAAGGAATAAAATGAGCCATTCAGGTTAAGACAATGTGACAGACAAAAGCCAGGAAGTGTTTCACAGAAACACACGAAATACTTCTCTGGGTAGAGTTGAACTGACAGGAATGAGGCTTATTTTTATATCAATGATGGCTAATCATGATCATGATAATGAGGGCTGAAGCACCTCCCCCGTGAAGACAGGCTGAGGGAGCTGGGCTTGTTCAGCCTGGAGAAAAGAAGGCTGTGAGGTGACCTCATGGCAGCCTTTCAGTACCTAAAGGGAGCCTACAAACAGGAGGGGAATCAACTCTTGGAAAGGGGAGATAACTGCAGGACAAGGGGAAATGGCTTGAAGTTGAGGGAGGGAAGATTGAGGTTGGATGTCAGGGGAAGTTCTTTGCTATGAGAGTGGTGAGTTGCTGGAACAGCTGCCCAGAGAGGCTGTGATGCCCCGTCCATCCCTGGAGGTGTTCAAGGCCAGGTTGGATGGGGCCCTGGGCAGCCTGGGCTGCTATGAAATGTGGAGGTTGGTGGCCCTGCGTGTGGCAGGGGGTTGGAGCTTCGTGATCCTTGAGGTCCCTTCCAACCCTGGCCATTCTGTGATTCTGTAATGATCAGAAAAACTGATGCCTTTTTTCCAGTCAGACATTTTTTGTTATTTTGGTAACAGCTTTCAAGGTAGGATTTCGGGCCCTGTCACCTGTCACAGTAATGGACTTTTCCCATTAAAATGCTGTTACTTTCTGCATGATTCCTTACTGATGTCCATTCTGTTTCTCTAAGGCTGAACCTTCCATGAACATACATTTAACTTCATTAATTTGATCAGCACACAGAGGCCTGCAGGACTGGGTCTTGACATGCCATAAATTACCACTGAGAGAGAGGCAATGCTCCACCGAAACTAATAAAAGGAGTTTTACCATAATATAGCTTTAAAATAAACGTCCATGTGGTAAAAAATAAATTAACAAATAGACCTAACACTGTTCAATGTCTTTAGAAAACACAACACAGAATTTCTCAGGCATAGAATCACAGAATGGCCGGGGTTGCAAAGGAGCACAGTGCTCATCCAGGTCCAACCCCCTGCTGTGTGCAGGTCGCCAACCAGCAGCCCAGGCTGCCCAGAGCCACATCCAGCCTGGCCTTAAATGCCTGCAGGGATGGGGCATCCACAGCCTCCTTGGGCAACATGAGTGATCTCAGGGAGCTGCTCCGTTCCTTAAGGAAACAGACCGAGGTCTCACACAGCTGCTGCTCCACACACATCACTGACAGCCTGCATTCTAAGCACGGATGGAGCTCTGCTCCGTGCGGGTGCGATTCAGACCTGCACAGCTGCCTTTGGAGCAGGGAAGGAGCCCGACGCCTTCAGCAGCGCAGTACCGTCACTCACCTGAGCACCACAACGATGGGGCTCTCGCTGCCAGTGATGACGATGAGCCCTTTCCATATCATAAGGGCAGAGGAGACGATCATCGCAAAATTTAGGACCTGGTAATACAGCTGCACGGGACGAGAGAACATTTTCAGCGTGTTTTCACAAGTTGCGGTGTCACATTAAGCACGAGGCAGATCTCCGGCCCACAACAGCGAGCCGCAGCGCCGTTCCGGCCGCAGCCATACGCCAGCAGCGCTTACGCACCGGCTGCTCCGGGACCCGGCGGCATTCCAACGCCCCGAGATGCCGTCAGCCCGGGGACAGCCGCCTCCGACCCCCCGCCCCGGCCCGCTGCTACCTGCCGCTTGTTCATGCGCCGCAGATCCCCGAAGAGATCCATGGCAGCCCGCGGACAAGCACCGATCCCCGGCTCTGAGCGCTCGTCGCCAGCGCAGCCCCGCGGCCCTACCGCTCCCACCGCCGGAGCGCCCGGCTCCCCGGGATTTGTAGTTCTTTTCTCCACCCCGCCCCTCTCACGCCCAGTATCGCGCGAACGCTGATTACTACAGTTCCCATCATGCACTGCGGATCGGGGTCCTGACGCCAGGACCCCGCCTGCTCACGCAGGTGCCTGACGCTCTTTCGGCCGACGGGGATCGGGGCGGGAGCGCGGGCAGGCAGCTACGCGGAGCGAGCCGAGACGGTGCGCGGGGCAGCAGCGGGACAAGCAGCGCGGCGGGGCTCTCCTCCACGGCCGCGCCGTTCGGGTCAGGCGGCTGCCGGGCAGCTCTCGCGGCCACCGTCGTGGCGTGGGCGCAGCGGATTGGCGGCCGTGGGGCCGTGCGGGGCGGGCTGAGCGCCGCGATGCGGGGCTGCGGTGCGGCGGCGTGTCGTTCGTCCTTTGAATAGCCTTAAAACGACGTGTGTCCAACCTGCTAGATTCATGTTTTACCGCCCTTTTTGTGTGTGTGTGTGTTTTAATAATTACATATATAAAGTCCCGCTAGTTACATGCACTTATATATATCTATCTTTATAGTGTGTATATATATATATTATAATATGTATAACATATGTAATATTATATAATATTGTATATAATAGTATGTATTTTATATATGTAAATGTATATAGATAGATAGATAAATAGATATGCTTGTTTATTGGGGAAGGAACACGCACGGGAGCGATCTCAGAGGCTGTGAGGACTTCCAGTTCTCTCACTGCGTGCAGCAAGGCTGTTTATTCCTTGAAAGGCTGTGGTCTGTCCTCAGGAGTGTTTGCAGGGTTTTTGTACCACGCTGCTGAGACGGGTTAAAAATGAATAGGGCTTTTTCCCTGTGCAGATCTGCTCGCCTTTTTTCAACACAGAGGGTTGAAAGTGATGATTGGGATGACGTGATAAAGAAAAGCCCTTCATGACGAGTCCGTCCCAGCTCCTGCTCGGGTGGCTGCTGGCTGTGTGCTGTGATGTTTGCAGGGGGGGCCGTTGGTGGGCTGTGCTGCTGAAATCTGCCTCTCAGTCACCACCTTTTCCCCTGAGTGCATTTCCCACTGCACTGATATTTATGCAACTGAGAGATGCCAGCCACAAAACCACTAATTAAAATACATCGTACCAGTTACTTGTTGTCTAATTACGTTTCACTCCCAGAAGATTGCTCCCCTAAAGCTGAGGGAGGACCAAACTCTGCCTGTTTGCCCCAGAAGTGTTTGTAGCTGGAGTGAATCATTGAATACTGTGATTTACAGAGGTGTGGCAGTACTGACTGCAGCCCCAACAACCGCAGGCGATTATAAACAACATCTGACAATTAAACCTGTGCTAAACTTACTTTGCTGTTGGAATAAAACAGTTATTTTGATTATGGAGGTACTTCCCATTTTATCTATTGAAAGAATTCATGATGTTAATGCATGAATATCACGTACAGAATTAATACAGTTAATGCAGAATATCACATTTGCTTTAATTAAAAAAAAAAAAGTACACACCTTTTGTACCGAAATCTTTTGTATCACACCCACGTTGCTACTAAATAAAGAGTTCAAAGCTTATTCTGCAGGCAATTATATGCATGTATCTAGGAGGTGGTTGCATCATTGCCCCTGGAGGTGTTCAAGGAAGGTGTAGATGTGGCACTGAGGGACAAGGCTTAGTGGGGAAATACTTTAGTTAGGTCAGTGTTTGGACTGGATGATCCTGGAAGCGTTTTCCAACCTTCAATTCTGTGATTCTGTCGTCTGTGCAATTACAAATATTTGGCACTTTCCTGTCCTGCGTCTCTCCCAAACACTGCTGTGCCACGTGCAGGAGGACTGGGCGGCTGCAGGGAAGTGAAGCCACAAAGCCCTGGGCCGTGCGGTGCTTTGCTGGCTCCTGTGGTCGCTGGGATCCACAGCAACTCAGAATGCTGGGGCTGCTGGAGGATTATGACAGTGGAAAGATGACACGAGGGCTTAGGGTACTGCTGTGCTGCATGGCCTTCTTGTAAACGTAGCTCTGTGGAGTCCCACTGCAGTTAAGTTCACCAGGTGAGTGGCTGAAATGAGGAGATGGGTTCACATCCCAGAGAATGGCTGCAGTGCTGCACCACACAGCGTGGAGCCCAGGGGCTGATAGGAAAATGGAATCTGTTACTGTTTGTAGGGCTCAGATCCACAAAACAGACCTGTTGTGGACTGGGAATACCCGAATTCCTGACAGTAAGGATGAGCAATTCGCCTCAGAAATTGTACCATCTGAGGAAAAGAAAAGGATGGTGGTGGAATCATTCTTTGCAGGCATTCCGGTAGAGAAAATGATTTTTTCAAAAAAGCCCTGAAATAGCAGAATCCAATTTGGTAAGAAAAAGAAAGACAAAGCAGAGTCACTCTAGACTAACCACGTTCCTTCAACCCTAAAATCCATGGTTCTGTGACCTTCAAGGTCCCTTCCAACCCTACATTCCATGCTTCTGTGACCTTCAAGATCATTTCCAACCCTACATTCCATGCTTCTGTGATCTTGCAGGTCCCTTCCAACCCTACATTCCATGCATCTTTGAACATCAAGGTCCATTCCAACCCTACATTCCATGCTTCTGTGACCTTCAAGGTCCCTTCCAACCCTACATTCCATGGTTCTGTGACCTTCAAGGTCCCTTCCAACCCTGCATTAGATGCTTCTGTCACCTTCAAGGTCCCTTCCAAAACTACATTCCATGGTTCTGCGACCTTCACTGTCCATTCCATCCCTACATTCCATGGTTCTGTCACCTTCAAGGTCCCTTCGAACCCTACATTCCATGCTTCTGTGACCTTCAAGTTCCCTTCCAACCCTACATTCCATGCTTCTGTGACCTTCAAGTTCCCTTCCAACCCTACATTCCATGCTTCTGTGACCTTCAAGGTCCCTTCCAACCCTACATTCCATGGTTCTGTGACCTTCACTGTCCATTCCAACACTACATTCCATGGTTCTATGACCTTCAAGATCCCTTCCAACCCTATATTCCATACTTCTATGACCTTCAAGGTCCCTTCCAAACCTACAATCCATGCTTCTGTGACCTTCAAGGTCCCTTCCAACCATACATTCCATGGTTCTGTGACCTTCACTGTCCCTTCAACCCTACATTCCATGCTTCTGTGACCTTCAAGGTCCCTTCCAACCCTGCATTCCATGGTACTGTGACCTTCAAGGTCCCTGCCAACCCCACATATCGTGGTTCTATGACCTTCAAGGTCCCTTCCAACCCTACATTCCATGCTTCTGTGACCTTCAAGGTCCCTTCCAACCCTGCATTCCATGGTACTGTGACCTTCAAGGTCCCTGCCAACCCTACATATCGTGGTTCTATGACCTTCAAGGTCCCTTCCAACCCTACATTCCATGCATCTGTGACCTTCACTGTCCCTTCCAACACTACATTCCTTGGTTCTGTGACCTTCACTGTCCCTTCGAACCCTACATTCCATGCTTCTGTGACCTTCAAGGTTCCTTCCAACCCTGCATTCCATGGTACTGTGACCTTGAAGGTCCCTTCCAACCCTATATTCCAAGCTTCTGTGACCTTCAAGGTCCCTTCCAACCTACATTCCATGGTTCCGTGACCTTCAAGGTCCGTTCCAACCCTACATTCCATGGTACTGTGACCTTCAAGGTCCGTTCCAACCCTACATTCCATGCTTCTGTGACCTTCAAGGTCCATTCCAATCCTACGTTCCATGGTTCTGTGACCTTCAAGGGCCATTGCAATCCTACATTCCATGCTTCTGTGACCTTCAGTGTCCATTCCAAACCTATGTTCCATGCTACTGTGACCTTCAAAGTCCCTTCCAATACTGTATTACATGGTCCTGTGACGTTCAAGTTCCCTTCCTACCCACATTCCATGTTTCTGTGAACTTCAAAATCATTCGAACTGTGCATTCCATGCTTCAAGTACGTCCAGGGACCATTCTACCCTCTAATCCATGGTTCTGTGACCTTCAAGGTCCCTTCCAACCCTACATTCCATGGTACTGTGACCTTCAAGGTCCCTTCCTACCTAACATTCCTCCCTTCTGTGACCTTCAATGTCCATTCCAACCCGACATTCCATGGTACTTTGACCTTCACTGTCCATTCCAATCCTACATTCCATGCTTCTGTGACCTTCAATGTCCCTTCCTACTCTACATTCCATGCTTATGTGACCTACAAGGACCATCCCAACCCTACATTCCATGGTTCTGTGACGTTCAAGGTCCCTTCCAACTCTGCATTCCATGGTTCTGTGACCTTCAAAGTCACTTCCAACCTTAAATTCCATGGTTCTGTGACCTTCAAGGTCCCTTCCTACCCTATATTCCATGGTTCTCTGACTTTCAAGGTCCCTTCCAACCCTTACATTCCATGGTTCTACGACCTTCAAGTTGCCTTCCATCCCTACATTCCATGGTTCTGTGACCTTCACTGTCCATTCCAACCCTACATTCCATGCTTCTGTGACCTTCAAGGTCCCTTCCAACCCTACATTCCATTGTTCTGTGACCTTCAAGGTCCATTCCAACCCTACATTCCATGGTTCTGTGACCTTCACTGTATATTCCAATCCTACATTCCATGCTTCAGTGAACTTCAAGGTCCATTCCAAACCTATGTTCCATGCTGCCGTGACCTTCAAAGTCCCTTCCAACCCTACCTTCCATGGTTATGTGACCTTCAAGGTCGATTCCAAACCTACATTTCATGGTTCTATGACCTTCAAAGTCCTATCAACCCTACATTCCATGCTTCTGTGACCTTCACGTTCCCTTCCAACCCTACATTCCATGGTTCTCTGACATTCACTGTCCATTCCATCCCTACATTTCATGGTTCTATGACCTTCAAGGGCCATTCCAAATCGATATTCCATGCATCTGTGACCTTCAAGATTCCTTCCAACCTTACATTCCATGCTTCTGTGACCTTCAAGGTCCCTTCCAACCCTGCATTCCATGCTACTGTGACCTTCACTGTCCATTCCAGCCCAACATTTCATGGTTCTATGACCTTCAAGGGCCATTCCAATACTACATTCCAGTCTTCTATGACCTTCACTGTCCAATCCAAACCTATGTTCCATGCTAATTTCACCTTCAATATCCCTTTCAACACTGCATTACATGGTCCTGTGACCTTCAAGGTCCCTTCCAACCCTACATTCCATGCTTCTGTGACCTTCAAGGTCCATTCCAACCTTACATTCCATGGTTCTGTGACCTTCACTGTCCATTCCAACCCTACATTCCATGCTTCTCTGACCTTCAAGGTCCATTCCAAGCCTACATTCCATGGTTCTGTGACCTTCAAGGTCCATTCCAAGCCTACATTCCATCGTTCTGTGACCTTCATAGTCCCTTCCAACCCTACATTCCATGGTCCTGTGACCTTCACTGTCCATTCCAACCCTACATTCCATGGTTCTGTGACCTTAAAGGTCCCTTCCAACCCTACATTCCATGGTTCTGTGACCTTCAAGGTCCATTCCAAACGTACATTCCATTGTCCTGTGACCTTCACTGTCCATACCAACCCTACATTCCATGGTCCTGTGACCTTCACTGTCCATTCCAACCCTACATTCTATGGTTCTGTGACCTTCAATGTCCCTTCCAACCCTACATTCCATGGTTCTGTGACCTTCAAGGTCCCTTCCTACCCTACATTCCATGCTTCTGTGACCTTCAAGGTCCATTCCAACCCTAAATTCCATGCTTCTGTGACCTTCAAGGTCCCTTCCAACCTTACATTCCATGCTTCTGTGACCTTCACTGTCCATTCCAATCCTACATTCCATGCTTCTGTTAACTTCAAGGTCCCTTCCAAACCTATGTTTCATGCTGCTGTGACCTTCAAAGTCCCTTGCAACCCTACCTTCCATAGTTATCTGACCTTCAAGATCCATCCAACCTTACATTCCATGGTTCAATGACCTTCAAGGGCCATTCCAATCCTATATTCCATGCTTCTGTGACCTTCAAAGTCCCTTCCAACCCTACATTCCATGGTTCTGTGACCTTCAAGGTCACTTCCAACCCTACATTCCATGGTTCTGTGACCTTCAAGGGCCATTCCAATCCTACATTCCATTCTTCTGTAACTTTCAAGGTCCCTTCCAACCCTACATTCCATGGTTCTGCGACCTTCAAGGTCCCTTCCAACCCTATATTCCATGTTTCTGTGACCTTCACTATCCATTCCAATCCTACATTCTATGGTTCTGTGACCTTCAATGTCCCTTCCAACCCTAGATTCCATGCTTCTGAGACCTTCAAGGTCGACTCCAACCCTACATTCCATGGTTCCGTGACCTTCAAGGTCCGTTCCAACCCTACATTCCATGGTACTGTGACCTTCAAGGTCCGTTCCAACCCTACATTCCATGGTTCTGTGACCTTCAAGGTCCCTTCGAACCCTACATTCCATGCTTCTGTGACCTTCAAGGTCCATTCCAATCCTACGTTCCATGGTTCTGTGACCTTCAAGGGCCATTGCAATCCTACATTCCATGCTTCTGTGACCTTCAGTGTCCATTCCAAACCTATGTTCCATGCTACTGTGACCTTCAAAGTCCCTTCCAATACTGTATTACATGGTCCTGTGACGTTCAAGTTCCCTTCCTACCCACATTCCATGTTTCTGTGAACTTCAAAATCATTCGAACTGTGCATTCCATGCTTCAAGTACGTCCAGGGACCATTCTACCCTCTAATCCATGGTTCTGTGACCTTCAAGGTCCCTTCCAACCCTACATTCCATGGTACTGTGACCTTCAAGGTCCCTTCCTACCTAACATTCCTCCCTTCTGTGACCTTCAATGTCCATTCCAACCCGACATTCCATGGTACTTTGACCTTCACTGTCCATTCCAATCCTACATTCCATGCTTCTGTGACCTTCAATGTCCCTTCCTACTCTACATTCCATGCTTATGTGACCTACAAGGACCATCCCAACCCTACATTCCATGGTTCTGTGACGTTCAAGGTCCCTTCCAACTCTGCATTCCATGGTTCTGTGACCTTCAAAGTCACTTCCAACCTTAAATTCCATGGTTCTGTGACCTTCAAGGTCCCTTCCTACCCTATATTCCATGGTTCTCTGACTTTCAAGGTCCCTTCCAACCCTTACATTCCATGGTTCTACGACCTTCAAGTTGCCTTCCATCCCTACATTCCATGGTTCTGTGACCTTCACTGTCCATTCCAACCCTACATTCCATGCTTCTGTGACCTTCAAGGTCCCTTCCAACCCTACATTCCATTGTTCTGTGACCTTCAAGGTCCATTCCAACCCTACATTCCATGGTTCTGTGACCTTCACTGTATATTCCAATCCTACATTCCATGCTTCAGTGAACTTCAAGGTCCATTCCAAACCTATGTTCCATGCTGCCGTGACCTTCAAAGTCCCTTCCAACCCTACATTCCATGGTTATGTGACCTTCAAGGTCGATTCCAAACCTACATTTCATGGTTCTATGACCTTCAAAGTCCTATCAACCCTACATTCCATGCTTCTGTGACCTTCACGTTCCCTTCCAACCCTACATTCCATGGTTCTCTGACATTCACTGTCCATTCCAGCCCAACATTTCATGGTTCTATGACCTTCAAGGGCCATTCCAATACTACATTCCAGTCTTCTATGACCTTCACTGTCCAATCCAAACCTATGTTCCATGCTAATTTCACCTTCAATATCCCTTTCAACACTGCATTACATGGTCCTGTGACCTTCAAGGTCCCTTCCAACCCTACATTCCATGCTTCTGTGACCTTCAAGGTCCATTCCAACCTTACATTCCATGGTTCTGTGACCTTCACTGTCCATTCCAACCCTACATTCCATGCTTCTCTGACCTTCAAGGTCCATTCCAAGCCTACATTCCATGGTTCTGTGACCTTCAAGGTCCATTCCAAGCCTACATTCCATCGTTCTGTGACCTTCAAAGTCCCTTCCAACCCTACATTCCATGGTCCTGTGACCTTCACTGTCCATTCCAACCCTACATTCCATGGTTCTGTGACCTTAAAGGTCCCTTCCAACCCTACATTCCATGGTTCTGTGACCTTCAAGGTCCATTCCAAACGTACATTCCATTGTCCTGTGACCTTCACTGTCCATTCCAACCCTACATTCCATGGTCCTGTGACCTTCACTGTCCATTCCAACCCTACATTCTATGGTTCTGTGACCTTCAATGTCCCTTCCAACCCTACATTCCATGGTTCTGTGACCTTCAAGGTCCCTTCCTACCCTACATTCCATGCTTCTGTGACCTTCAAGGTCCATTCCAACCCTAAATTCCATGCTTCTGTGACCTTCAAGGTCCCTTCCAACCTTACATTCCATGCTTCTGTGACCTTCACTGTCCATTCCAATCCTACATTCCATGCTTCTGTTAACTTCAAGGTCCCTTCCAAACCTATGTTCCATGCTGCTGTGACCTTCAAAGTCCCTTGCAACCCTACCTTCCATAGTTATCTGACCTTCAAGATCCATCCAACCTTACATTCCATGGTTCAATGACCTTCAAGGGCCATTCCAATCCTATATTCCATGCTTCTGTGACCTTCAAAGTCCCTTCCAACCCTACATTCCATGGTTCTGTGACCTTCAAGGTCACTTCCAACCCTACATTCCATGGTTCTGTGACCTTCAAGGGCCATTCCAATCCTACATTCCATTCTTCTGTAACTTTCAAGGTCCCTTCCAACCCTACATTCCATGGTTCTGCGACCTTCAAGGTCCCTTCCAACCCTATATTCCATGTTTCTGTGACCTTCACTATCCATTCCAATCCTACATTCTATGGTTCTGTGACCTTCAATGTCCCTTCCAACCCTAGATTCCATGCTTCTGAGACCTTCAAGGTCGACTCCAACCCTACATTTCATGGTTCTCTGACCATCAAGGTCACTTCCAACCCTACATTCCATGGTTCTGTGACCTTCAAGGTCACTTCCAACCCTACATTCCATGCTTCTTTGACCTTCAAGGACCCTGGCAACCATACATTCCATGCTTCTGTGACATTCACTGTCCCTTCCAAGCCTACATTCCATGGTTCTGTGACCTTCACTGTCCATTCCAACCCTACATTCCATGGTCCTGTGACCTTCACTGTAAATTCCAACCCTACATTCCATGCTTCTGTGACCTTCAACGTTCCTTTCAACCCTACATTCCATGGTTCTGTGACCTTCAAGGTCCCTTCCAACTCTACATTCCATGCTTCTGTGACCTTCAAGGTCCATTCCAACCCTACATTTTATGGTTCTGTGACCTTCAAGGTCCATTCCAACCCTACATTCCATGCTTCTGTGACCTTCACTGTCCATTCCAACCCTACATTCCATGGTTCTGTGACCTTCACTGTCCATTCCAACCCTACATTCCATGCTTCTGTGACCTTCAACGTTCCTTTCAACCCTACATTCCATGCTTCTGTGACCTTCAAGGTTCCCTTCCAACTCTACATTCCATGCTTCTGTGACCTTCAAGGTCCATTCCAACCCTACATTCCATGCTTCTTTGACCTTCACTGTCCATTCCAACCCTACATTCCATGGTTCTGTGACCTTCAAGGTTCCTTTCAACCCAACATTCCATGCTTCTGTGAACTTGAAGGTCCATTCCAATCCTATTTTATATGCTACTGTCACCTTCAATATCCCTTTCAACACTGTATTACATGGTCCTGTGACCTTCAAGGTATCTTCCAACACTACATTCCATCCTTCTGTGACCTTCAAGGTCCCTTCCAACCCTACATTCCATGGTTCTTTGACATTGAAGGACCCTGCCAACCCTACATTCCATGCTTCTGTGACCTTCACTGTCCATTCCATCCCTACATTCCATGGTTCTATGACCTTCAAGGTCCCTTCCAACCCTACATTCCATGCTTCTGTGACCTTCACTGTCCCTTCCAACCCTACATTCCATGCTTCTGTGACCTTCACTGTCCCTTCCAACCCTACATTCCATGGTTCTGTGACCTTCAAGGTCACTTCCAAACCTACATTCCATGGTTCTTTGACCTTCACTGTCCATTCCAACCATACATTCCACGCTTCTGTGACCTTCAAGGTTCCTTTCAACCCTACATTCCATGGTTCTGTGACCTTCAAGGTCCCTTCCAACCCTACATTCCATGGTTCTGTGACCTTCAAAGTCCCTTCCAACCTTACATTCCATGGTCCTGTGACCTTCACTGTCCATTCCAACCCTACATTCCATGGTTCTATGAACTTCAAGGGCCATTCCAATCCTATATTCCATGCTTCTGTGACCTTTACGGTCACATCCAACCCTACATTCCATGGTTATGTGACATTCAAGGTCCCTTCCAAGCCTACATTCCATGGTTCTGTGACCTTCAAGTTCCCTTCCAACCCTACATTCCATGGTACTTTGACCATCAAGGACCCTTCCTACCCTACATTCCATGCTTCTGTGACCTTCACGGTTCCCTTCCAACCCTACATTCCATGGTTCTGTGACCTTCAGTGTCCTTTCCATCCCTACATTCCATGGTTCTATGACCTTCAAGGGCCATTCCAATCCTACATTCCATGCTTCTGTGACCTTCACTGTCCATTCCATCCCTACATTCCATGGTTCTATGACCTTCAAGGTCCCTTCCAACCCTACATTCCATGGTTCTGTGACCTTCAAGGTCCCTTCCAACCCTACATTCCATGGTTCTGTGACCTTCAAGGTCCCTTCCAACCCTACATTTCATGGTTCTGTGACCTTCAAGGTCACTTCCAACCCTACATTCCATGCTTCTGAGACCTTCAAGGTCACTTCCAACCCTACATTACATGGTTCTGTGACCTTCACTGTCCATTCCAACCCTACATTCCATGGTCCTTTGACGTTCAAGGTCCCTTCCTACCCTACATTCCATGCTTCTGTGACATTCAAGGTTCCCTTCCAACCCTACATTCCATGGTTCTGTGACCTTCACTGTCCATTCCAACCCTACATTCCATGCTTCTGTGACCTTCAAGGTCCCTTCCAACCCTACATTTCATGGTTCTGTGACCTTCAAGGTCACTTCCAACCCTACATTCCATGCTTCTGAGACCTTCAAGGTCACTTCCAACCCTACATTACATGGTTCTGTGACCTTCACTGTCCATTCCAACGCTACATTCCATGGTCCTGTGACCTTCACTGTCCATTCCAACCCTATATTCCATGCTTCTGTGACCTTCAGTGTCCATTCCAAACCTATGTTCCATGCTACTGTCACCTTCAATATCCCTTTCAACACTGTATTACATGGTCCTGTGACATTCAAGGTCCCTTCCGTCCCTGCATTCCATGGTTCTGTGACTTTCAAGATCCCTTCCATCCCTACATTCAATGGTTCTACGACCTTCAAGGTCAATTCCAACCCTACATTCCATGGTACTGTGACCTTCAAGGTCCCTTCCAACCCTACATTCCATGGTTCTGTGACCTTCACTGTCCATTCCAACCCTACAATCCGTGGTACTTTGATCTTCAAGGTCCCTTCCAACCCTACATTCCATGCTTCTGTGACCTTCAATGTCCATTCCAACCCTACATTCCATGGTTCTGTGACCTTCACTGTCCATACCAACCCTACATTCCATGGTACTTTGACGTTCAAGGTCCCTTCCTACCCTACATTCCATGGTTCTGTGACCTTCAAGGTTCCCTTCCAACCCTACATTCCATGGTTCTGTGACCTTCAAGGTCCCTTCCAACCCTAGATTCCATGCTTCTGTGACCTTCAAGGTCCCTTCCAACCCTACATTTCATGGTTCTGTGACCTTCAAGGTCACTTCCAACCCTACATTCCATGCTTCTGAGACCTTCAAGGTCACTTCCAACACTACATTCCATGGTTCTGTGACCTTCACTGTCCATTCCAACCCTACATTCCATGCTTCTGTGACCTTCAAGGTCCCTTCCAACCCTACATTTCATGGTTCTGTGACCTTCAAGGTCACTTCCAACCCTACATTGCATGCTTCTGAGACCTTCAAGGTCACTTCCAACCCTACATTCCATGGTTCTGTGACCTTCACTGTCCATTCCAACCCTACATTCCATGGTCCTGTGACCTTCACTGTCCATTCCAACCCTACATTCCATGCTTCTGTGACCATCAACGTTCCTTTCAACCCTACATTCCATGGTTCTGTGACCTTCAAGGTCTCTTCCAACCCTACATTCCATGGTTCTGTGACCTTCAAGGTCTCTTCCAACCCTACATTCCATGCTTCTGAGACCTTCAAGGTCACTTCCAACCCTACATTACATGGTTCTGTGACCTTCACTGTCCATTCCAACCCTACATTCCATGGTCCTGTGACCTTCACTGTCCATTCCAACCCTATATTCCATGCTTCTGTGACCTTCAGTGTCCATTCCAAACCTATGTTCCATGCTACTGTCACCTTCAATATCCCTTTCAACACTGTATTACATGGTCCTCTGATATTCAATGTCCCTTCCATCCCTACATTCAATGGTTCTACGACCTTCAAGGGCAATTCCAACCCTACATTCCATGGTACTGTGACCTTCAAGGTCCATTCCAACCCTACATTCCATGCTTCTGTGACCTTCAAGGTCCCTTCCAACCCTACATTCCGTGGTTCTTTGACCTTCAAGGTCCCTTCCAAGCCTACATTCCATGCTTCTGTGACCTTCAAAGTCCCTTCCAACCCTACATTCCATGCTTCTGTGACCTTCAAGGTCCGTTCCAACCCTACATTCCATGGTTCTATGACCATCAAGGTCCCTTCGAACCCTACATTCCATGCTTCTGTGACCTTCACTGTCCCTGCCAACCCTACATTCCATGGTTCTGTGACCTTAAAGGTCCATTCGAAACCTACATTTCATGGTTCTATGACCTTCAAGGGCCATTCCAATCCTACATTCCATGCTTCTGTGACCTGTACTGTCCATTCCAAACCTATGTTCCATGCTACTGTCACCTTCAATATCCCTTTCAACACTGTATTACATGGTCCTGTGACCTTCAAGGTCCCTTCCTACCCTACATTCCATGCTTCTGTGACCTTCAAGGTCCCTTCCAACCTTACATTACATGGTTCTGTGACCTTCAAGGTCCCTTCCAAAATTACATTCCATGGTTCTGTGACCTTCAAGGTCCCTTCCAAGCTTACATTCCATGGTTCTGTGACCTTCACTGTCCATTCCAAGCCTACATTCCATGGTTCTATGAACTTCAAGGGCCATTCCAATCCTACATTCAATGCTTCTGTGACCTTTAAGGTCACTTCCAACTTAACATTCCATGGTACTGTGACCTTCAAGGTCCCTTCCAACCCTAGATTCCATGCTTCTATGACCTTCAAGGGCCATTCCAACCCTACATTCCATGGTTATGTGACCTTCAAAGTCCCTTGCAAGCCTACATTCCATGGTTATGTGATCTTCACTGTCCATTCCAACCCTACATTCCATGGTCCTGTGTCCTTCACTGTCCATTCCAACCCTACATTCCATGCTTCTGTGACCTTCACTGTCCATTCCAAACCTATGTTCCATGCTACTGTCACCTTCAATATCCCTTTCAACACTGTATTACATGGTCCTGTGACCTTCAAGGTCCCTTCCTACCCTAGATTCCATGGTTCTGTGACCTTCAAGGTCCCTTCCAACCCTACATTCCATGCTTCTGTGACCTTCAAGGTCCCTTCCAACCCTACATTCCATGGTTCTGTGACCATCAAGGTCCATTCCAACCCTACATTCCATGCTTCTGTGACCTTCACGTTCCATCCAACCCTACATTCCATGGTTATGTGACCTTCAAGGTCCCTTCCAAGCCTACATTCCATGGTTCTGTGACCTTCAAAGTCCCTTCCAACCTTACATTCCATGGTTCTGTGACCTTCAAGGTCCCTTCCAACCTTACATTCCATGCTTCTGTGACCTTCAAGGTCCCTTCCAACCCTACATTCCGTGGTCCTGTGACCTTCAAGGTCCCTTCCGACCCTACATTTCATGGTTCTGTGAACTTCAAGGGCCATTCCAATCCTACATTCCATGCTTCTGAGACCTTCACTGTCCATTCCAAACCTAGGTTCCATGCTACTGTCACCTTCAATATCCCTTTCAACACTGTATTACATGGTCCTGTGACATTCAAGGTCCCTTCCAACCCTAAATTCCATGGTACTTTGACCTTCAAGGTCCCTTCCGACCCTACATTCCATGGTCCTCTGACCTTCAAGGTCCCTTCCGACCCTACATTCCATGGTCCTGTGACCTTCAAGGTCCCTTCCAACCCTACATTTCATGGTTCTGTGACCTTCAAGGTCACTTCCAACCCTACATTCCATGCTTCTGAGACCTTCACTGTCCATTCCAAACCTATGTTCCATGCTACTGTCACCTTCAGTATCCCTTTCAACACTGTATTACATGGTCCTGTGACATTCAAGGTCTCTTCCAACCCTACATTCCATGGTTCTGTGACTTTGAAAGTCCCTTCCATCCCTACATTCCATGGTTCTACGACCTTCAAGGTCCCTTCCGACCCTACATTCCATGGTCCTGTGACGTTCAAGGTCCCTTCCTACCCTACATTCCATGCTTCTGTGACATTCAAGGTTCCCTTCCAACCCTACATTCCATGGTTCTGTGACCTTCACTGTCCATTCCAACCCTACATTCCATGCTTCTGTGACCTTCAAGGTCCCTTCCAACCCTACATTTCATGGTTCTGTGACCTTCAAGGTCACTTCCAACCCTACATTCCATGCTTCTGAGACCTTCAAGGTCACTTCCAACCCTACATTACATGGTTCTGTGACCTTCACTGTCCATTCCAACGCTACATTCCATGGTCCTGTGACCTTCACTGTCCATTCCAACCCTATATTCCATGCTTCTGTGACCTTCAGTGTCCATTCCAAACCTATGTTCCATGCTACTGTCACCTTCAATATCCCTTTCAACACTGTATTACATGGTCCTGTGACATTCAAGGTCCCTTCCGTCCCTGCATTCCATGGTTCTGTGACTTTCAAGATCCCTTCCATCCCTACATTCAATGGTTCTACGACCTTCAAGGTCAATTCCAACCCTACATTCCATGGTACTGTGACCTTCAAGGTCCCTTCCAACCCTACATTCCATGGTTCTGTGACCTTCACTGTCCATACCAACCCTACATTCCATGGTACTTTGACGTTCAAGGTCCCTTCCTACCCTACATTCCATGGTTCTGTGACCTTCAAGGTTCCCTTCCAACCCTACATTCCATGGTTCTGTGACCTTCAAGGTCCCTTCCAACCCTAGATTCCATGCTTCTGTGACCTTCAAGGTCCCTTCCAACCCTACATTTCATGGTTCTGTGACCTTCAAGGTCACTTCCAACCCTACATTCCATGCTTCTGAGACCTTCAAGGTCACTTCCAACACTACATTCCATGGTTCTGTGACCTTCACTGTCCATTCCAACCCTACATTCCATGCTTCTGTGACCTTCAAGGTCCCTTCCAACCCTACATTTCATGGTTCTGTGACCTTCAAGGTCACTTCCAACCCTACATTGCATGCTTCTGAGACCTTCAAGGTCACTTCCAACCCTACATTCCATGGTTCTGTGACCTTCACTGTCCATTCCAACCCTACATTCCATGGTCCTGTGACCTTCACTGTCCATTCCAACCCTACATTCCATGCTTCTGTGACCATCAACGTTCCTTTCAACCCTACATTCCATGGTTCTGTGACCTTCAAGGTCTCTTCCAACCCTACATTCCATGGTTCTGTGACCTTCAAGGTCTCTTCCAACCCTACATTCCATGCTTCTGAGACCTTCAAGGTCACTTCCAACCCTACATTACATGGTTCTGTGACCTTCACTGTCCATTCCAACCCTACATTCCATGGTCCTGTGACCTTCACTGTCCATTCCAACCCTATATTCCATGCTTCTGTGACCTTCAGTGTCCATTCCAAACCTATGTTCCATGCTACTGTCACCTTCAATATCCCTTTCAACACTGTATTACATGGTCCTCTGATATTCAATGTCCCTTCCATCCCTACATTCAATGGTTCTACGACCTTCAAGGGCAATTCCAACCCTACATTCCATGGTACTGTGACCTTCAAGGTCCATTCCAACCCTACATTCCATGCTTCTGTGACCTTCAAGGTCCCTTCCAACCCTACATTCCGTGGTTCTTTGACCTTCAAGGTCCCTTCCAAGCCTACATTCCATGCTTCTGTGACCTTCAAAGTCCCTTCCAACCCTACATTCCATGCTTCTGTGACCTTCAAGGTCCGTTCCAACCCTACATTCCATGGTTCTATGACCATCAAGGTCCCTTCGAACCCTACATTCCATGCTTCTGTGACCTTCACTGTCCCTGCCAACCCTACATTCCATGGTTCTGTGACCTTAAAGGTCCATTCGAAACCTACATTTCATGGTTCTATGACCTTCAAGGGCCATTCCAATCCTACATTCCATGCTTCTGTGACCTGTACTGTCCATTCCAAACCTATGTTCCATGCTACTGTCACCTTCAATATCCCTTTCAACACTGTATTACATGGTCCTGTGACCTTCAAGGTCCCTTCCTACCCTACATTCCATGCTTCTGTGACCTTCAAGGTCCCTTCCAACCTTACATTACATGGTTCTGTGACCTTCAAGGTCCCTTCCAAAATTACATTCCATGGTTCTGTGACCTTCAAGGTCCCTTCCAAGCTTACATTCCATGGTTCTGTGACCTTCACTGTCCATTCCAAGCCTACATTCCATGGTTCTATGAACTTCAAGGGCCATTCCAATCCTACATTCAATGCTTCTGTGACCTTTAAGGTCACTTCCAACTTAACATTCCATGGTACTGTGACCTTCAAGGTCCCTTCCAACCCTAGATTCCATGCTTCTATGACCTTCAAGGGCCATTCCAACCCTACATTCCATGGTTATGTGACCTTCAAAGTCCCTTGCAAGCCTACATTCCATGGTTATGTGATCTTCACTGTCCATTCCAACCCTACATTCCATGGTCCTGTGTCCTTCACTGTCCATTCCAACCCTACATTCCATGCTTCTGTGACCTTCACTGTCCATTCCAAACCTATGTTCCATGCTACTGTCACCTTCAATATCCCTTTCAACACTGTATTACATGGTCCTGTGACCTTCAAGGTCCCTTCCTACCCTAGATTCCATGGTTCTGTGACCTTCAAGGTCCCTTCCAACCCTACATTCCATGCTTCTGTGACCTTCAAGGTCCCTTCCAACCCTACATTCCATGGTTCTGTGACCATCAAGGTCCATTCCAACCCTACATTCCATGCTTCTGTGACCTTCACGTTCCATCCAACCCTACATTCCATGGTTATGTGACCTTCAAGGTCCCTTCCAAGCCTACATTCCATGGTTCTGTGACCTTCAAAGTCCCTTCCAACCTTACATTCCATGGTTCTGTGACCTTCAAGGTCCCTTCCAACCTTACATTCCATGCTTCTGTGACCTTCAAGGTCCCTTCCAACCCTACATTCCGTGGTCCTGTGACCTTCAAGGTCCCTTCCGACCCTACATTTCATGGTTCTGTGAACTTCAAGGGCCATTCCAATCCTACATTCCATGCTTCTGAGACCTTCACTGTCCATTCCAAACCTAGGTTCCATGCTACTGTCACCTTCAATATCCCTTTCAACACTGTATTACATGGTCCTGTGACATTCAAGGTCCCTTCCAACCCTAAATTCCATGGTACTTTGACCTTCAAGGTCCCTTCCGACCCTACATTCCATGGTCCTCTGACCTTCAAGGTCCCTTCCGACCCTACATTCCATGGTCCTGTGACCTTCAAGGTCCCTTCCAACCCTACATTTCATGGTTCTGTGACCTTCAAGGTCACTTCCAACCCTACATTCCATGCTTCTGAGACCTTCACTGTCCATTCCAAACCTATGTTCCATGCTACTGTCACCTTCAGTATCCCTTTCAACACTGTATTACATGGTCCTGTGACATTCAAGGTCTCTTCCAACCCTACATTCCATGGTTCTGTGACTTTGAAAGTCCCTTCCATCCCTACATTCCATGGTTCTACGACCTTCAAGGTCCCTTCCGACCCTACATTCCATGGTCCTGTGACCTTCAAGGTCCCTTCCAACCCTACATTCCATGCTTCTGTGACCTTCAAGGTCCCTTCCAACCCTACATTCCATGCTTCTGTGACCTTCAAGGTCCCTTCCAACCCTACATTCCATGCTTCTGTGACCTTCAAGGTGCATTCCATCCGTACATTCCATGGTTCTATGATCTTCAAGGGCCATTCCAATCCTACATTCCATGCATCTGTGACCTTCAAAGTCCCTTCCAACCCTATATTCCATGCTTCTGTGACCTTCAAGGTCCCTTCCAACCCGACATTCCATGGTTCTGTGAACTTCAAGGTCCCTTCCAAGCCTACATTCCATGGTTCTGTGACCTTCACTGTCCATTCCAAGCCTACATTGCATGGTTCTATGAACTTTAAGGGCCATTCCAATCCTATATTCAAGGCTTCTGTGACCTTTAAGGTCACTTCCAACTTAACATTCCATGGTACTGTGACCTTCAAGGACCCTGCCAACCATACATTCCATGGTTCTGTGACCTTCAAGGTCCCTTCCAACCCTACGTTCCATGGTTCTGTGACCTTCAAGGTCCCTTCCAAGCCTACATACCAAGGTTCTGTGACCTTCAATGTCCATTCCAATCCTATATTCCATGCTTCTTTGACCTTTAAGATCACTTCCAACCCTACATTTCATGGTTCTGTGACCTTCAAGGGCCATTCCAATCCTACATTCCATGCTTCTGAGACCTTCACTGTCCATTCCAAACTAAGGTTCCATGCTACTGTCACCTTCAATATCCCTTTCAACACTGTATTACATGGTCCTGTGACATTCAAGGTCCCTTCCAACCCTAAATTCCATGGTACTTTGACCTTCAAGGTCCCTTCCGACCCTACATTCCATGGTCCTGTGACCTTCAAGGTCCCTTCCAACCCTACATTCCATGGTTCTTTGACCTTCAAGGGCCATTCCAATCCTACATTCCATGCTTCTGTGACCTTCACCGTCCATTCCAACCCTGTATTCCATGTTTCTGTGACCTTCACTGTCCATTCCAATCCTACATTCCATGGTTCTGTGACTTTCAAGGTCCCTTCCAACCCTACATTCCATGCTTCTGTGACCTTCAAGGTCCCTTCCAACCCTACTTTCCATGGTTCTGTGACCTTCACTGTCCATTCCAACCCTACATTCCATGCTTCTGTGACCTTCAACGTTCCTTTCAACCCTACATTCCATTCTTCTGTGACCTTCAATGTCCCTTCCAACCTTACATTCCATGGTTCTGTGACCTTCAAGGTCCCTTCCAACCTTACATTCCATGGTTCTGTGACCTTCACTGTCCATTCCAACCCTACATTCCATGGTTCTGTGACCTTCAAGGTCACTTCCAACCCTACATTGCATGCTTCTGTGACCTTCAAGGTCCCTGCCAACCCTACATTCCATGGTTCTGTGACCTTCAAGATCCCTTCCTACCCTACATTCCATGCTTCTATGACCTTCAAGGGCCATTCCAATCCAATATTCCATGCATTTGTGACCTCCAAGGTCCATTCCAACCCTACATTCCATGCTTCTGTGATCTTCAAGGTCCCTTCCAACCCCACATTCTGTGCTTCTGTGACCTTCAAGGTCCATTCCAACCCTACATTCCATGGTTCTGTGACCTTCAAGGGCCATTCCAACCCTATATTTCATGGTTCTGTGACTTTCATGGTCCATTCCAACCCTACATTCCATGCTTCTGTGACCTTCACAGTCCACTCCAACCCTACATTCCATGGTTCTGTGACCTTCAAGGTCCCATCCAACCCTACATTTCATGGTTCTATGACCTTCAAGGGCCATTTCTATCTTACATTCCATGCTTCTGTGACCTTCAAGGTCCCTTCCAACCCTACATTCCATGGTTCTCTGACCTTCAAGGTTCCTTTAAAACCTACATTCCATGCCTCTGTGACCTTCATTGTCCCTTCCTACCTTACATTCCCAGCTTCTGTGACCTTCAAGGTCCCTTCCAACCCTATATTCCATGCTTCTGTGACCTTCAAGGTCCCTTCCAATCCTGCATTCCATGGTTCTGTGACCTTCAAAGTCCCTTCCAACCCTACATTCCATGCTTCATTGACCTTCAAGGTCCCATCCAACCCCACATTCCATGCTCTTGTGACCTTCAAGGTTCCTTTCAACCCTACATTCCATGGTTCTATGACCTTGAAGGGCCATTCCAACCCTACATTCCATGCTTCTGTGACCTTAGAGGTGCCTTGCAACCCTATGTTCCATGGTTCTGTGACCTTCAAGGTCCCTTCCATCCCTACATTCCATGGTTCTATGACCTTCAAGGTCCCTTAAAACCCCACATACCATGGTTCTGTGACCTTCACTGTCCATTCGTACCCTACATTCAATGCTTCTGTGACCTTCAAGGTCCCATCCAACCCTGCATTCCATGCTTCTGTGACCTTCAAGGTCCCTTCCAACCCTACATTCCATGGTTCTGTGACCTTCACTGTCCATTCCAACCCTACATTCCATGGTTCTGTGACCTTCAAGGTCCCTTCCAACCCTGCATTCCTTGCTTCTGTGACCTTCAAGGTCCCTTCCTACCTTACATTCCATGCTTCTGTGACCTTCAAGGTCCCTTCCAACCCTACATTCCATGCTTCTGTTACCTTCACTGTCCATTCCAACCCTACATTCCAGTGTTCTGTGACCTTTAAGGTCCCTTCCAACCCACATTCCATGGTTGTGTGACCTTCAGTGTCCATTCCAACCCTACATTCCATGGTTCTGTGACCTTCAAGATCCCTTCCAACCCAACATTCCATGGTTCTGTGACCTTCACGGTCCCTACCAACCCTACATTTCATGGTACTCTGACCTTCACTGTCCATTCCAACCCTAAATTTCATGCTTCTGTGACCTTGAAGGTCCCTACCTATCCTACATTCCATGCTTCTGTGACCTTCACTGTCCCATCCAATCCTATATTCCGTGCTTCTGTGTCCTTCAAGGTCCCTTCCTACCCTACATTCCATGGTTCTGTGACCTTCAAGGTCCCTTCCTACCCTACATTCCATGCTTCTGTGATCTTCACGGTCCATTCCTACTCTACATTCCATGGTTCTGTGCCATTCAAGATCCCTTCCAACCCAACATTCCATGGTTCTGTGACCTTCACGGTCCCTTCCAACCCTACATTCCATGGTACTCTGACCTTCACTGTCCCTTCCAACCCTACATTCCATGCTTCTGTGACCTTCAAGCTCCCTTCCAAACCTACATTCCATGGTTCTGTGACCTTCAAGGTCCCTTCCAACCCTACATTCCCTGGTTCTGTGACCTTCATTGTCCCTTCCAACCCTACAATCCATGCTTCTGTGACCTTCAACGTCCCTTCCAACACTGTATTACATGGTCCTGTGAAGTTCAAGGTTCCTTTCAACCCTACATTCCATGCTTCTGTGACCTTCAATGTCCATTCCAACCCTACATTCCATGCTTCTATGCCATTCAATGTCCCTTCCTACCCTACATTCCATGGTTCTGTGACCTCCACTGTCCATTCCAACCCTACATTCCATGCTTCTGTGACCTTCAAGGTCCCTTCCTACCCTACATTCCATGCTTCTGTCACCTTCAAGGTCCTTTCCAACCCTGCATTCCATGGTTCTGTGACCTTCAAAGTCCCTTCCAACCCTACATTCCATGCTTCTGTGACCTTCAAGGTCCCTTCCATCCCTACATTCCATCGTTCTGTGACCTTCAAAGTCCCTTCCAACCCTACATTCCATGGTTCTGTGACTTTCAAGGTCCCTTCCAACCCTACATTCCATGCTTCTGTGACCTTCAAGGTCCCTTCCAACCTTACTTTCCATGGTTCTGTGACCTTCACTGTCCATTCCAACCCTACATTCCATGCTTCTGTGACCTTCAATGTCCCTTCCAACCTTACATTCCATGGTTCTGTGACCTTCAAGGTCCCTTCCAACCTTACATTCCATGGTTCTGTGACCTTCACTGTCCATTCCAACCCTACATTCCATGGTTCTGTGACCTTCAAGGTCACTTCCAACCCTACATTCCATGGTTCTGTGACCTTCAAGATCCCTTCCTACCCTACATTCCATGCTTCTATGACCTTCAAGGGCCATTCCAATCCAATATTCCATGCATTTGTGACCTCCAAGGTCCATTCCAACCCTACATTCCATGCTTCTGTGATCTTCAAGGTCCCTTCCAACCCCACATTCTGTGCTTCTGTGACCTTCAAGGTCCATTCCAATCCTACATTCCATGGTTCTGTGACCTTCAAGGGCCATTCCAACCCTATATTTCATGGTTCTGTGACTTTCATGGTCCATTCCAACCCTACATTCCATGCTTCTGTGACCTTCACAGTCCACTCCAACCCTACATTCCATGGTTCTGTGACCTTCAAGGTCCCATCCAACCCTACATTTCATGGTTCTATGACCTTCAAGGGCCATTTCTATCTTACATTCCATGCTTCTGTGACCTTCAAGGTCCCTTCCAACCCTACATTCCATGGTTCTCTGACCTTCAAGGTTCCTTTAAAACCTACATTCCATGCCTCTGTGACCTTCATTGTCCCTTCCTACCTTACATTCCCAGCTTCTGTGACCTTCAAGGTCCCTTCCAACCCTATATTCCATGCTTCTGTGACCTTCAAGGTCCCTTCCAATCCTGCATTCCATGGTTCTGTGACCTTCAAAGTCCCTTCCAACCCTACATTCCATGCTTCATTGACCTTCAAGGTCCCATCCAACCCCACATTCCATGCTCTTGTGACCTTCAAGGTTCCTTTCAACCCTACATTCCATGGTTCTATGACCTTGAAGGGCCATTCCAACCCTACATTCCATGCTTCTGTGACCTTAGAGGTGCCTTGCAACCCTATGTTCCATGGTTCTGTGACCTTCAAGGTCCCTTCCATCCCTACATTCCATGGTTCTATGACCTTCAAGGTCCCTTAAAACCCCACATACCATGGTTCTGTGACCTTCACTGTCCATTCGTACCCTACATTCAATGCTTCTGTGACCTTCAAGGTCCCATCCAACCCTGCATTCCATGCTTCTGTGACCTTCAAGGTCCCTTCCAACCCTACATTCCATGGTTCTGTGACCTTCACTGTCCATTCCAACCCTACATTCCATGGTTCTGTGACCTTCAAGGTCCCTTCCAACCCTGCATTCCTTGCTTCTGTGACCTTCAAGGTCCCTTCCTACCTTACATTCCATGCTTCTGTGACCTTCAAGGTCCCTTCCAACCCTACATTCCATGCTTCTGTTACCTTCACTGTCCATTCCAACCCTACATTCCAGTGTTCTGTGACCTTTAAGGTCCCTTCCAACCCACATTCCATGGTTGTGTGACCTTCAGTGTCCATTCCAACCCTACATTCCATGGTTCTGTGACCTTCAAGATCCCTTCCAACCCAACATTCCATGGTTCTGTGACCTTCACGGTCCCTACCAACCCTACATTTCATGGTACTCTGACCTTCACTGTCCATTCCAACCCTAAATTTCATGCTTCTGTGACCTTGAAGGTCCCTACCTATCCTACATTCCATGCTTCTGTGACCTTCACTGTCCCATCCAATCCTATATTCCGTGCTTCTGTGTCCTTCAAGGTCCCTTCCAACCCTACATTCCATGGTTCTGTGACCTTCAAGGTCCCTTCCTACCCTACATTCCATGCTTCTGTGATCTTCACGGTCCATTCCTACCCTACATTCCATGGTTCTGTGCCATTCAAGATCCCTTCCAACCCAACATTCCATGGTTCTGTGACCTTCACGGTCCCTTCCAACCCTACATTCCATGGTACTCTGACCTTCACTGTCCCTTCCAACCCTACATTCCATGCTTCTGTGACCTTCAAGCTCCCTTCCAAACCTACATTCCATGGTTCTGTGACCTTCAAGGTCCCTTCCAACCCTACATTCCCTGGTTCTGTGACCTTCATTGTCCCTTCCAACCCTACAATCCATGCTTCTGTGACCTTCAACGTCCCTTCCAACACTGTATTACATGGTCCTGTGAAGTTCAAGGTTCCTTTCAACCCTACATTCCATGCTTCTGTGACCTTCAATGTCCATTCCAACCCTACATTCCATGCTTCTATGCCATTCAATGTCCCTTCCGACCCTACATTCCATGGTTCTGTGACCTCCACTGTCCATTCCAACCCTACATTCCATGCTTCTGTGACCTTCAAGGTCCCTTCCTACCCTACATTCCATGCTTCTGTCACCTTCAAGGTCCTTTCCAACCCTGCATTCCATGGTTCTGTGACCTTCAAAGTCCCTTCCAACCCTACATTCCATGCTTCTGTGACCTTCAAGGTCCCTTCCATCCCTACATTCCATCGTTCTGTGACCTTCAAAGTCCCTTCCAACCCTACATTCCATGGTTCTGTGACTTTCAAGGTCCCTTCCAACCCTACATTCCATGCTTCTGTGACCTTCAAGGTCCCTTCCAACCTTACTTTCCATGGTTCTGTGACCTTCACTGTCCATTCCAACCCTACATTCCATGCTTCTGTGACCTTCAATGTCCCTTCCAACCTTACATTCCATGGTTCTGTGACCTTCAAGGTCCCTTCCAACCTTACATTCCATGGTTCTGTGACCTTCACTGTCCATTCCAACCCTACATTCCATGGTTCTGTGACCTTCAAGGTCACTTCCAACCCTACATTGCATGCTTCTGTGACCTTCAAGGTCCCTGCCAACCCTACATTCCATGGTTCTGTGACCTTCAAGATCCCTTCCTACCCTACATTCCATGCTTCTATGACCTTCAAGGGCCATTCCAATCCAATATTCCATGCATTTGTGACCTCCAAGGTCCATTCCAACCCTACATTCCATGCTTCTGTGATCTTCAAGGTCCCTTCCAACCCCACATTCTGTGCTTCTGTGACCTTCAAGGTCCATTCCAACCCTACATTCCATGGTTCTGTGACCTTCAAGGGCCATTCCAACCCTATATTTCATGGTTCTGTGACTTTCATGGTCCATTCCAACCCTACATTCCATGCTTCTGTGACCTTCACAGTCCACTCCAACCCTACATTCCATGGTTCTGTGACCTTCAAGGTCCCATCCAACCCTACATTTCATGGTTCTATGACCTTCAAGGGCCATTTCTATCTTACATTCCATGCCTCTGTGACCTTCATTGTCCCTTCCTACCTTGCATTCCCAGCTTCTGTGACCTTCAAGGTCCCTTCCAACCCTATATTCCATGCTTCTGTGACCTTCAAGGTCCCTTCCAATCCTGCATTCCATGGTTCTGTGACCTTCAAAGTCCCTTCCAACCCTACATTCCATGCTTCATTGACCTTCAAGGTCCCATCCAACCCCACATTCCATGCTCTTGTGACCTTCAAGGTTCCTTTCAACCCTACATTCCATGGTTCTATGACCTTGAAGGGCCATTCCAACCCTACATTCCATGCTTCTGTGACCTTAGAGGTGCCTTGCAACCCTATGTTCCATGGTTCTGTGACCTTCAAGGTCCCTTCCATCCCTACATTCCATGGTTCTATGACCTTCAAGGTCCCTTAAAACCCCACATACCATGGTTCTGTGACCTTCACTGTCCATTCGTACCCTACATTCAATGCTTCTGTGACCTTCAAGGTCCCATCCAACCCTGCATTCCATGCTTCTGTGACCTTCAAGGTCCCTTCCAACCCTACATTCCATGGTTCTGTGACCTTCACTGTCCATTCCAACCCTACATTCCATGGTTCTGTGACCTTCAAGGTCCCTTCCAACCCTGCATTCCTTGCTTCTGTGACCTTCAAGGTCCCTTCCTACCTTACATTCCATGCTTCTGTGACCTTCAAGGTCCCTTCCGACCCTACATTCCATGGTTCTGTGACCTCCACTGTCCATTCCAACCCTACATTCCATGCTTCTGTGACCTTCAAGGTCCCTTCCTACCCTACATTCCATGCTTCTGTCACCTTCAAGGTCCTTTCCAACCCTGCATTCCATGGTTCTGTGACCTTCAAAGTCCCTTCCAACCCTACATTCCATGCTTCTGTGACCTTCAAGGTCCCTTCCATCCCTACATTCCATCGTTCTGTGACCTTCAAAGTCCCTTCCAACCCTACATTCCATGGTTCTGTGACTTTCAAGGTCCCTTCCAACCCTACATTCCATGCTTCTGTGACCTTCAAGGTCCCTTCCAACCTTACTTTCCATGGTTCTGTGACCTTCACTGTCCATTCCAACCCTACATTCCATGCTTCTGTGACCTTCAATGTCCCTTCCAACCTTACATTCCATGGTTCTGTGACCTTCAAGGTCCCTTCCAACCTTACATTCCATGGTTCTGTGACCTTCACTGTCCATTCCAACCCTACATTCCATGGTTCTGTGACCTTCAAGGTCACTTCCAACCCTACATTGCATGCTTCTGTGACCTTCAAGGTCCCTGCCAACCCTACATTCCATGGTTCTGTGACCTTCAAGATCCCTTCCTACCCTACATTCCATGCTTCTATGACCTTCAAGGGCCATTCCAATCCAATATTCCATGCATTTGTGACCTCCAAGGTCCATTCCAACCCTACATTCCATGCTTCTGTGATCTTCAAGGTCCCTTCCAACCCCACATTCTGTGCTTCTGTGACCTTCAAGGTCCATTCCAACCCTACATTCCATGGTTCTGTGACCTTCAAGGGCCATTCCAACCCTATATTTCATGGTTCTGTGACTTTCATGGTCCATTCCAACCCTACATTCCATGCTTCTGTGACCTTCACAGTCCACTCCAACCCTACATTCCATGGTTCTGTGACCTTCAAGGTCCCATCCAACCCTACATTTCATGGTTCTATGACCTTCAAGGGCCATTTCTATCTTACATTCCATGCCTCTGTGACCTTCATTGTCCCTTCCTACCTTGCATTCCCAGCTTCTGTGACCTTCAAGGTCCCTTCCAACCCTATATTCCATGCTTCTGTGACCTTCAAGGTCCCTTCCAATCCTGCATTCCATGGTTCTGTGACCTTCAAAGTCCCTTCCAACCCTACATTCCATGCTTCATTGACCTTCAAGGTCCCATCCAACCCCACATTCCATGCTCTTGTGACCTTCAAGGTTCCTTTCAACCCTACATTCCATGGTTCTATGACCTTGAAGGGCCATTCCAACCCTACATTCCATGCTTCTGTGACCTTAGAGGTGCCTTGCAACCCTATGTTCCATGGTTCTGTGACCTTCAAGGTCCCTTCCATCCCTACATTCCATGGTTCTATGACCTTCAAGGTCCCTTAAAACCCCACATACCATGGTTCTGTGACCTTCACTGTCCATTCGTACCCTACATTCAATGCTTCTGTGACCTTCAAGGTCCCATCCAACCCTGCATTCCATGCTTCTGTGACCTTCAAGGTCCCTTCCAACCCTACATTCCATGGTTCTGTGACCTTCACTGTCCATTCCAACCCTACATTCCATGGTTCTGTGACCTTCAAGGTCCCTTCCAACCCTGCATTCCTTGCTTCTGTGACCTTCAAGGTCCCTTCCTACCTTACATTCCATGCTTCTGTGACCTTCAAGGTCCCTTCCGACCCTACATTCCATGGTTCTGTGACCTCCACTGTCCATTCCAACCCTACATTCCATGCTTCTGTGACCTTCAAGGTCCCTTCCTACCCTACATTCCATGCTTCTGTCACCTTCAAGGTCCTTTCCAACCCTGCATTCCATGGTTCTGTGACCTTCAAAGTCCCTTCCAACCCTACATTCCATGCTTCTGTGACCTTCAAGGTCCCTTCCATCCCTACATTCCATCGTTCTGTGACCTTCAAAGTCCCTTCCAACCCTACATTCCATGGTTCTGTGACCTTCAAGGGCCATTCCAATCCTACATTCCATGCGTCTGTGACCAAAAAGTTGCATTCCATCCTTACATTCCATGCTTCTGTGACCTTCAACGTCCCTTCCAACCCTACATTCCATGCTTCTGAGACCTTCAATGTTCCATTGAAACCTACATTCCAAGCCTCTGTGACCTTCAAGGTCCATCCCAACCCTACATTCCATGCTTCTGTGACTTTCAAACTCCCTTCCAACCCTACATTCCATGCTTCTGAGGTCAACATGTTGCATTCCATCCTTACATTCCATGGTTCTGTGACCTTCAATGTCCCTTCCAACCCTACATTCCATGCTTCTGTGACCTTCAAGGTCCCTTCCAACCCTACATTCCATGCTTCTGTGACCTTCAAGGTCCCTTCCAACCCTACATTCCATGCTTCTGTTACCTTCACTGTCCATTCCAACCCTACATTCCAGTGTTCTGTGACCTTTAAGGTCCCTTCCAACCCACATTCCATGGTTGTGTGACCTTCAGTGTCCATTCCAACCCTACATTCCATGGTTCTGTGACCTTCAAGATCCCTTCCAACCCAACATTCCATGGTTCTGTGACCTTCACGGTCCCTTCCAACCCTACATTTCATGGTACTCTGACCTTCACTGTCCATTCCAACCCTAAATTTCATGCTTCTGTGACCTTGAAGGTCCCTACCTATCCTACATTCCATGCTTCTGTGACCTTCACTGTCCCATCTAATCCTATATTCCGTGGTTCTGTGTCCTTCAAGGTCCCTTCCGACCCTACATTCCATGGTTCTGTGACCTCCACTGTCCATTCCAACCCTACATTCCATGCTTCTGTGACCTTCAAGGTCCCTTCCTACCCTACATTCCATGCTTCTGTCACCTTCAAGGTCCTTTCCAACCCTGCATTCCATGGTTCTGTGACCTTCAAAGTCCCTTCCAACCCTACATTCCATGCTTCTGTGACCTTCAAGGTCCCTTCCATCCCTACATTCCATCGTTCTGTGACCTTCAAAGTCCCTTCCAACCCTACATTCCATGGTTCTGTGACCTTCAAGGGCCATTCCAATCCTACATTCCATGCGTCTGTGACCAAAAAGTTGCATTCCATCCTTACATTCCATGCTTCTGTGACCTTCAACGTCCCTTCCAACCCTACATTCCATGCTTCTGAGACCTTCAATGTTCCATTGAAACCTACATTCCAAGCCTCTGTGACCTTCAAGGTCCATCCCAACCCTACATTCCATGCTTCTGTGACTTTCAAACTCCCTTCCAACCCTACATTCCATGCTTCTGAGGTCAACATGTTGCATTCCATCCTTACATTCCATGGTTCTGTGACCTTCAATGTCCCTTCCAACCCTACATTCCATGCTTCTGTGACCTTCAAGGTCCCTTCCAACCCTACATTCCATGCTTCTGTGACCTTCAAGGTCCCTTCCAACCCTACATTCCATGCTTCTGTTACCTTCACTGTCCATTCCAACCCTACATTCCAGTGTTCTGTGACCTTTAAGGTCCCTTCCAACCCACATTCCATGGTTGTGTGACCTTCAGTGTCCATTCCAACCCTACATTCCATGGTTCTGTGACCTTCAAGATCCCTTCCAACCCAACATTCCATGGTTCTGTGACCTTCACGGTCCCTTCCAACCCTACATTTCATGGTACTCTGACCTTCACTGTCCATTCCAACCCTAAATTTCATGCTTCTGTGACCTTGAAGGTCCCTACCTATCCTACATTCCATGCTTCTGTGACCTTCACTGTCCCATCTAATCCTATATTCCGTGGTTCTGTGTCCTTCAAGGTCCCTTCCTACCCTACATTCCATGGTTCTGAGACCTTCAAGGTCCCTTCGAACCCTACATTCCATGGTTCTGTGACCTTCACTGTCCATTCCAACCCTACATTCCATGGTTCTGTGACCTTCAAGGTCCCTTCCTACCCTACATTCCATGCTTCAGTGATCTTCACGGTCCATTCCTACTCTACATTCCATGGTTCTGTGCCATTCAAGATCCCTTCCAACCCAACATTCCATGGTTCTGTGACCTTTACGGTCCCTTCCAACCCTACATTCCATGGTACTCTGACCTTCACTGTCCCTTCCAACCCTACATTCCATGCTTCTGTGACCTTCAAGCTCCCTTCCAAACCTACATTCCATGGTTCTGTGACCTTCAAGGTTCCTTTCAACCCTACATTCCATGCTTCTGTGACCTTCAATGTCCATTCCAACCCTACATTCCATGCTTCTGTGACCTTCAAGGTCCCTTCCTACCCTACATTCCATGCTTCTGTCACCTTCAAGGTCCTTTCCAACCCTGCATTCCATGGTTCTGTGACCTTCAAAGTCCCTTCCAACCCTACATTCCATGCTTCTGTGACCTTCAAGGTCCCTTCCATCCCTACATTCCATCGTTCTGTGACCTTCAAAGTCCCTTCCAACCCTACATTCCATGGTTCTGTGACCTTCAAGGGCCATTCCAATCCTACATTCCATGCGTCTGTGACCAAGAAGTTGCATTCCAACCCTACATTCCATGCTTCTGAGACCTTCAATGTTCCATTGAAACCTACATTCCAAGCCTCTGTGACCTTCAAGGTCCATCCCAACCCTACATTCCATGCTTCTGTGACTTTCAAACTCCCTTCCAACCCTACATTCCATGCTTCTGTGGTCAACAAGTTGCATTCCATCCTTACATTCCATGGTTCTGTGACCTTCAATGTCCATTCCAACCCTACATTCCATGCTTCTGTGACCTTCAAGGTCCCTTCCTACCCTACATCCCATGCTTCTGTGACCTTTAAGGTCCCTGCCAACCCTACATTCCATGGTTCTCTGACCTTCAACGTCCCTTCCAATCCTACATTCCATGGTTCTGAGCCATTCAAGATCCCTTCCAACCCTACATTCCATGGTTCTGTGACCTTCACTGTCCATTCCAACCCTACATTTCATGGTTCTGTGACCTTCAAGGTCCCCTCCAACCTTACATTCCATGCTTCTGTGACCTTCAAGGTTCCTTCCAACCCTACATTCCATGGTTCTGTGACCTTCAAGTTCTCTTCCAACTCTACATTCCATGCTTCTGTGTCCAACAAGTTACATTCCAAGCCTAAATTCTATTGTTTTTTGACCTACAAAGTCCCTTCCAACCCTACATTCCATGGTTCTCTGACCTTCAAGATCCTTTCCTACCCTACATTCCATGGTTCTGTGACCTTCAAGGTGCCTTCCAACCCTACATTTCATGCTTCTTTGACCTTTGAGGTCCATTCCAAACCTGCATTCCATGGTTCTGGGACCTTCAATGTCCCTTCCAACCGTACATTTCATGGGAATTTATAAATTCTAGAATGCAGCTTTGTGGTACTCAGGACTTTGTAGTATCTTTCTTGCATATTCTGAGCAGAAACCCAGACTTATTTCTTACACCAGAGCACCTGTGTCATCTCCAGCAGCCAACTTTCTGCTGATCAGCCTCGCAAGACTCAGAGAACACTTCTTAGTGAGTCGAGGGCTCTCTGTTAGGGTTGCACTTTTGTTCCTTCTCCAGGGCTGCTGCGATTCACCCACCGCTCTGCTGCCGGCTGCTGCCTTACTATTGGGGTCGTTTCATCTATTAAAGGTTACACGTATTTCTGAATCTTTTTGTGCTCTGTTTTCTTTCAATATTTGTACAGCAGCTCTTCAGGAGCTCGGCCGATAGGAAATTATACTGATTTTTTCTTCCGCAGAAAAATGGATCTCTTGACATTCTGTCTCTTTCACCAGCCCTGTGCAAACATCCAGACGCGAGTGCTACCTATAGAAAAGTATTTGAATTGTGGCTCCTTGTGTTCAAAGTGTTTGGGCCCTGCCAAAGAGCTCACAGCTCGTCCCTGAGCTGAGCAATGCTGGCTAACAGCGAAGCTCCATTTGCAGTCCCCTGGGGTAAACGTGGTTCCTTTGAGCCTTTGTGCTTTGGAAGCAACTTGGGCCCATGTTGGTGCTGAGCACAGTGCCTGCTGCTTCCAAGCACACGTGGCTTCTGCCCTGTCTGCCCTGTGCCGTGTGTCTCCCTCTAGCTGGCAAGGATGTTGTCATAGGGCCTGTCTCTTTGCATGGTTTCATTTCCACGTGGGTGACATAACATCTTCAGCCTGCTGTGCCGCCTGATGTTGGGGCAGCTCATGTGTTGGCAGCTCTGTGGATGTGTTTCAGGGAATTCTTTCTTTGTGACAATCCTTTTAGTTCTTGGTGTAAGGGAGGAGGAGAGGGATGGATTGATGGTCTGCACGTCCTGCTTTCAGCAGCTGGTGTCCTCTTTTTCCTTCTCATTCCTCCCAAGAACATGAAAAAAAAAAAAATCAGAAATAATTGATGAATGTTCAGATGTTTTCATTGCCTGAAACCGCCCAAGAGCAAAGAAGGAGGCAGTAAACATGTTTTCAATAAGTCACAGTAAAGATTTCACCCTTACTGAGTGACAGTCCTTTGGTCAGCCTGAAATGCACGCATGGGTTTCAGCGATGAAGCAGGGAGAGCACTGAGCTGAAAAGAATGGTCAGCAAGTTGTTAGCAATAAGGGTTGATGTTTCTGCGTTGCTGAGGCCGAGTGCACATGATGTTCCCCAGGTAGGGGATGTGATGGCCTTCTCTATTTCTCCTTCTTTGGATGTAGTGCTCAGGGACACGATGTCCCGTAACAACCCCAAGTGGAGGGTTGTTAGAGCTGGGGTAGGATGGTGAAGGTTGTGGTTGGACGCAGTGATCCTTCAGGTCTCTTCCAACCTGAGCAATTCTGTGATTCTATTCTTGTTGTCACGTCTAGGAATAGTTGTAACTCTTCTGTGCTCCTTTCTCCCTGCTGTAGCTTTTACCTGGGAAGATCAGCAGTATTTCGGGCTGATCACGGCACCTGTTTGCTTTGCTTTTTGTTTCAAGAGCTGAAGCCTAAAGCACCGTCCAACAAAACAAAAGATGAAATCAAACCTGCAACGGCGCTCAGAGCCTCGATCAGAGACGATCTGATTGGTGGCAGCTGAGTTCAGCGGAGACAAATTCAGCCTCTGGCCACAGCACGCTGCTGCCTTGGCTTTTATGAGCATTTGGAAGTGCTTGGCTTTACAGGACGGGAACACAGCACGTGTGGGCAGCATCTCGGCCAGGCAAACCATGCGAGGCCCTGCTGCGCACACCAGGAGCTCTGCTCGCTCTGCCCGCAGCGACAGTGCGTAAATGCAATGATGGAGGGGTGTTTTGAGGAAGCAGCTCCTGCAGTTGTGGCCTGATGGCAGCCATCAAGAGCTGCTCTGCATTTTAACTGGGAAGGCAGCAGTCACTTAGAGCAGAAATATTGCGGTGCTCGGAGGGCACTGCTCGCAGGGCAGCTCTGCTGTCTGATGACAGTCTGTGCGTACAGAACGGGAGAACTGGGGAATATAAACAAGCAGGACGGAGGATTCTGCCACATCACGTTAGGGGACCCATCTGTGAGGGATACAAGGTTTGGATTGTTTTGTGGATGGTCGCATCGCTGCGCTGAATGCATTTTTTTCCCTTCAAGCCATAAACTCTGGTGTTGGAGCAGAGAGCCGCAGTGCCTCCTCCGACTTCCAGCCGGAGCTGGGTGCCTGCTGTCCCAGCAGCAGAGAAGCAGGGAGGTGCTTTGGGACGGCCCAGCACTGCTCTGCCTGGTGCTGAGCTGGCAGACCAGCGTGCAGCCTGCAGTGTTGGTCAGATAGCATTAACGAAGCAGTTCAGTACGGTCACCAAGGTTCTCTTCCAACGAGAGCAGGGACCCACGTGCTGCTCTTGCTGCCCTGTGCTCTGATTTCCCTTCTTGCTGTGTTACCCAACCGGCGTCCTCCTGGGAGCCCAAGCGGATAACCTTTCTGCAATAAGCTGATATTCAAACACAAGGACTTCACTCCTGAACTGCCCCAATATTTGAGAAAGGGTTTTACAGTGAAATAGGTTTTTCTTTTTTTTCCTGCATCTCGTTATTGGCCTGGCAGCTGCGCCGCGTATGGCCGGCGTGCTGAGAAAGGTAATGCCAACAGAATGAAAAGGTCGCAGTTATATAAAAATCCTTTCAAAACTAAACAGCCCCGGCACACTGAATTCCCCGTGGATGTTCAGTAGTTGAGAACCGAGAGAGTCAGGATGTTTGGGAGGTTGAATTCTGCATCTGCAAATGTCCGGTGGAAGCCAGGAGCAGTCGGCAGCTGTGCTCAGCCCACGCTGCCCCAGTCCATGGAAGAAGCAGGAGCCCCATGGAGCTCAACGTGCAAGAAAAACATACAGCATGGACCAGAAAGAGACCACAGAGCCTGCCCAAAGCAGAGCAAAGGTCGGTCTTACTTGTGCTGCACCTCTGAGAAAGGCAAAACCACCGGATGACCAGAGAGGCTTTGAGGTCAGGGACTCCCAAAGGCAGAGAAGCTGTCTTTGTGTTTGAGGCGTCCACTAATTTCACTCTAATTATTTTTTGATTCATATTAACGTTCAGCATCTGCAGCATCCTGCTGCAGAGTCCCTTGTACGAGATGGAGAAGCACCTCAGAACCCTTTGCCCTCCTTTCTCATGAAAGGAGCAGGCATCCCTGTTACAGAATCACAGAATCACCAAGGTTGGAAAAGACCTTCAAGGTCACCCAGTCCAACCATCCACCCATCACCAATAGTTCCCACTAAACCATATCCCTCAACACAAAATCCAAATGTTCCTTGAATGCCTCCAGGGTCAGTGACTCCACCAGCTCCCTGGGCAGCCCATTCCACTGCCTGACCACTCTTTCAGAACAGAAGTATTCCTAACGTCCAGCCTAAATCTCCCCTTCCGTGCTCCCTGCCACCTTTCACCCTCTGAAATCATCCCTCACCCCTGAAAGCCCTTTTTATCACCCTACATTCCACACACTCCATCATCACGGCTTTACTGACCTTTGCTGTGCCTACCTTGCCCAACCCTTGCCCCATCCAATGCCCCCATGCCAAGTCCATCTGCTGCCCACCCAGCCTTGCGTCTGCCCAGCTCTGCTCTGCCTGCTGGGCTGCTGGTGGGGAATCTGAGCTCCGTGAGGCATTTCCTGTGCAGGCACTCGTGGATGTTTTCAGGGGCACAGTTATGCTTTCCATACGTTTCTGTGTTCCTGTCCTACTGACCTGTTGGCATTAATGGCAACTGAGTGAAAACTTCACAGCACCTGGGGATGTGGTTTGGTGGTCCACGTTTGGCGGACGGTTGGACTCAACGGTCTTCATGAACCTGAATGATTCTGTCACCCTCCAAAGTTCTGTTCATTTTCTATTCTCACTGCCCTGTGCAACTCCATCTCATCGGCATCCCTGGCACCCACAGCTACGGCTCGCAGCACTCCCTGCAGACGTGGGAGCGGGAGGAGGTGAAATAAACCCAAAGTGTTTGTAACGGCTGTGAAAACTTAATTTTTATTATCTGTTCACTGTATACAAAACACCATTCTGCATAGTGATAACTCATTTGTTGTACAGTTGACAGTGCACATCAACAAACAAGTGTCGGAGGTATACACTCAATGAGGAGGGCAGTGGTGGCCGGGGCGATGCTGGGAGGGAGGAGCAGCTCACAACCACTCGTGTACGAGCAATAGGAATGCGACAGGAAGCATCTACCAACCAACCAAATCAGTGTGAATGAGGACGAAGAGACGAAGCAAGAGTTCGTGGATCCAATGCACAACTCTGCGATCAAGGAAGGGTTGCGGAGGCGGCTGAGAAGGGTCTGTATTTTTTTCCAAACACTTCCATCGTTAAAGTTGCTAAAATTTAATGATAAATAACAGAATCTCACAAATATTTCAGGGCAAAATGCTCCGCATTTATTTACATACGAAATGTGTTTAGTACAGTCGTAATGGACGTAGTGTATAGTAACATCTGACAGCAGCAAGACTTTTAAGGAACTGAACAATTACTACCATATATCATGCAGCTACCTATATGTACAGGATTTGTTTCTTTTTTTCTTTAAAAAGAAAGAAAGAAAGAAAGAAAAAAGTACAAAAAAAAATAAGTTTTCTAGGGGATACATATGAGGTATAAAATGCAAAAAGAAAACAGAAATATAAACCTCACAGAGAATCACCTAGGGAAGGGACAGCGCGGTGCCTCTGTGCACCTGGTGAAGGCTCACCAGTGATGCTGGATGCATGTGAAGCTCCGTGAGGCCCGTGCTGAAGGTGAAGTGCCAGTCGTACCCACAGGGGCTGGTTGTGGTGCATTTGCTCCTCGACGGCTGCGGTGGAACACGGAGCCCCGGAACATTTGGCATTAGCAAACAGAGCTGGGAAACACCAACCCCGGCAACAAGGGTTTTGATAACCGGAGATAGAAGGAAAATACTGAATGCTGTGTCATTGTTTCTATTCTGTTTAATAAATTACGTGACAAGAAAAAAAAAAACAAACCTCCAAACATTATCATGATAAACCTATGCCTCTAATTACACCTTACTTGTTTAATCCAGAGCAGCCCAGCCCTTTTATAACTATCAGAGCTTCGACCACAAGCACCTGATGGCTACAAATTACTTCATGATACATATATATATATATATACTTGTGCAATTACACTTGTCAGAAGTACGTGATCGCCCTGGGGTGTCTGCACCTCAACCAGCACTGCGTTTTACCTGCGCAGAGAGACACTTATTTCGGAGAGAAAGTCTGAAAGCTGCCTGCCACGTGCAGAACCATCCAGAGTCCTGCAGGATGTGGCATATCCCCTTGGCTTCCTTACTTTTTCCCTCCAGGCACTGCCTTTCTGCTGTGCTCCCATTTGCTGAAACTTCCTGCCAGAAGCGTTCACGTAAGAAACGGTTCAAGAGACCCCAGGAAACGGACCCAGCATTAAGAACTCTGTTTTAGAGAAACTTACTACAAAAAACAGGAACGAAACAAAAATTTCCACTAGATACCAATACAAACACGTAACAAAGAGTATAAAAGTTATTAGTTTAAATATATACAAACTCTTTTCAACTCAAATACTGCTTCAATGGTTTCGAGGGTACAGACGATGAGGCGAAGGGGGCATCGTTATGCAGAACATATTGCAACAGCCTGAACAGTACTGTTAACACTATTATACCTTGAACCTCCTGTAACAAAAATGCCATCGGCGTTCCAATGTGGAGAGAGATTGCCACGTCCCAGTGCTCACTTTTCAGCCGAGCTCATCCTTTTCGACTTGATGAAGGCCATGCCGTGCGTTCTCATGTGAGTGTTTAAGGCCGCTTCAGTTTCGAATGTCTTTGCGCACACTTTGCACCTCCTGTCCGACGCCGCGCTGTTGGTCGGTTCGTCCTCGTGGTTGGGTTTGTTCTCCTGCTGATTATCCTCCCCAGACCCGTTCTGCTTCGATACCGGCTGCGGCTCCTTCAGCTTGTGCACGATGAAGAGGTGCCTGGAGAGAGACACGTGGGACGTGTAGCAGAGCCCACACTCCCTGCACTGGTACGAAGAGCCGTCGGATTTATGCTGAGGAATGTGTTCGTGAAACTGGAGGAGATTTTCTGTTGTGAAGCCGCAGACAGCACACTTGTGAACCTTAAAAACATTGATTTTTAGCTTCTTCAGTGGCTGCGTGATGGCGCCTCGTGGAGGCCTGAATTCCAGGACGGGTTCTTCCAATTTACGCTTTGGACTAGGAACCTAAAAAAGAAGTGGTAAATACTATTTTTGTAAGCGTGAATATGCAGTGACTGCAGGGGTTCGTCAAACAAGCTCGAGGCTGGGCATTTGGGATAAGCTCACCGTGCTTCTGTGCAACCTGCAGCTTCTCTACAGCTATGAGAGGACTTACAGCAGTGAAAAGCAGAATTTCACGGGATCAAAATATCCCTTTAAAGATCCTGAACGCATCCCCACAAAACCTCAGTGACTGAACGAATCTTCCAAGTGATTACCTTTGCTTCTTCTTTTACTTCCCTTTCTTCCACATTAGACGACTCAGTCATTTCTTTGACATCAGGGTCTTTGATGCCGTGCATCAACTGAATGTGTTTTTCCAGCATCAGCCGTTTGGTAAAGGTACGTCTGGAGTCTGGGCAGTGCCTGTATGAACACAGAGCAGGCATGCAGAGGTACAAATGTTGTGCTCAGAAAGCCATGTACTACTCTGAACGAATGTGAGCTTATAAATAAGCACAGACAAGTCCAACCTACCAACGTTAATACCGGAGACAGCACTCTTCCAATCAATTGCACAAGAACTGTCAGAACGGGAGAACAATTAAAAACAAAACCCCAAACGTTTGAGCAGCTTGTATTCACAGTGAATGGGAGAAAAGTTCTCTAATACCCAAAACAGGAGCACTGGGACCCACAACAAAGCGTGGCTTAAAAAAAAAGCCAGGAGTACATGAGTTTGTTTCTTGTACCTCTACTGATGTAACTAAACTGTACGCTCAATTGAACACTCTGTCAAGTTCTCTCTAACTAAATTTGAGCAAGAAAACAATCACTTTCCATGAAGGATGAATGCTAGCTCCAAAGGAGTCTTAATTCTGCACTCAAGTCCATATTCTTTATCTTCTTGGAGCCAGCCCATGAGACTGAGGTTAGGGTGAGTTAGGCTAACCTCAGTGCCTGAAGAAAAATTCAACTCACAGTGTGTACTGTTGGTTTCTGCTCTGCCCCTAGCATCTCTGAAAAACAAAACAGTAGTACTTACGAGCACGTATAGACCTTCCTAATGCCTTTGTGCTTGATACGGTTGTGACGACACAAACTATGGGATGAACTGAATGATTTGTCACACTGGCGACAAGGGTGCTTCTTCATTTGCTTTAAAAGAAGAAAAACAAGTTAATTAAAAAAAAGAAAAAAAAAGCTAGGTGAAAGTCATCTGTGTGCCAAAACCTTCAATCATAGGAAAGAAACGTACTTACCAGTGTCTGACACTTCTGTCAAGCAAACTACATCTCTTTCAAAGCAGTGTGGCCAGCACACACTGCCAAAGACTGCAAACAGAAACCACATATAGTGGGTGAAGTGAAGGTCTTCCATCAAAGAGGTGCAGGAGGTCGGGGGGCAATTTCTGGATTGGTAAAGGCAGAATGAGCAGAGACTGCTTTCACAGCGAAGTCACCCTTCCTTTCCTGCTGCCTGAAAACTTCTGAGGCTGCTGACCAAGAGGGTTTCTGTCACCCACAAGAAGAGGGGGGATAAGGACCAAAGCAAAGCATCGTGAATACTGATGTGCCAACAAGGCTCAGAAAAGTCACAAAAGAAATGCGAGGTGCAGCCTGATGCCAACCTGAGGAACACGAGTGTGGGGGATTCTGCGTGTTTTATATCGCTGTTTGTTACGTGGAAGGAGAGAGGAAAGGAAGGAAGGTAGAAAGGACGGAGCAGTCTCCATCTATGCCATTCCAGCTGAACACAAGTCACCGGAGCTCTGGTATCTGAAGGAATAATGTCTCCAAACTGTGAACTACAGAAGCTCCTAAGAGCAGACGACACAGACCTATTATGCTTTAGGTCTCATTAGCACATCACAATCTTAGAACTCAATCCTGTTCCTGACCGGCCTGTCTTATCAGCAGCTGCAGCAAAGAATCTGAAATATTCCTTAATCAAATGTCCTGCCTTCTACAATTAAATAGATTTTTCAAGCTCCTATCTGTTATTTTCTTCCGTTCTGGTAGTAATGAAGAAATCAACAGAACATCTTGAAAGTTAAAACCAAACAGTGACCAAACAGATCTCATTTAAGACTTCCTCAGATTGCTTTTCAACAATCCAGCTGGGGCCAGAGCCCAGCGCTCAGCATTCTGTACAGCCACTCCTGCCAGAGTCAGGGTGTGCAGAGCCTGAAGAAGAAATGGACTCCATTGGAATCTCCTGTAAGAAATTCTGGTCACTTGCACCCAGACTGCAAGCAGTGTATAGTGAGGAAGAGCTCTGCCTGCTGCCCAGGTAGAACTGCAGGAACGGACAGCCTCATGCAATCAGTCCAGTTATCTAGAAGAAAAAAAACAACCCATGTTTCCAGATTGCCTTTTCCTGCCCTGGCAGAGATCAGAGCTCTCCTTCAAACTGAAAAAGGCAAATAATGTAACGCCACTCTGCCATGCCAGCCGAAGCCACTGAACAAATGATTTGGATCAACGCTTGGAATTGGACCCTGCTTGACTCTCCTAGAGAATCCGTGCAAGATTCATCCCTCACTGCCAAGCATTCAGTACCAAAGGTTTTCGTTGCAGAAGAATGTTAAAGGTTTGGCTTATTTATTCCCAGCTTCTGAGGAAACAGAATTCTACAGATTCCTACACAGCGGAGAAAGGCCTCAATTCACATGAACATTCTAATGGGATACAAGTCATTCTCTGGTGCCTAATCTAAACTAATGATAAAAAAATACAATTCTCAATCCTAAATAATATATGGCTCAAATCACACTGAAATGCTGAGATAAGAGATAATAATGAGAGATAATGAGAGATAATGAGAGATAAATGGAGATCAGAGACCTTTCTGCTATTAAGGCCAAAATCACAGGGGATGTGGGGGAAGGAAAGAAGAGGATTTCTGAAAGGCCACTGATGCAAATGGGAGGAATCCCATTAGGAAGCAAGGTTTGGTTATCCTACTAGGGACAGTCCTCTACATAATGCCCTTAGAGGCACGATGTTCCTCAAAACAGCTCGTTTTTCTTTTTGTGTTTGAACACCAATTAAAAAAATCAAGATGTTCTTCTCTGAAAGTACGTACACACCGTGCACAGTCATTAACACCAATGCATTGATCAGCACGCTTTGCAACACGGTTTTGCAGTGTGCTTACGACTGCAGTGCTCTGGGATGGAGTTGTAAAAGCCTAAAACAAAATGTGAAAGCGCATGATGAAGGAGAGGCAACATCACAACATTAATTATTGTGCTTTAAGATGGACAGGCTGCTTCCTCAGGTAAGCCAGACCAAACCTATTGCTGAGGAACAGCCATGGGATAAAGGCAGGGCAGTATGGGGAATCATCACGTGGTGTGTGCAGGAAAAGCAAATGCTGTGACTGGGATAGCAACTAGAATTTTGGGGGGGTTTTTTATTCACAAACACATGACTTGCAGTCCTGCTAATATGCAGGATATATTTTTCTTTCGTTTTCTCTTAACCAAAAATCTGAATGCTACATGTGTGGGTTGCTTTATATACGGGTGTTACACCACTGTCTCATGAAATTCCTTTGGACAGTGAACAACCACCACAGCTTCTTACAGAGTGACAGCACCCCACTTAAAAAGTGCAGAGATGAGCACAGATAAAGAGCCCAGCAACGTAGCAATCAGCCATACTGATTTTGGGTATAGCTAAAAAGTGTTTTGTATTTTAAACAGAACAGGTGAAATAAACCAGACGTCAGGTGGACAGCAAGGCCAACAGAGCTGGTGGTGCTGCAGCAACTGCTCAAGCTCTTACAGGCATGCTGGTAGAGCTCTGAAACACTGTCTAGCACAAAGCACAAGGCAGGTCATCAGGCTGCTCCCATTCAGCACTCCAGGAAGCAAACTGGTTAATTTAAATGAACCCGGACTCTTGCTAATATGCTAGCATAAAGCAGCAGAAGAGACTAGATATGCCATCAGCTTCCACTGGAATTCAGTGGAACTGAGCTGCAGCTGCATTAACTTAGAAAAAGCTGTCCATACAGAAACCTGAGCAGTGATCTTTAGGATGCAGCTTTCCCTGTGGGACAATTATGCTGTGGTTAGGTGCCGCAGGAGCTGTTGCACAGCATCTTGTCCTTAGCTGCAGGAACAAGAGGATGTTAAGTTAGTTGCACTGCCACTGGGAACTGGTAAAGCAATTCCTGCTTACAAAACATCTGTCCTTTCTTGGAAAGGCACTGTTGGAGAAGTCCTAGGAAGCTACGTGCACCGGGCTGAGATACACCAGATTCAGCTTCAAGGCAGGAGCTGCACAGCTGTGTGAGTGCCACCCTTTGTCCAGGATAATCACTTTTCTTTTTCAGAAACAGCATTTAGGAAGAATCACACCATGGTGGCTACAAACCTTCCAGTATCTGGCTAACCTTCGGCCAGCTCAGGGAAAGGAGACAGAAAATGTGCATGCAGAAACCTGCCACTGCTTCCCAACACTGCCAGCAACCTGCCCAAAGAGGACACGTGTGGCTGTAACTCCCAGGTCTGAGCAATTTAGCCTGAGATCAGCTAAAAGGGGGTCACAGCTCCACATCTTCACTGCAAACTGCAGCAGCAGCAACCAAGAGTTTGAAACGAATTACCTTCAAGTACCTTACATGTCAAGGTGTTCTGCAATAGCTCACAAACTGCTTAATTAAAGTTTCCAGTGCACATTCTGCACAGGTAATTCTAGAGCAAATAATACTTACCTAGCATTTCCAAGAAAAGTGGACTACGAATTAATGCCATGATTTACCAGACCTACTTCACATATGCCCTCATCTTATGCTCATTTCTAGTCTCTAAAATAAAACGCATCTGTAACAAATTACGTTTTGAATGCAATCATTTAAAAGCTAAAATCAATGACAGTTTCAAGAGGTCTGGAAGAAGAGTGGCATCTGCTCCTTTATCACCCATCTCTGCAAGTGGTATCTATTCACTTTAATCTACATCTGCCTCCCCATTTACCAAGGAGACATTTAATAGGGATAAAATACAAGTAAACAAATATAAGCAATGAACTGGCCCTCCTGGCCAGTGTTTGAGTGCTGTAATTGTCTGGTATTTCATAATAAGGGCTGTTCCTGAGGTTACATGCACATTCTCAATAAACACGAGAGGGAGGAAGATATATATTTGAAGTTATTACCAGAAAGCATGATCAGTGTGGTACTAACCTTATCTTACATGCCTTCTGCCACTTGGATGTGGGTTTCATTACACTGAATGTGATTTTCCAGCTTGTCCTCATGGGGAATGGGGAGTCTGCATCACTGTGCTCTGGTTTTAAGAACTGCATCAGTGTAAAATCTAGGTGTATCTGGTCCTGCAGATATTTGTTTGCCAGTAAAAGCATTGATGAGTCAATATTTGTACTAACTGGAAAAACAGGACTGATCAGTATTTTACATGCTCCTAGAGGCCCGATTTTAAGAGAAAACTGAGCTGTGACTGTATGAGCACTGGGGGATCAGAAATAAGTCATTCACTCACTGTCACGCTGCAGGGACAGCAGCACACTGCATGCAGTTTCTTTACAAGCACTTCACAGCAGAAGTGTCACCAACAGACCTGCTGGGCCCGAAACCGAAGCAATTCACACTAATTCCTCCATGACTTCAGTAGATGGAAATGCAAAATTGGGCTTCTAAACATGAGGAGAAACCAAACAGAGCTGTCTGACCTTCACGCCCTCAGGCTGCAAAGGAGAACCAGGTGAAAGAAGATGCAGTTCTGTGAATCAGGGTCATGCTGCCCCAGGCTGCTCCATCACACCAGGCTGATGCTGCCCTGATGCAACTTGGTCCAGGCTCTGTAGACCAGCTTCTCATTCCTATGTGCTCATTTTCCTTCAGCCCTGTGTCTCACTGAAGGAGCAGCTCCTGTTATCTTCCCCTTCTGCACAACCTTTAGCCTTTGAGGTTCCTAGCCTTGCCTCACCTGCACTCTGATTACTGCCTCCTGGCTCCAGCCAGACACAACAGTTTTGGCACTAAAGTAGGCGAGGTAACAGGGAGGCACAGGCAATAAAAACGACCCAAGACTGAAACAAAGGAATGGAGCATTCACTTTCTTCTATTGGCCACGTTTGCCTGACAATAAGCACTTTGCTCTCGCTGCTGTAATACTCACTGCACTCGAGTGACCTCATGCAAAGCACTTCTGCCACCTGCACAACTCATCTCAGGTCTTACACAGCTCACACTCAGCTATTATTTCACCCGTCTTTATCAGGCTGTGAAAACGTCTGTGAATATCATCTATGTATTTATCTGCCATCAGACACCTCAGCTGGAAGACACGGAAAGCTTAAGTTTAGGACAGGATTGCAAATTGAGTATTTCAAGCTCTTTTATGGAGGAGCCTCCTGCTCACCCTCTCCTGAAAAACAGGTGAGGGAGAATTCTAGTTTGGGAACCTACAGGTCAATGGCTCGTGGAAACAGTAAAAGCATACCTGAAAATCTGAAGAGACTCTACTCTACTCTTCTGTGCTGAACATCTTCATTCTGATCAACTGCCACAAGTTGCCTTTTAATTATTTGCCTTTTAAAGCCTCTCTATGACAACCTTCCTCTGCTCAACCCTGAAATACTATTTTTGCTTCTTACCTGACTCAAGAGAGGTAACCCTCTAATTTTGGAAAATACACAGATTTTGCACACTTTTAATTCTGTTTTGTTTTTATAAGACCTTTCTAAAGAGACTAATTGAAAGAGACTGTTCAAAAGGACTCGGAGCTGGAATATTTTACATCCTAACTCTATCAATCTCCCTCCACCTATATGGAGAAGAGAGGAGGCTGGGCACTGATCAGGATAATTTTCTAAACTGTGAAGCACAGAAGGAAGGAGGAGTCTGAGTCAGCTGTGTGTTGTGTTTATCACTGTTCTTTTCCTTTTTAGCTGTGTTTTAAAAGTCAATTCCACAGCTCGCTTCCCTGCAAGCAGCAGCAGAGGAAAACTGTTCAGTTTCACTACAGCCCACCTGTCAGTCGTTTTCATTTAATTGGAAAAGCTCTGGGCTGCACCAAGGACTCCCAGCTGTCTTTCTGCTGACCTGAGGACACAGCATTTCCACTTTTCACTTTCAATCAACTTTGAGTACGTTACCACACACCTTGCTGCTTTCAGTACAGATTTCACCTTGTTGACCGAACCCAAGTGTAAGAGCAGAACAATGACTTCACCTTGCAGTGAGCATACCTTTAAAATGAAATGCAGGTTGGTGCTCGCTGCACCAATAAAGCAAGACTCCAGTCTCTGATTTTAACAGCTGATGAATTTTCAAGACGGGGGGCTGTGAGTGCACAAAGGAAGAAGTAGGAACCTGGACCAGAGGAGGTAACTTGGAAGAAATACTGGAATATCTTTCATTCTTTCCATCCTGAAGAAGTTTTGGTAATGGATGAACAAGTCTGCAATTAACCCAGTGCCTGGGTTTTCTCAAAAAGAACTATGCAGCAACTGACAAAAAATGATCAGCAAGAGAGAGGCAGATGAAATACACGTACGAACGAAGAATAATAATGATGGAGCTTAATTACCTGCAAAAGCACAACTGCATTAAAAAGAAAACCAATAACATAACTTCGTATTTTAGGCTTAAGTCGTATTCTTGTAATTAAATATTCATTTACCTTTCCATGTTCTTTCCTCATGTGGGAGATGTAAACGTCTCTCTGAGTGAAGAACCTATCGCAATCCCAACACGTCCAGCCACGACTGCTGACCTTTTTAGGCTCTCCTTTCTTTAAAGGAGAAGGAGATTTCTTCTCTAATTTTTCCGTTCCATTGATGGATTTCGTGTCCTCTTTATTGTGGCTGGCTGAGTTCTGATTTGTGGGTTTCGTACTCAGAGGTAAATTTATCCCCAGGTTTGGTGGCCCTTCAACACTTTTCAAAGTTCCGTGCATTGACTACAATAAAATAAAAAGTAAGCAATTAACGCGGGTGTGTACAATTGTATTAAAATGCTGAATGCCCTCTGAATCAAAAGCGTTCATCTGCTTTGCCATACTCTTATCAGATCACATTCCTCACTTAAAAAAACAGTGACCAAATGAAGGTAAAGTGTAGCGTGAGCAGACACTGGCCAACAAACAGATGCCAGTCACAGCTAAAGAGCAGTTCACCATAAAGTGAGACTGCGAAGATTTAGCTGCTGCTGAGCAAGGAGAAAAAAGGGCTCAGTGAATGCATTAAGTTATATTCGGTCTCTTGCTTTACTTACCTAGTGTAGCTAATTAAAATCCTCATTTCAAACTATGTGTCTAAGTAGAGATTTGCAAGAAGGCGGGGTTTTTACTGACAAGTTTTGTTTTAGAGCACTGGCAAATAAGACAAGAAAAGGCAACTCTGGAAAGATCAGGCAGTTTATTATGATATGTTATTATTTTATGTTAAGCCTGTGCTAACTCTGTCTCACTGCATGCTCAGGGCTACACACTGCTAACAGTCCTTGGAACCGATGGTGTGCAGGGCTGGAGGGGACAGCTAAGAAGCTGCTCAGCACCTTGCAGCTCTCATGAAGTGACCCTCCCTTCCAGATTCTAGAATCTAGGATTCCATAACTCATTTGTAAGACGGGAAGAACTCTTCCACTTCCCCTCTCCCAGTCTCTGGAGCCAGTGCCACATGGCAGCGCCATCCCTGGGCCTGCAAAGAAGACAAACCCCTGGAGGATCAGCTCTGTGCCTGGGTTTCAGACAGGGACGTGGACACAACAGGAGGCAGTCAGCAGTGTTCTGGGCCAAGACACATGACTGCAACCTAGAATGAATGTATTGCTGAGCAGGTGCCCATTAGCAAGGGCTCCTTCCCATCCCCTTTACATTTCCATTGCCCTTTACAGGGCAGCACTCTCATCCCCTCACATACTCATCAGCATTATAACTCCTTTGGATGATGTGTCTGGCTAACCCTAAACAGGGAGGCAACTTCAGAAACAAAAAGCAACTAACACGATGTGGGTTCTGAGACTGTAAGAATGCCCATCTGCTCCTCCAGGATCTGCTCCTCCTCAGCTTCAAGTACTGAGCTCTTTTGTAAATAATGTGGCCCTTGGGACTGCTTGCTGGTTCAACTGCAAATGTCAACCTGACCTGCAGAACATATTCTTCTACTGAGTCGTTGCTTGGAAAAGGAAGCCAGCACTTTTAAAAGCTGAAACATTATTAAAAAGCCAAGTGCACTGAACTGACTGACAGGTGCTGAGAGCAAAAGCAAACTGTGCAGTGAAGAGGTTGCCTGGACTACCCTATTAATTGAGGACATGGAGGATGAGCACGGGGTGGGCAGGGGTGTCCTGCAGCTTCAGGATTTTTGTAATTGAATATTCATTTAACTTCACTCAACAGAAGACTTATCTGGAAATTCCACGCCAGCACCAGTAAGACGTCCGTGCTCAATTTTCTCAATACCTGAAAGTTTAACTTCCTAATTAAAACAAACAAACAAAACCAACAAAAGCACTAACATATAGCATTGAGTCACAGTGGTTTCTGTGATTATCATCAACAGAACTGAGCCTGTTACACCTCCAGTCCAGACCTCTGCTCCCTGCTCTCACCAGCTGCTAGACATTTTCCTCCTGTGAGCCACCAGAGGAAAACAAGATACACTTTTTGTCAACAAGACACATTCTCATCAACAGGAATAATTCTAGATTTGTTGGTGTTTTTTTTTAGTAGTTTTAAACAACCACCCTCAGAGCCTCTTTCTGTCCTTTCCCATTCTATTTTTGTGCATATGGTCTCTGCCTTGCTGGTTTATGTCTAGCCATGCCAAACCCAGCTGGGCTGAGCTCTGCCCCCGTCCAGCAGCCTTCCCCTCTCTCGTGTTCTTTTTTGCTTTTATCTGTACGCTTTCTTTTCTTTTTAGTTTCCTCCTTAAGTCCCATTTACCCTTCATGGCTGCTGTTCCTACTGCTATACACACCTCCTAAACGTGAAAGCATGAGCAACTCTGAATAAAAGCAGTAATACTGTCACTGAATGCCTACGTTCTAATGTTCCAGACTCGTTCTCAAAAAGCTCTGGATCATTTATAGTGAAACGTGTTCATCAGTACAAACTCTGGCATGGAAAACTACAGCCAGAAAAATTACAAGCACCCAAATCCAAAGTAAAAGAGCAACTCTACAGTAAGGTGCTGAGCAGCCCCAGCCCATAGGGATAGCTCCTGGCTCTAACTATGGTCAGATCCTGCCCTAGCACAGTGGTTTAGAGGGATGTATGTGCAGATGTGATGGTACTTTGCTGGCATAGGTCAAAGGCGATTCTTACAGTAAACACAAACTGGTTCAGAGTCAAAGAAAACATACTGCCAGTGTGTGTCTGAACCTTGGTCAGCCCTTCCCTGTCTCCAACTCAGGTTTAAAACTGGCTTTAAAGGACAACTTTCGCTCCAAGACTTCTGATCTTGTTTTCTTCACAACGTCAGTGATTTCTGGGGATTAAAGGTAACATACTTGAGGCTAAAACACAAAGTGATCGCTTCAGTAGACAAGAAAGATGTTTTACTTTTCACTACTACCAATTTTACTATTTAAACAGTAAAATGTCAGCAGTTAACCAGGCACCAGATCCTGCTAATAAGTTCTAAGAGATTTCAGCACAGCCAGTAGCGTATTTAAAATCTACAGCTAACGGGTCAGAGCCAGGGGGCTGCTGGTTCTCTGCAACACGATTTGAAGGATGACAGTAAATCTTCTCCAGTAAATTCATTCATGCAGTTATAGGGATACTGATGAAAAAAATCCACTTCAGGTTTCTTTTCTTTGCCTGAAAGTGTTCACGTGTGTCTGTGAGCACACACACATTCTGCATCTATTCAAGAAACACACCACCAGCAAGTTCTGAGCATCACAGACTTGATTGGGTCAGGTACTCAGCATTCTCAGCTCCTAGCCACTGGAATAATTCTTCAGTGCTCTAAATAAGGCTCAGGAGTTGCTAGGATTGGACCAGCTTACCTCAACGACCCCACAACGATTTTGATGAGGTACTGAATGCAACATTCCTGCTACATCCAAATCAACATCCGTACTGCAAAGCTCAGTAAGTGGTTACAGTGCAGCTGCTGAAGGTTAGACAAAATACCATTTTAGCATTGGTGGTTGTTACTCACAGATTACTCTCTTGGAACCACTAACATTTCTTCCAGCAGCCTTCTTGGAATTGCAAGCCCTTCAACAGTATTTTCCCAAACGATACACTGCACGACAAACAGTATCTAAGAATAAAACAAGAGATGCCTACACACCTTGATATGATCCATCATAAGCTGTTTCTGTGCATACAGAAGAGAACAGTCTGGACACTTGAAAACAGACACCTTCTGGTTTTCAATGTGCTGATCAAAGTGGCGATAGAGCAAAGGTTGTAGAGTAAACACAGTGTCACACATAGAGCATTTATATATTATTCTAAAAACAGAAGTACAATAAACAGTGTCAGTCATGGTGATGATCTAGCCACAGGAATCATAACGTTAACTTTTTTCTCAGCAGAGACAAGATCTGACACGTGTAAGCAATCATTTCACACTGCCTGAACAAAGGTAAATTGCAACTAATTCAAAACAACCTCCAGAACCCAAAAGAAAGCAGCAGGAGAAAAGGCAGAAAAACAGAAAGAAAAAAAAAAAAGCACAAAAAAACTATTAAGCCAGAAAACAACAGCATGTGCCAGTTACATACGTAACATCAACTTCTGCTTATGATACTCTGAAAGTCAAACATCTTCAGTTCCTGAAGTCATGCAATAACTGAAGGACAAAGAATATACCTCGTTCAGGTTGCAAAAGCAATTTGTTTTCAGGGAGTCCCTGATACGACCATAACCAATAATGCACTCTGAGATAAACTTATTTTTACCAACGTGTATGGCTTTGAGACTCCTGTGTGCCAGGTCTGGAACCTGTTAATGCTCTGACACAGGAACCTCCCTGGGTGACAGTTCCCTGCTTTGCCATTACAAGCCATTAAGAACCCATCTATAAATGCAATGCACAGACACCACCAAAAGTGCAACTTCCTCTCTCAAGGCGTATCCGTTTTTGGTTTTGCAAATGAATGAAAGAAAAGTAACACAGAAACTTGCTACAGGTAAGACAGAAACGTAATCCACTGGCCATCCGTCGTGGCATGCCTGAGAAACTGCAGATAAAACAAGGGAAAGCCAGGAGCAGGAGCTTAGTGCAAGGATGGCTGCAGCCTTCCCAGCCCCACCAGCCTGACACTGATCACTGTCCTGGAGAGTGACCTTCCACTAAAAGAACACCAAACCTTGTTAGCACACTACATTTTCTCGTTACCCACATAAATTACCCAAACTCCTTCCCATTTCCCTCCAAGCAGCTTTCTCCAACAGCACGCTGTCTGAAAGAGCTCTAAAGACCATTCTGCACTGTGCTCTGAGGTGACAAGGACAAGGACATGAAGTCCCACCCGTTCAGTGACTCTAGATATTGGAAATAATGAAAAACATTACAGTTATTTACATGAACCTGTGAAAAAATTATTTCTGTGCTCTCTCTTCCTTGTGGCCACGTTTTTCTTTCTCTGCTTCTCCCATGTGCTACGAGATCTGCTATTTGCACTGCATCCCCTCTGTACTGCACTGCTTTCTGCAGCAGAGAGCTGCGCTGCTGGGCACAAATGCTCCTCAAGCATCATTCTGGAACCGTATTCCAGTTTGCCACATTACTGCTGATGTCTACTCCTCAAAATCCTGATTGTTTAGATAAGTCCTGTAGGAAGCCAGAAATAGGGAATGCTCCTCGATGGTAAGAGGTAGGGAGAAAAACAGACTTCTAAAATGCTGTTTCACCTCACACATCTCCTATCCATACAGATCCCACATATCCTACTGACAGTTTCAACTGAGATCCCAAGAGACCACTCCTGAGAAGCAGACTGATCACTGTCCAGCAGATCAGCTGCCATGGATGCAGGAGGAAAACCCTGCCCAGGCACAGTGCTACTGCAACCACAGCACAGTGCAGGATGCACTGTTGGAGCTCTAAAAGACAAAGCACTCACTGTGCAGTGGATCTCCTCCCCATGCTGCTGTACACAGCTGCTGAGCATCCATGCACGCTCTACCCCAGCACAGCAGCTCAAGGTAACTGGAGGCAGTGCTTTTACTGCTAGCAGGGGAGTACTGCAGTTGTGTAGCAAATCTTCTGGTGAACATGCACAGAGCTGGTACCAACTGCACACATTTCCTAAGTCTGGGATGTCAAACACTGTCCTTCTGTCCCTTAGGAGCTGCCTCTTACAGTGCTGTCTGCATCTCTGCCAGCAGTGTCAGAGCTGACTGCTTACCAGCCTGCAAACACCAGGGGCAACTGAGCTGCTGCTGCACAGCCCTGAATGACCACTGCCTTGAGCCACACAGCACACACTGACACGGCTGCTGCAAACAGCAGAACGTCCATCTGATAAACAATCTGACCTGCCTGTCAACTTGCCCCTTTCCCTCGCTAAAAAAACCAGTACCTGTGGGACCAGTGCTGCACTTTGTACCAGGAGTGCAGGATATATTCATGATCTGGCTTCATAAGCAAGAGTTCTTTCAGTATTCAGAAAGAGATCAGCCATGGAGAACACCTGAATGCTGCTCTCAGTCTACTGAAAAAATAAAACCACGTGTAACCTTTGGCAGCACATAAAAGCATCTCAGGGGCTACGAGAGAGCTGTCAGGGCTGAAAGCTGAAAGCCATTCCGTGCTTTATATTAAATGCTCTATATTAAAATTTCAACCATTTGAGAATCACTGCAGATGGACTTTTTTTTTTTTATAAATATGGCATATTCATCAAACGTGGATGTATTTCTTCTTATACAGCACTCAACACTACAGATGAATGGGAATTTGTGCAAGCAATGCTTGATGTCACTTGGCCAAGAGCTATCCTCAGGAGCCAGTTAACTTAATAGCTCCCCTTTTCAACTGACAGTGAGCAACACAAATACTTATAGTTAATCCTGAGGAAAACCACAGGTTGCAATAGGCAAGACAAGATCTTATTAAGGTCAGGCAGCAATCAACATGGGCATCCTGAGCCCAGAGGTGACACTGCACTCCCACAGACACCTGAGATGATGGAGCATGGAACTCCAGACACTGCAGGGACTGGGAAAGCCCGACAGCACCACGATAAAATTGGCTGATTTCACAGCAACACCGCTTTCACATGGAAAGGAAACTTAATTCAAAATACTTAATTCACCAGATTTACGAGAAGCAGCTCAAAAGGTCTGAGCACAGGTCAGAAAACCTTCTGTACTTTTCACCCGGGGAATATCTCACTCTGCTGGGGATCTCAGCCCTTTCGTGCTCTCTAATCTGGAAATCAAGAGAACCCCAAACAAGTTTTAGGTTAAGTGCTGGTATTTCAGAGCTTCTCCCTGAAGATATTCCCTCAAGTTAAAACAAGGTGTCACTTGCCACTGGTGCAACTGTCTTAATTTAGTGCCAGATGCAGAAATTTTGCGCTCTTTTGCCAAATAAATAAAAACACCCCCTTCTCATAGGCTAGGAGGAAAAGGAGAATTCCTGTGAAATCCAATTATTACAAAGCACAAGGCACTGTTTCTCCCACCTGCTTTCTATCTTCCTGAGCCTGCTGTTTGTGGCAAGGTTCTGCAGTGCTCACAGTGTGCTCTACGTCCCTCAGAGAAACAGGATGGAGTTACACAGTGGGGCATTCACTCTCAGCACAGCACTCATACCAGCAGAAGAGGCAGGCAGAAGACAGGCTGTGACTGCAAGCACGGAGCTGAGGTCACTACAGCACAGAGTCTGAATTTCAGGCATGCTGCACCTGCAGCTCCCACCAACTGAAGATGCAACATCTGTACAACTGAGATCCGATTCTCACTTCCTAATTATGCCCCTGGCTGCCTTCAATAAAGCACTCACTGATGCGATGTGCAACCTTCCCAGCTGCAGAACGGAAAGAGTTCAGCCTTAATGCAGAAAAGAAAGCTCACGTGTCACAAAAAGCTTACACAGTACAGCTCTAGGCACGTTTTTATTCTGAACTCTGCACAAGGCACACAGCCAGCAGCTCTCACCTATCAGCTTGGGCTTGACAGACAGGACAGCCATAGCAGAGCTAGAACTCAGTGCTTGCAGCTTGCATGAAGCACTGACAGCTTAAGGAAAGCACTGCCTGGCCAGCAGCTCTGCCTGCCCTGAGGAACCCTGCAGCACTGCTGCCTGGAAGTAACCCCACCAGCATACACCCCAACCCCTGAGCACTGCTGGCACTGAAGGAACCAACCTTCCGAATCCACCTACAAGACTGCTGTCTGTAAGCATGATAGAAAATAATCTGAACTTTTCAACCAGATGTTGTAAAACCACTACAGAAGTGCTGATGAGCCTTAGCAGCTCTCCTTGGAATTACATTTGCTAAGCTTGTAGTAAAAACGCCTATAACCAGACTAAAAAAACCCAGCATCAGCAATGCACTAGCAGGAGTCTGAATTACTTCTGCAGTTCACAGTGGGATCACAGCATTTTTGGGTTTGAAAAGACCTCACAGCCCTCCAAGCCCTGCTATGGGCTGGCTGCCCACCAGCTCAGGCTGCCCAAGGCCTGTCCATGGCCTCGAGCACCTCCAGGGATGGGGCACCCCCCTCTGGGCAGTGCTGGGGTCTCACCACTCCCTGGGTAAAGAACTTCTCTCACACCTGACCCAATTCTCCTCTTTTATTGTAATACTTTCCTTAGCGCTGCGCTTAAAGAACTGATATTGCTGCTGTGAATGGAAAGTTAACTTCTGCCAAACTCCTAGCTAAAACCTCATAAAAAAATCACAAGAACACCACACATTACCAACGAATGACAAACTGTTGTACGGAACTTAACGCTGTAAGCACAAGACAGAAAGCAATTCCACAAGTTATTAAAATGCAGGCAAGTACAGTAAAAGATTAATTTTGCTTACTTTGGTTCGCCTATCTTGATACCCGGGTGTTGTGTATAGGCATGGGAATGTGTGCTGGGAGCAGATTTAAATGCCATGGGACAGATAGGACATTTGTAAAAGACTTCACAATGAGAACCTTGAATGTGAGACTTGAGTGCCGCCACATCAGAGTACACAACATTGCAATGCACGCAGCTGCAAAAAGAGTGGAGAAGAGTCAGTTCAGCCTAGCAAAAAGCAGTACTGCAAGACACCGAATCAACGCTGGTTTTCAAGCAAGTGGGAGAGATAAGCATGTATCCATAACCAGATAAAACTACGTCATTCTGTCAATTCAGAACTATAAACAACAGAGCAGGAATCAACATAAGCAGAGATCTGCGTATCAAAAAAAGAGAAAAAAGTTTCCCAAATTTAACTCTGTAGGTCTGAGAGATGTGAATTCAGAACATTTCGTGGGATTACAACAGGACAGACAGAAGGGTGAACAGAGAAGCATCCGCTGATTGTAAAAAGAAAGCTTAAAACCTCTGCGGATCTGTAAAGCTTTTACAAAAGGCAATTCTTTTTTTTTCACATGCAGTGGATTGTGCAGGGTACACCGCTACCACCAAAATGGAAAACCAGGCAGCAAAACACGTGGACCGTTCCCCTTTGTTAAGATTTGATGAAGACATAACTGTAATGATTTTCTGAACCGATAATTAAATCAACGCTTGGATTTAATTAAAAAAAAAAAAAGAGTAAATTTAAATTCAGGGCAACTGAACTGAATCTCAACAATCACAGCAACGCATCAGATTGGAATTCCGGAAGTGTTTTTCAAAAACATACTTTTGCACTGCCGAAAATTTGTGACCTTCCCGCATCTATTCTAAAACAAAACGATTAAAAAACGGGATTAAAATCAGCACATGAGCATTCCCACACACAGCGGCCCCTTTCAGTTTCATGCACCTTGTGGACAAAGTGGTACCCAGTACGTCCAAGGCTATGCTGCAATAAACAGAGACAACACTATCCCTCAAACCACCCCATTTCTTACTGGTCAGTACTTTGCAGCTAGAGTTTTACAATTTAAACCTAGAAGACTGCCAAAACAATAATTTTTGCACCCACCAGCAGTGTGATTTTTGTGTAAACATGACCTAACTTTCCAACAGTTTTGATCATAGCCATAAAGCAGGAAATAGCAAAAAAACTGCTCTCAATACTTTTCTTTTCAAATGCCCCACCTCTAAATGCTATGAAATACCATCCTTTCCTTTGGAAGCACTCGATACACCTTCCTAATACTACTAGTTCAGTTTGCATCTGCTTGGGCTCCAATTCCTGGGCATTTAATAAAGAGCTTTCCCACTCTGCCAGCTCTGCTCTGTCCTTCGTGACCCTTTCCTTTAAGCAAGTCCCCACTGCCTGCTGCAGTGTCCCTCAGCACTGCTGGGTCCCATCTCGTCCCCCTCTGCCCCACTGTCTGCCTGTTTTTCTACAGTGATGTGAAGTTGTAAACAGTCCTCAGCATCTGGTGTTGTACAGTAGAGCAGCTCCTAAGGCCCAAACCTTCCTTTCCTGGAATGCTGGGTCACCTTCATTCTCAGCATGCAAGGATGCAATTCAGCTTAAGGCTGAGATGTTCAGCTGCTTCACAGCTCCTATGGAAATGCAGGACAGGCTGTGTTTCCCCAGTGAGAGGCCCTGGCAGCAGGGAGCACAGCAAGGAAGGCATTATGCTCTCCTCGATACTGCTGCTCCTTGCCCGGACAGTTTTGGTTTGCTGTCCCCAAATAAAGAAATTCTGACTTAGTGTGACGTGAAATGTTACTGGTAAATCTTGACAAGTTCAGTTACGTTGTCACGATTCACCATGAAGGACTCTGAGATTTCCTGGTGCTGCTGGTGCAGGCCAGCAAACCCTCAAGGTGATGCCAAGAGACAGGCGAGGGGAAAGAGCAGAAGAGTGGAGGAGGCAGATGTACGAAATATGTAACAAAAAAAGACTGCTGTGCTTGGGAGACCAGAGCAAAGCAAAGCAAAGAAACATGAGCTGAGAGCTGTGTCAGGGCCATGGGTTTGGACTGAGAACCGACAGCAGCTGGCCTGATGCAAGCAAAGTGCTTCCCTCCTGGGTGGAAGATGTCCCAGCAAAGGAGCTGGGTTCCACGAGGAGCAGAGGCTGCCTGCCCAGTGGGATGCTACTCGCCCTTCTGTGGTCCAACAGCACGCAATGGGGATGCCTGAGGACTGCGGGCTGCTCCATCCCTCGCTGTGCTGCCTGCCAGCCAGCCAGCAGCCTTCCCGGATTTCCCCACTGTAGCTTTCAGTAACTTTCCCCAGCTCTCAAGGCCTTTGAAACTCAGCACTTCCACGAAACACCTCTGGTCCCTGTTCACTCTGAGTTGCCGTTACAGGAAAACAGAAGAACAGAAGGAAAACTGCAGAGTAACAGTGAGGAACCAGAAGAGCCAGGCTGCTGGGGTGAGAAACATCATCTGCAAGTGGTGTAAAGCGGAGTGATCTTCCCTTCCCACAGCAAATGGATTAAAAAGGACTCGACAAAGCTGCTCTAGCTATGCCACCAGGCAGGTGCAGTATGCCCGCCCACGGCCTGACAATAAATTCTGGTAGAAAATAAGAAAATGATTATTCTACCAGAAAGAACAGTCTGAAATTCAATGTTCTGGGGAAAAAAAAAAATCAAGAAGCCCATTATGAACGTGAAATTAAGAAAATACATCTGAATTTTCTAGGCCTTAGAAACTGTGAAGCCCTGAATCTGACATATTATGGCTGGATGAGATTAGCTAATATTCTGATTTAATAACATACAAGAGCGGATGCTCAAAACAAACTGTGTTTTAATGCACTATTTACTCAAAAAATTGTACTACTAATAGAATTGTTGCCATGACAACCTTAAGCCCAAGAAGCTCTATCCTACAAACACGGCTTATGAAAATGGGAAATTACTTTTGAAAGCATAAATTACATATAAATTGACAACGAAAATAATCATAATACTGACCGAAAACCAACTCTTCGAGTATAATGCAGGCAGTTCTTAGTGACATGAGTCTGGAAGTGGACAGATCTGCAGATTGCTCCACATTCAGGACACGTGTATGGAGATTTATGCTGATGAATTCTCTGGTGTGATGCAAAACTGCACTGGTTAGGAAGCAGCATCTGGCAGATATTGCATGTCTTCTAAACGATAAACCAAAACAGATGAAACAAAAGGTTGGGTTCAGCTATACACAATTTCTCGTGTCAAACACTGTAATATAAATAAAAGGTTAAATGTTACGACTGTGATGTGAGCCAGAAGAAGCAGGCAAGGTCAAAATTCAGACTGTACTGACCAAGCTTGCAGGGCTGAGGTGGTCCCTCCTGGCACCACACATACTGACATTCTGGCACAACAAAGCTCCTTCATTCATCACTGAGCACAGAAGATGTATTGTAGTTTACTTACATTTAATTCAGGTGCCTCACAAGGTTACTTTACCAGTGCAAGGGGCCCCAAGCGAAGCTTGGGAAACAAATCTAATGGTTTTAACCACAGAAATTAAAAAGCAAACAAACAAACTAACAAAAAAACACAAGAAAACACAGAGAAAAAAAAAAACAACCCACCACCAAGTACATCATCCTCATTTTCTTTGACCCCTGCTAACAGTGAGTTCTACTGGGAATATCCTCAATGCCAATAAATGGGGTATTGTCAATCAGAAAGACTGTGGATAATTTCAGAATGCATTTCTGAGGCTAAACTCCAGCATCTGCACTGTAAAATATCAAACTATCATGCATCTAAAAGTACAGGTATTTAACAAAGTCACAAAGTCTCTGAAGGGCCACCTTTCTAAGTGCAGGCTTTACTCCCTATATGACATCTTCTCTTGCATTTTGTCACACAGAAATAACTTTAAAAGATCTTCAGCAAGTGTGTAGACCATTTGCCAAGGCAGAAACACTGGAATTCTTTGCTTTGTGCCACTCGTGGGGTTAAACACAAACCATGCAGTGGAGCTGTCAGCAGGATTCATTCCTGCTCACAGCTGCTTTCCATCCCTGGAGGGCACAAGGAACAGAACGTGCAGCACCACGGGTTCCACCTGCAGCAATGCACCTCTGCATCTCTAGGCAGTGTCTGACAGTCTGTATGGAGCTTAACTTTCATCACGAACACTGCTCCACTGACTCCAACAGAAATACCAGCACAAGCCTTCGCAGGCAATGATTTTAACCTCACTTCCTAAGGCCTCGCTCTGTAAAGCGTTTAATATTTCTTAAGACTTCAAATAATTTCTTGTGACCTTAAATAACTTCTTACGAATTCAAACATTCCTTATGTCTTGGGAATTATGAATTTCACTAGTGACTTTGGTAGATTTAAAAGCAAAACTAAGACTCTTACATGACATGGAGAGTTTTGAACACGGGATTTGCATATTTTAGCAGCGCCACCCATACAGTCTTGCAGATGGATGTGTGTATTTTGCAAGATTACAGACAAAACAAGATCTCCTGAGTTGTATTAAAAACGATTTGCTAATCTACGGATCAATAAACCTTCGAATGATCAAGAAAATCCTTCTCCTCACGTTAAAACAGTCACTTCCTGGGGCTACACCAAGTCACACCCTCCTTCCAATTTGGGCCCTCCTTCAAATCTGTTAAAGATGGTCAGAGCACACAGCAGCAGAATCAAAGCTGCTGCTGTAGAAGGAATCACACTGTGCTACAAACAAGTTTCGTGGAGTTCTGCCCTATTAGCATTGGCAACTTTGCTAGAACAAAAAAGTCACCTGCTCTCATTTCATCAGCAAGACAGATCCGAACTGCAATGACTAAAGCACACCTGTACCATTATTTTTTCTTCCAAATAGAACCCTGTTTAACCCTAAAGTAATTTCTTAATCGCTTTACATACTGACAATGCTACTGATATTCTAAGCACGAGTACAAGAGTGATTTTGTGCTGGAACCTGCAAACTTTTTTTTTCTTTTCGTCTAAATGCCTTTTTGAAGCTGCATACAAATGGTTGTAAATTATTTTTTAAACATTAATTTTAGGGAGAAACGTTAACACGGAATATCTGGAGGTCACACGCTCTGAAGCAGCCGTGTTCTTTTGTATGGTTCACTCTAATGTGTGTCTGAACAGTCTCCATCCACAGCTCTCAAACGTCCTGACAAAAGAAAGATGGCAAAATGCAAAACCTTGAAGCAGAACAAGATAACCAAAGAAAATCTACGACTCTCCAAATGCAGGTTGCATATCAGCACTGCTATCAGCCTAAGGAATTAGCAGACATCCTTGCACAAAGCTTTGTCTGAGATGGATCGTCTGCAGCCATTACAGTGCTATCACTCTGATTAGAACCTCCGTGAAACAGGAGGGCTGAAACTGCCCTCAAACACAAACAGACATCCACTGAAATGCCAGTGTTTGTCCTCAGTGAGCAGTGCATGGTCTGAGCCACTCACCCTTGCTTCTGACACTGCTCAGAACTGCCATGGGATGCCAACTTTGTCTTCAGCTCAGGCTCACAGGTGGCCAAAGCCAGACTAACTTTGGCTCACTGTGTGTCTGCTGCATTTACTAAGATCCAGTACCATTCCTAAAAGGCACCTTTTGTCATATAGGCATTCATAAGCAGCAGTGCAATGCTGGGCAACAAAGCAAAGTTCCTTACATAAAAGCTTCTCATAGTCCTTCCAAAACACTACAGAAAGAAACCTGGATGCTACACTATTTCACAGCCATACAGCACTCCTGAACAAGGTTATCCCAGATTCTGATTCTGCAACAAGCAGTCTGCAAGATCCATCAGCCATGGGAGTAATTCAGACCAACACAAAATGCCAGCAATGCTTTTTGCTGGGGCTGCTGGTTTGACAGTTTGAAAAGTACACGTTTTTAATTGAAACTGATTACAGTACAAGAATCTGCTGTGAAATTCTGAAATTCACTTTTGCTTACCATTTTATTCTGGGCTTAAGGTGGCATTAAATTCCAGTTCTCACTGCAACCCATACCAAAATAAAACAGTTTCTGAAAACCATCACGTGCCTGCCTTTGAAATCAAAGCTTCAGGAAAAAAAAAAAAAAGAGGAGTGAGAAGAAAAAAACTGTGGAGTTGGAAAATAAAGATAGACAAGAACTGTGAGTTCTTGAAGACAAATGAGCAACACAGCATCCACCAGAACAACACGCTCACAGCTGAAGATAAGAGGAGCATTAACATGACTTAGACCAGGCTTGCTGCCTTGCTGCCTCAGTAAGCTGGCGAGGGCTTCACTCAGCCATCACTGAGTGGCCTCATTCCTTTCAACAGGATTACTAACAGGAGTGAGGGATTACAGAAAGAGAAGGTTGCAGGGAAGATTTTTTAACTGCAAAGGATGTTTTACTGTTTTTTAATTCAGAACTGAGCATTTCTACCTTTGTAACAAGAGATGAAACAGAAGCAACAGCTCCTTCCTAGACTCGTGTTAACACACAAAACTGTGTGTAGTTTCCATTTCAAGAGCAGGTGGGCACTAAGAACTCATCAATGGGCTGCAAAATCCAATTATTTTTATCTTCCTTCCTCCCCAGGTAAAAATACTTCATCTAGCTTTCCTGTTTTCCTGCCCCAAAATAATCACTGTTTCACAACAAAAACTCAGTGCCAAGCATGTAGAGAAATGAGGACGTTTCTTTTCCAAGCTTTTAGAGGGGTAACATTTTTTATAATAAACCTATACAAAGACTTTCTTTAGCAAACACTGCCCTTGCAGAGATGCATGTGCTAGCTGATGAGGGGATGAAAAGGCAAGAAAGCAGGAGGCACTGCTCTCATTAAAGCAACCCTTCAGCTGGATGGCTTCCACGATGCATCTGTACAGCTGCACCACACAGCTCGCAACAAGACACAGCTTAGAAAACGTAATGAAAACTGCTGATCGATGTACCAAAAGGACTAAGAAAAATATTTAATTCATTTTTTCAAGAAGATAGTTCGACAAACTCTCAGAACTACGTTTATTAACAGCGTTCTTTTAAAATGGAATGACAAGAAAAGTGCTTGTTTTTCTTCTGAGATCTGGAAATGCACGTCCTACCACGCAGTAATTAAGGCCTCATTCATACCTCAGACCTCGTAAGACAGTGAGTTTCCAGCAGGAGATACCAACTGGTGGGCAGTTCTATCTCCTGTACCTCCATGAGCTTCCTCTGATCCTCTGCAGCAATGGGGCAAAAAAAAAACCACTGGGAAGAGGCAGCAGGAAAGGCCAAAGGTGTTTCTACAAAAATGCATCCCTGTACCAAAACAGGCCCCACAGAAAGTACAGAACTGTTTATTATTCAAACTTTGCTGCTCTTTTTTCCATTCTGTTCTTGCCTCGTCCTCCCAACCTATTTCCCCTGGATTTGCCAGTCTCATACATTCTGTTTATGAAGCTTACAGACTGCTTTAATTCCTAGTTATCACAGTGCCACGCGCTGCAGGTGCGTGTTTCTCAAGGTCTACTGGATCTTACCACAAAACAGATGAAACTGAAGGACTTATCATGGAAAATAAGATCAACATGCATGGGCAGAAGAGCTACCTTCCTATCTGAAGGACTCAAACCCCTATCCTGCACGCTGCTGTGAGATTCCAAGAACATTCCTGGCTCGATTGGTCTGAGCAGGGAACAGAGCCTTTCAGGTCCTTGCCAACGTGCAGCAACAAGCTGCTGCATCAAGATTAACTGAATGCTTTGAAATAAACCAGAATTCCTTTTAACTGGCACACCATCATTTAATTAACGATGGGAATTCTTACAGGGTTATAAAATACACTGCACGCTGATCCACGCTTTTATTGAATGATGTGCTTCCTTCAGATCAGACCACATATCAACCATTTTGAAATTCTCTGCTAATGTAAGTTTAACTCAGTAGTAAGAGAAAGCGGAAGCCAAAAGAAGTGAATAAATGGCCACACAGCAAGAAATGCATGCTAGTGAACACCACTTTCTGGTTAAAAAAGACCTGAAGACACCAGGTCTTATCCTTCCATATCCTTCCAGCAGAATCAATGTGCCATTTATTAGTTGTTTGCCCCTGTAGGTCACAGGAATGCCAAACTCATTTCTAGAGCTGTATGAAAATAATAAAAACCAAAGACAAATCAGGAATGAATCACTTAAAAATTACTACTCAGATTAAATAGGTGTGCTGCTAATGAGGGTGCCAATTAAGTGGATTCCACAGGACAATCTCATTTCAAAGCACAGCAATAATCATGAAAAGAATCTTAGAGACCATTAAGTACTCAGCTGCAACAAAGCTTATGCTAAATTTTAGTGAAAATACACACTGGATTAGACTTCAGGGCCTAAAAAAACTCTAAGATAAACTCTTAGTTCAAAATGTTGACATTCACTATAAAAGTGCTTGCAAGTTTTCTGTTTTAGTTTATGCTTTTAATCATGGAGGTTGAGACCGTTAACATCTAAATGAAAGAAAAACATCTCCAAAGCCTCCTAGGCTTATAGGCGAAACATTGGAATTTAAACATATGATACTCTACTTGTCCACTTGTGTCTGCAGCCTGCTGGAAATGTGTGGCAAGAGATGTCTCATCTTGGAAAACTTCACTGCACTCCAAGCACTTTAGACCATGCCTACAGAGTTTGGATGGATCTTCGTCCAGTGGCATGGCTGGGACGATGGGGGTACTTGCTGGGGCTGATATGACTGTTCCCGTTATGCCAGACTGTATCTTTGTTACAGTGTGTGAGCCAGCTCCCGCTGGGCTTTGAAGCATGGGTGCAGCAGTATTGCTTGAAGGAGATGCTATCATTTGATCTGCTGGGACTGGTTTCAAAATCAGGTGCGAACACTGCATTACAACTCCTTTTTCCTTGTGTCCGCGAGCATGGGAAAGAAGACTGCATTTGTTGTAGAAAACTAAGTTCTTTGTGCAATGATTACACGTCACTTCAATTCGCACGCTCCTCCTGTCGTAATGCTGGGTCAGGCTCTTCTCAAGAGCAAAGGAGTCCCCGCACTCCAAACACTTGTAACCTCGTGTGGGCAACGTTATTCCAGCACTGGCAGGGGGACTGAGGTTGGGGATGTAAACCGGGACAGGGTTGACACTGCTCAGCACCTTGTTGAACGCTTCCACTACAGAACTCTGTAGAGATGACACCACTTGGACTCGAGACACCTTCTTAGAAGGCTGTGAGGCTGCTGCAGAAATTATTGCCTGCTTTATTTGCTGCTGAGGTTTCGTTAGCACTTGTCGGAGCTCAGAGGTGGTCTGAGCACCCTGAGGCAGGAGGTTAAGGTTGGCAAGATGGACTGTCTTTGGCACAAGTTTAGCACTCGCAAGGCTTGATGCTGGCACCACAACAGTCTGCTGCTGTATGGCATTGGCAGCTTTTATAATGGCGCTACTGGCACTCTGCACAGAAGCAGCAGATATTACAGTGGCTTTCACGGTTGTATTGTTAGCAAGCTTCAAATTAATAACTTGTGAACCTGCTGTTTTCACTGCTGAAACTGGGAGGAAGGCAGTAGCCACAGGTTTGATAGTGACCTGCTTTGGTGCGAGTTCTGCAGATGCAACTGCATTGGTAACGACCGCGGACTGGAGAGGAGCTCTAGGAGGAGAGGAAAGAACAGCAGCAGAAGTTGGTGAGGACAGGAGGGACGTCATGGAAGTTACCATAGAAGCAGTCTGCTCTGTTTTTTTACTCGAGTCCAAATCAACTTCTGGCAACACTCGAGTAACAGTTCTCTTGATCTCCCCGGAGGAAGTCTTGATGGTTTTTATGCGAACCTTAGGAATTGCTGGTGTGGACCCTGCAGGAGAAGATGGAGACCCTTTGCTACTGTTTTCACTTGACACACTTCTGGGACTATCAGGCGGTTTAAGAGATGGCTTTTTAGCACCATCAATAAGACTCTGAGGCTCAGGTGATTTCTCAGTAGTCCGGGGACTTTCACTCATATCTTTCGGTAAAGGAGAAGACTCCCCAGAATTGGACTGTAAATCCTTACTGCTATCTGTAGCTGCCTTTTTAGCACTCAGTGCTGCAATCGCAGCAATGCACGAAGAAAGCTTTGCTGATGACTTTGCTTTGGACTGCGAGATGCTGGCAAAATTTGTTTCACTTTTTTCAGCACTCAGTTTTCCATCAAGTACTCTGTTGTCAAGAAGCTTCTCAGAACTGTCTTTTAGCAGTTTGTCCTCTGCTTTGCGTGCTTTGAAAGGCTCATAAATACTTAAATTCACAGAGTTTGTCTCCATCTCCCGCTTAGAAACTTTATTTTTATCTATACTGCTTGACACTGAGATACTAGATTTAATCAAATTCTCTCCCCCAAGTGCCTTTAGTTTGTCATATTCCTGCTGAGATACAGAACCTGTCAAGATATTTGTTCTGAAACTCGCACGCATCTCTTCTTTGTCTGGAGGGTCATCTACCTCAATTTTTTCATCATCATCAAATTCTTCAGCACTCGAAATTGGACTGAACTGGTTAAAAGCCGAATCCTTCAGTGTTGTCTCAGAAGCTGACCCATCGTCTTTGAATGGCTTCCCTTCGTCTTTACCGTAGCTATCAAGAGCTGAGGATGTTAGGAAGCCGTTATGCAAGCCATTGCCTGTGGAATGGTGGCCATCCTTGTCTACTCCTTCAGAAGAATCAATAGTACGCACGTTTTTCACAATGACGCTCACACCAACATCAGACGATGAGGGCGTATGAGAATCTTCATCTGTGTGTGCATTTTGTTTTATCTGGCTTTCGTGGTCATCGTGTCCAGATTCAATAGCTGCTTTTGGGTCAACCATGTCTGGGATGTCAAAGGCTGCGAGAAGATCGTCAAAGTCTGGGGTCTTCATATCCCCCATGGTCATCTATTTGATTGGAGGCAAATCTGCAAAACAAGCAGAAAGTCCTCATCTCTCAGTACTTTAATCTCTGACAGCATGCTCTAACACAGAAAGCACACATTCTCACATGCCATGCAAAAAAGGTGCTGTTTCACTTCTCAAGTGGTTATTTTCAGAAGTTACGTATTAAAAACAGTACCCCAGTGCAGTGTACAACGTACAGCTGAATTACAGCGCCAGGAGTTCACGTTACAATGCCACCAAGTTCATACACTGCACACTAGTGATTTCATTCTAGGGACATACCTTCTCTTCAAGTGACTTTATTCCTGACTGTTCTTCTTGCACTTTCTGCTACCCTGTCCCACCCATGCCATGAACACAGCAAGATACTGCTTTCAGAAAAATAATGAGTTATTTGTATATCCCCCTAAGTCTAGATCTTCCTTGGTATTTGCACTATCAACCTCATGAGCCTTCTCGAAGACAGCAGAGCAAATGTGTTTCTACTAGCAGTTTAAGAGCACTGCATTGTTTTCTGTGCATTAAACCACTTCATCTGAGTTATGGAATATTTGTTCCCCAATGCCCACAAGCTGTTTCTTCACCAGCTCCAACAAAGGACTTACTGTATTTGTACTTATTCTACGGGTGTCTCACCTACTTCAAAGACCTGGCATTCTACAACCTCCAATGCGATTTACTGCAGTCATTCACCATTTCCCCCACTGTGGGTTTCCTACTGCATTACCTGAATGTCCCTTGATGCAACCTGAACGAACTACATGTGGCTCTATATTCACCTAACCACTCTGCAAAAGCTCTCTACGCTAATTCCATTCTCCCTCTTCAGTTTTCTTTCTAAGCTGAACAACACCAGATCTTTAGTTTTATTTCTTTCCCTCACAGATAATTTCCAGATCCCATTCTTTCCATTCACTGCTAACCTCTAATACCGTTTTTTTTTCTTCTTCTTGTTCCAAAATGCAGAAGATAACTCAGAACTGAAACCTTATAAACGCTGAGTAAAAAGGAAAAGCAATACTTTTGAATATACTTTCACATTGTAAGTCCCACTATGGTACTTGCTTTTCCACACACTTCAAGAATATGCAAAGTTGTGCAAAATGAATCACTTGTACAGATCTAAGAAATCACTTACGGAAAGCACAAACAATTTCCCATTTTCTTTTAGAACAGTGCACAGGTATAATCTGTGCTGTTAAGGCAGAGCTGATTGTGGCTGTTCAGTACTGACCGTGCAAAATTCAGCATTCAATCTGAAATGGTATTCAACCAAACTAGTGTTACTGTCAGAGAGCGCCCAGTTAGGAAGCATCCTACCTGCCCTCCTGCCTTAGTATCAGCACTGAAAGGCAGAAGAACATCCTTTCAATACAGCTCAATATGCTGCCTGCAGTACTGATTAGCACAGGCCATCAAAGAGCCACTGGGTGACTGAACAACAGCACTGCCTCCAAGTTTTCAACTCAGCTCAGCTATGTGAGAAGTTACTACATTATACCCCATGGCAAATGGTCTGTTGGAACAGAATGGCCCTGGTTGGAAGGGACCTCAAGGATCACGAAGCTCCAACCCCCTGCCACACACAGGGCCACCAACCTCCACATTTCATAGCAGCCCAGGCTGCCCAGGGCCCCATCCAACCTGGCCTTGAACACCTCCAGGGATGGACGGGGCATCACAGCCTCTCTGGGCAGCTGTTCCAGCACCTCACCACTCTCATAGCAAAGAACTTCCCCTGACATCCAGCCCCAATCTTCCCTCCCTCAACTTCAAACCATTTCCCCTTGTCCTGCTGTTATCTCCCCTTTCCAAGAGTTGACTCCCCTCCTGTTTGTAGGCTCCCTTTAGGCACTGAAAGGCTGCCATGAGGTCACCCCACAGCCTTCTTTTCTCCATGCTGAACAAGCCCAGCTCCCTCATCCTGTCCTCGTAGGGGAGGTGCTCCAGTCCCCTGCTCATCTCTGTGGCTCCTCTGCACCCTCTCCAACAGCTCCCTGTCTTTCTTGTGCTGGGGGCTCCAGACCTGGACACAGCACTGCAGATGGGGCCTCACAGGAGCAGAGCAGAGGGGGACAATCACCTCCCTGTCCCTGCTGGCCACCCCTCTGCTGATGGAGCACAGGATGCCATTTGCTTTCCATGCTGAAACACACCTGCCAACAGAAATGCATCCTACAAGTTCAGCACATCATCTCTTCCTCCTCATGGTTTATCTTGAGGTATTTTATAGACAGAAACTACCTGCTGGCTGCTGAATTCAGCTGCAACAAGATCAAGAACCACTAATCACAAGGCAGATGCTACGGTCAAAAGCACATTTTTATGGCTATCGTTATCAAGATGGACAGTACTCTGTTCCACAGTTAAATGTGGCTTATTTGGAGAGCATAATTTCTCCACATGAGAAAAACCTGTGAAATTTATCTACTCATCAACTCTGGCCGACTGGAAGCTATTACAGATTCTGAGAAAGGCAATCAGGGAAAATTCGTCAAGGGAAAGAACACCGCAATCCACGCTGCCACTTCATTTGCTGCTTTAAATAAATATAGCATCATTTACATGGTCTGTTTAATGGTTATGCTGCCTTGCTAAGTTCTTTTAATTACACCAAATTCTATGGAGATTAACTCATTATTTGATTTTTAGGAAATATGACTATAGTATTGCAATTAATGAATTCACCTTCCTTAATTAACTCGGAATTTCTTTCTTCCTGGAAATAGAGCTCATTATTAAGATTTCACTACAATTTGTAAACCATACAGTTATAAACTGTATTTATCAGACGTAAGATTGTTTCATTACGCTGGTAATCCAGGCATTATTATTTAATTTTAAAATTTAACCCTCCATCTATTTGACAGCAAGTTTCTGGCCCTCATCCATTTAAAGCTGGTAACTGGGATAAAACCAACAGACAGATCTGAGGAAAGCAGTCAGCACAGCTCAGCCCTCGCCCAGCATCACCAAAAGCGAACTCACAGCATTCAGTGCACAACGCACCAGCAGCCACCTTCTTCTATCACAGATTTTGATGATCACATTTATCCACTGTGCTGGAGCCTGGACTTCAGTCCAGCCTCTGCCCAGAGGATTTCAGAGTCATGTGAGAGGCATGCAATGACAAAGGCAGCCACCTAATAACTACAGCATGTCAGCAGCACAATGAGAGACAGTCAGTACGGCTGTGGTGTAGACATGACTGGATTTTTAATTCACTTCTGGACCTGTATTAACAAGAAAAGAAAAATACTGCAGGAAATTCAAAGGGTATGAAATGAGAACCGACAGAAACCAAAAGAAAGGCGGCCCAGAGTTCAGCAATGCAGACAAGAGCAGAAGGCCACTGAGAACCACCAGACTGACTTCTATCCCTTGTCTCCAACTGGATGCATAACTTGTGCACAGATGAAGCACAAATTAAGAAAACACACTGAACGCACCGTCATGAACCTAATCTGAAATACAGATGTCTAAAGTGTTCCTATATCTGCTCCTGCTATGTTTTACTTACCATGCAAACCATCAGAGCTGTGGTAACAACACACACAGAAGAGCAATGCTGAGCTAAAGCTGATACCTAGACTGATTAAAAAAAGACAGTGGTATTTATGTAATGCTTCACTTTGTCTGAGTCACGACTTTAATGCTCTGGTTACAATTTCCTCAGTTGCAAGGTGTTAATCTTTTTGTTGTTTACAAACAGTAAGAATCACATACACACACAATATTAACATTACAAAGAAAGTCCTTGTAAGAACTGCATGGAAAAGGTTCTTGAGTCCAAAGGCAGAACACACAAACAAAGCCTCAACTGACAGTTTTTCATGGTTCAATACACCGCAGCGCTCTCTCACCATGCATCCATCCATGGATGGATTCTCTGCTAAACACGCTGGTGCAAAACCTCCTCCAATCACATATGCTGCAGTCATTAACATTTAGCAGCAGCAATGCGAAGTAAAGGCAACTGTACTGAATCAGGTTATCTTTAAGAGCAGAACCACATAGCAGAGAAGAGACACGTTTGTTCTTTACTAAGATACTTCCTTAAGGTTAATTCCAAAATGGAAAAGTATCCCAGAAGAATGCAGAGGTCTTCAGCTTTAAGCTGAGACCTTAAACATATCCAAAGAGCACAGTGCCCGAAGCTGCAGGTATCCCCCAGGTACACACAGATCAACTCCTGTGCTCTCCCAGAGTATGAGAACAGAGTGCTTTCTTCTACAGGGGGCACCTGAACTGCTGCTGCCTTCATAGAGAACCTCTCCCATTCTGCAAGCCTCTACAGCAATCCAAATCAAACAAGAAAGGAGAAAACACCTGGTGAGTCTGGTGAGCTGTAACCTTCACATTTTATTTCTCTCTAACTTGCTATTCTGGACTATCAGTGTAACTTCCAGTGTATTAAGCTAGTTTTCATCACAACTGTCAGGGTTCCAAAGCCACTGCTCCCTTTTTTACCCAAACACCTTTCCCCAGCCTTTTCTCTTACAGACAAAACTCTGCCTTCTACCCAAGACTGAAACCAGCCGAGGCCTTGGCTGCTGCACAAGTTGACCTGACCTGCTCCTGCTGTGCCCAACACGAAGCCTGATAGCGCTGCAAACAGAACGCGAGGCAAGGTCCTGACTGCCTTGGGAACTGTGATTTTCCAGGAACTGGAATTTCTTTGAGAACTGCTTTCTCTGAGAAGCGCTGAGAGTAAAACCCAACATGGCTAAGAGATATACAAGCCAGTTAAAAAAAACAACAAATCCCATCGGGAGGCTGCCGTCAAAATTATCAGTTTTAGTGGTAATGACTTTCAAGTGCTCCTCACAAATGCAGCTCTCCAGAATTAAACAAAGAAACGGTCCAAAATGTGTGCAACCAAGCATTCCTCAGACCTGACAAACAAAAGACACTGCAGTTAACAACCTGCAGGACCCCCACCTCCCCAAACACCGCTGTCTGGAACACACACTTTTTCATTTTTAATTTCTAAGTAATAGAACAGCAAAATTCACTTCAAAACACTGGACTGACAACTTGAAGTGTATACTGTACATATATATATATATGAAATACACTGGACAGATTATAACTCAAATTAAGCATCCCTAATTTTGGAGGTACCGATACAGAGTTGGTTCTTAGATGGGTGGCTCTGCCCAAAGTGCCATCTCACATCCAGATGATGGCGGTCTCACTTTGTGATGCTCCTTTTACTGCCTGCCTCTCGACTGTCAGTTGGTATCTACCAAGAGAACGCCGTGGAAAGAACTCCTGTCACTTCTGTCAAAAGATATGAGTTACGTTATACAATAAAACAAGAACAAAAAAAGCTATTGGAAAATTCAAGCATTACCTTCCAGATTATTCAGCGATTGAAGCGAATACAGCTGACAGGAATTGTACAACAGAGAGCTGCAGTGCTGTGAGGAACAAGGCTTCCATTTTTTGATGGTGCATGACTTCTGCTAAGACCACCAGTGAGCCCAAAGACCTAAAGATCACAGGCTGTGGGACAGGCAAGAATATCCCTACTTTGTGGCTTCTGTTCATCTCCTTGGGGGTAAAGCCCATGCCTTTGCACGCATCAGCACGTTACTGACACGCAGGGTTTGAATTAACTGCTGGAGGAGAAACGAAGACGATTTTCTGTTCAAAGCAAGTTGCTGTGACTGCATATGTTTTTCTTTCTTTATCTCCTGGATAAGGACTTCCATGAGCAGCAGAAGAACACAGCCCAGGTGTCAGCCAAGGAAGGCACCGCTTCTCTGCAGCTGATCTGATAACACATTCCTGGGGAGCGTTCACTGGGCAATTATGTCAAAACAAGAACCCGCCCGTGAGAACTCTCACGGTACAAGACAGTAAGCAAGCAGGAGAGGAATGTGATGAGAAACAGTTACATTCCTGCAAGCACGCTCGGCCTTCGCATCCCAGCTGGTAAGATGCAAAACCCAAAGATGCTCTCAAAGGTTTTCAAAGGCATATTCCAGAAAAAGGGGAGAGCATACGCAAAGGAGAGTGCATGCACCTGGGAGCCTCTGCTACAGACTGAAGAGACCATTCCGAAGCACAGCTTTCTTACAGCGATGCTTTGTGCAGGTGTGAAAAAGGCTCAGATCCCTGACGGCATAAACAGCAACCAGAGAAACACCAGAGCTTAGAAGCAAACAGTGCTTCTGAAGGATGGTAGGCAGTTTTGCTTTACTGCAAGGCATTTTTGCCAGGCCCTGTATCTGAGCTGGTTCCAGGTGCCACATTCCATGCACAGCAAACCGGCCTACCTTTCCCCTCTGCCAAAGGAGAAAAATGCACACAGAAGAAAACATTTGTTCCCACTTTCTAAGTATGGTGGATCCTTGGGCTGTAGGACAGCTGCAGATGGGGCACATTGTTCTCCACAAGGAAGGCCAAGCCGCCCACAAACTGCTGCTGACATTCAAAGGTGCTTTTTGGTGTCAACAGCCAGATGAGCAGAACCAGCATGAAAACACGTATTTTTTATTTCTCTATTGTTATGCCAAGAGATTTCATCATGTAGAGAAGACTTAAGTGATTCAATAAGAGTTACAGCAGTATCTCCTAAGCCGAGGCACATGTCAGCCTGACACACAGCCTGTAAGCAGCTCATCAGTTACGCAACATACAAGAGCAATGATGACGAACCAACATTTTCTATTATTTACTCTGAAAGCTAAGGAGAGACAAAAGCAACACGCTAGCTCAACCAGCAGAACTCTGTCAGGAAATGAGAACCACATCTCAAATCATGACTCAGTGTGGTTTGAAATACTCAGCAGGCAAGTAGGATGTGCAAGGGGCCACTCAAACCACAATCAGCAGTGCTGATCGTATTCACACACAATGCAGGCCTTCTGCCTTATCGAGGTTCCCACGACTTGTTACTGCCACAGAAATCAATTCTTGCTTCCAGAAATGTGACTTTCCTTACAGGCAGCTGCTGTGCCAGCTCTTAGTTTTTTACAAATCTTTCTGAAATATTGGTGTGTTTTGCAGTCAGAATTTGTATCAAGCACTGTGCTATTTCAACATATACAGAGGAGTCCCCTTAACTAAAAGAGAATCAGATTTGCCTCCACTTACAAACTTTAACAAGTCAGAGAAATCTGAATTTGTATTTCTGGGTTTCTAGGAGAACCTCCTACCAATTTTATCCCTCCCTCCTCTTCAAAAAAGCCTTAGGAAGGAAAGCATTACCAGAATATTTCAAACGCTAAAATTTCCAGGTTTTTTGCCGCTCAATGCAGCAATGTTGCTATCAATTGTTCCATAAGAATTTCAACATTTATTCTTCACTAGCTTAGAAAACAGCCATTTCACTGAATCAAAACTAAGGTTGAACTGCATCATCTCCGCTCAAAGCAAAGTCAACCCCAGCAGGATGCTTGGGACATCATCCAGTCAGGTTCTGAGCATCCCTAAGGATGGAGACTCCAAAACCTCTCAGGGCAACAGGCTCAAGTGCCTGACCACTTCAACAGAGAGAAGTTTAAAACCAGTCACTAGCATTCAGACCTACCTATACTCACAGTTACAGCACTCGAATGCTGCTCAGAGCGCTCCGTCAAATGGATGCTCATTGAGACACTGCCCACAAACCTCGCACCCAGAGCACAGTCCCAGCTCCTACCACCATCAGGTAGAACATCCTGGAACTGTGATTTAGAAGGCTGGCACTGCACGGAGTGAGCTGCTCTTCCCTTGTGAAATGCAACCACCCAAGCATGTGCGTCCACTGCCCAAAGACACAACTTTGCTACGGCAGAATTAGTGAATGAAGTTTTTGCTTTTTCAGCTAAAGTTACTTCTACCAACTTAGACAAATGTAGATTTCACCGCAGTGACAAAAACACACAGACAAAAGCAGGTGGCACAACTGGATACGTATAGGTTCTCTTTAATTTTGAGAGACTAAAACTGGCTGCATGCAGCCAGGTCCTACACAACACAGATGTGAAAAATGTCCATGCTCCCTTCCATTTCTACCCCCAAGCCCAAGAACAGCTGCAAGCATGTCGTTTCAAGCAGAGCCCAGCACTGGATACAGAAGCCTTGCTTAGCAACAACAGAGCCAGTTCAGGCTTCAAGTTTACAAACCTCAGGCATAACCTGTAAACATAAGCTGTGTAAGAAACGCACATTCAATCTTTTTTCTTTTTAAAGGAAATTGTGAAATTTGAAGAGTAGACAGAAAATGCACCCACAGCAGGCAGCACCAGTTCACATCTGACTGCATGTCTTTTCATGCAAGCTGAACAACAAAGTTGCTTTAAACAAACCTGGATGTCTGGAGGGGGAAAAACCATAGAAAATGAACTTTTCTCTGCCATTAATACATCAAGCCAAAATGTGGGCCTTGTAGCTTCCTGAATTTCTTATAAAAGATGACTTAACGAAAAGCTGCTAAGCCCCCACAATGTTCTTTTGCATGCTATTCTACCATAGTTTGATTCGGTACTGAGCCAGTACTGCAACATCAGTAATTTGGATAACAGCACGACTCTGCTCCAGAAAGCCTCCATAGGAGCCCCAGGCCAGGCACGGCCTGCAGGGGCAATGCTAGCAATGGGCAGGCCTGTGAAAGGCAAAGCATTTTAAGCATACAAACCCAGCAATCTGTGTGCATGCCTGTATTCTATTTCCCGTTATTATTTTGAAGAAGAATAAAAATTGGTTGATTAATTGAAAGGAGACGTGGTAAATCACTTCCCCCACCCTCAGGATCCGACACCCAAGGCAAGCCTCAATGGAAGATGAGCTCACGATTGCTCAGAGAGAGGACCAACCCCCACGCATTCAGCAGCATTTTCTGCAGGGAAGCTGGCCTGCGTGCAAAAGTACCCAGTGAAAAGCACGAACAAATCTTCCAATTCTTAAAAAAAAACAACAAAAAAAGCCCCCAAACCCACCAACTCACCAAGAACGCTGCAGGCTCCCACATCTATTCAGGTTTCTTACGTTGCAGCCCACAAAAAAGCCCTGCAAATTCAAAACTTCCTTTGCTAAAAATAAAAATTCCCCGCGCAGAGCTGGTTCAAAAACCCAAATAAAACAGATGTGCTGATTTTCGCGGCCATTCAAGTACATTAAAGCTTGAAGCACTTCACTATTCTGGTTGAGAGAGAAAAAAACACCCGAAAGGTGCTCTCACATTGTTACACACATTTTAGCTGGCCCTTGGAAAAGAGCATGCATTAACAGTAGTGATGGGCACAGTTCCTATCAAGCCATGAGAACTTCTCACGCTTGTGAAGCGTAATTTTGCTATGGATGCCTGATGAAATATAGAACCTCTGCATCCAAATCACAGAAAAGATGGAAAGAGACCGGCATAGTGACGTTAGGCATTTTGCTACCTACTGCCCTATTGATTCTGAGAAACAATACACTGCAGCTGCATTAAACCCCACGGAAACACAATCCCAAGCGCAACACTGGCATGCTGTTTTCACTTTCCTACAATTAATACCTAAGTACCTTATGTAACCTGCTGCAGTCGGAAGTAAAAAGGCTCCCTTGTACATGTCACACTGATGCGATGCAGGCGCCCTGTCTACCATCAGCCACCATAAAACTTACCCGAATCCCACAGTCTTTCAGGGCTTTCAAGACTGTCTACTTTACTCTGCTGAGCGCAGAGGGGAGGACCCTCATATCACGCCAGAACAGAACGTTTTCACCATTTTGCCTCCATATTTATCTAGATTGCAGATTACCAAACCAGCTAACACAGCCAAGACTGGCCAGGTTTTGTTTTTGAAAATCACACCGCGTAAGATTCTAGAGTTGCTGATTTCCTGTTAAAGGAAGTAACAGTTCTGGCAAAAGAATCCCCAAGGCAAAACGTTCAGTGTTCCAATGTGCAAGCTCTAACAGCCTTTGTTCTTCCCTTTGCTACATTCATTACTGCTTCCTTGCCTCTCCCTCTCTCCCTCTGACTCCTCCAGCTTTCTCTACAAGATGCGAATGCCAGCTCACATCTAAGAACACATGTATTTTTCAGATGAGAAAAAAAAAAGAATCCCATCCACTACCCACTGCTCTGAGTTAAAAGTGGCCATCGCTCAGGAGCCGAATCACCGCTCGTCTGCTTTCCTATTCTTATTTCATTACTGCACAAAATTATAATTCATGCAAATAATAATCCACTGGAGCTCCATCAGACCTCTGAAACGCATCTCTCCTCTTGGCTGCCGCACAATTTTCCCTGGGTTACAGCAGCCTAAGCAACACCATCCTTATTCTGCACGTTTTCCTACGTAGGATACATTAAGCACAGGTTTAAGACAGAAGACCTGAATTCAGAAACAAACGTCGGGTTACTCACATACGGCCAAACAAGCCACCTTTGCCCAACCAGACAGCAAATTCTGGACGGTCACTGCTGTAACACAGCTCCAACAGTTCGCTGCCATGTGGTCCGCAATTTACGATTGCCACTCAGAGGCCTATCCTTTATCGCAGCACTGCGAAAAAGCGCGCATCCGGGTGTGAGATATCGCAACGGCCGTGTTCAGAGCAGGTATCAGCACGCCTTTACAAACAATAGCCTTAATCCTATTAAACCTGGAGGTTCATAGCAATTCTTCACCAACACGCTTAGACGCCGCCGTCGCTCTCGCTAACGTGCCAAGCGTGCCGCCAGGAGCCGGCTTTGCCTTCCACGCACGCACACCACTGTCACGCTCACACACCCGCCTCACCTTTGTGAACCTTGACCTCTGGGAGGCTTTTCTGCCAGCGCTCAGTTACTGCCTCAGATGGATCACCTCCGCGAATACGAAAGGGTTAAAGGCAGCCCCAGTCAATAGGCCTACAAGGAGGAAAAGAAAAAAGGAGAAATGAGTACGCCTTGCAGCATCTTTGCAATGCTTCACACACGATTCCACAACAACATCGCTTCCTTTTGGCCTTTCAGACCCCCTCCCCAACATCCCCTCCAGAAGAAAACCACACGACAGTGCCCTGCAAATAACACGGCATGCAAAGCAGCATTCTTCAGTCGCAAGCACGGCTACAATTACAAATCATTCCATCCGTTTTATTCGGTTCAGTTTTAAAACAGACTGCACAACCAGTGTCCCACCCTTGCAAAGCAAAACTATTTTAACAAGGGCCGTAAATCTCAAGCTCTCGCCCCTTCCTTAAGCATAAAAAAAGGCAGAAAAAGCCCGAGCCGTCTCAGCCACTGCAAATATGTACATTTACAGACAGAACCCTTTAGGACTACATAGCCACATACCAGTGCTGTGTGTCTAAGTGTGCATTCACATACTGTTTGGGGACGGTATCTTTCTGCAAGCTCCTCTGCTTTTGGCTGCCATGGAGGGAGGAAGCTATCCCACTGTAGCAGCTCACTGACTGCATTGTGTTCGGGAGCCGATCTGCCTCAAACCAGTTCCAGCCGGTTCTGGTCACCCTACATAAAAGCTACGGCAACCCCGCCGGAGCTGCCAACGCGTCCCCGTCAGGCGCGGAGCTCCGCTCGCCTTCGCGGGGCCGCCGAGCCCCGACCCCGTCCGGCCGCCCCTCGCTCCGTGCCCCCCGCCTCCCCTCCGCCCTCCCCCCACTTACCTCCCACCACCTGGCCGAAAGCTGTCCGCGTGCCCGGCCGCGGCTAACAAAGGCAGGGCGATGGGCAGGCTCGCGGGACGTCTGCGGCAGGCTCGGCCGCAGCGCGGCCCCACGGCCGCACCCGGGGCGGCCGCGTCCCCCCCGCCCTCGCGCCCTGCGCCCCCACACCTGGGGCCGCTCGGCGGCATCTTCCCTCCCTCCGCCCGGCGCCGGTGGCAGGGATCACCCACGCACGCACCTCCCTCCCCTCGAGAGCTCCATTTCCGCAGCGGACAGATGCCCGCGGAGCGGCTCCCCGGCCCCTCCGAGCCGCAGGGCTGCCGTGACGGCCTTTTTTTTTTTTCTTTTCTTTTTTTTTTTTCGCTTTTGCCGCTCGGCTTTCCTCGAGGCGCCCGGCGGCCCCGCGAAGCCGGGAGGCCGCGGCCCACCCCGACAAGATGGCGGCCGCCCCGGCGCTGCGTGCGGCCCTCGGGGCCGCGGCCGGCGGCGGAGCCGCGCCGTCCCACGCGGCAGCGGCGGCTCCGCCGCGGCTACTCACCCCGGGCTCCGCGCAACGACCGCCATCGCTACGCGCCCGGCCCCGTCTCCGCGCGAGCCTCGCTCCGTCCTCCGGCCGGCCGCCAACCCGGCGACGCCGCCGAGCCGCACCTGTAACTAAGAGCCGAGGCCGGGCGCGACCCGCGCCGCCTTCCCCTCCGGGAGCGCCGAGGGCCGGCGCCTTCCCCGCGTCCCTCATCCCCACCCCGCGCTGGGGAACGCTGCCACGTTCTTCCGCCGCCTCGGCCCCGGGCACGCGGACCGCACGACGACCCCTCCCCGCGCACCTTCCCCCCCTCCGCCGCACCGCTGCCCCAGCCGGGCCCCGCTCGCCCCTCTGCCCTCCGGAGCGTCGGACGGGGTCGCGGCCTCGCGGCGGCGGTGCTGATCGGGGTTGGGGAGGAGGTGGGATGCGGGAGGGCGGCCGACGGAGCCGCGCGGTGCGGAGCGGGCTGCGCTCCGCCGGGCCGGGAGGAGGAGGGGGAGGAGGAGGAGGTGACCCCGACCGCATGCGACCTCCGCCCCCCCGCGCACACACCTGCTGCGGCCCGGGCCCGGCGGGGCTCAGGGGGGCACGGCCGCGGTCAGCGCCGCCCGCCCGCCGCCGGGCCCGGCCGGGAGACGGCGGAGCATAATGGCAGCGGCTCTGCGGGAGGCGGAGGGGGGGGCAGGCGAAGGGGGGGGGCGCAGCGGCTCGCACGGGTTGGGGGAGAAGCTCCGCGCGATTCCCTGCGGAGCAGCTCCGGGAGCCGGCCGGGGGCGGGGAGGGCCGCGCGGCCCCAGCGCTCCGCGGGCGGCGGGAATCGGGGAGAGCCGGGCGGGTCGCGGCCTCGACGACGGAGCCGGCGGCCTTACCCGGCCCGGCCGCGCGCCGCGTTCCGCCCCGCAGCGCTCAGAGCCGCGGGCGGCGCTGGCGGCACCGCGCGGTTACCGTCCCCCGAGCCAGGGCCGCTGTGCTGCGCCGCAAGGCGGGCGGGGAGCGGCGGCTGCTCGCTGCGTGACCCCGGCCTGCGGGGTCATTTCAAACGGGTTTTGTCATTTGGATCCCGCAACCTGAAGCCCCGCACTCAGCAGAACGCCGCTTTCATTTACTGGGTACGAGGCAGCTGTACCGAGTTCGGGCTTTGACAGCGGCCTGCACTCAACTGCAACCTCTGCGGTAGCGGATGCACAGCGCTGGGTGACTTCATTGCAGCCCTTCAGTACCTAAAGGGAGCCTGCAAACAGCACGGGGGAATCAGCTCTTGGAAAGGGGAGATAACGGCAGGACAAGGGGAAGTGGTTTGAAGTTGAGGGAGGGAAGATTGAGGCTGGATGTCAGGGGAAGTTCTTTGCTATCAGAGTGATGAGGGGCTGGAACAGCTGCCCAGAGAGGCTGTGATGCCCCGTCCATCCCTGGAGGTGTTCAAGGCCAGGTTGGATGGGGCCCTGGGCAGCCTGGGCTGCTATGAAATGTGGAGGTTGGTGGCCCTGCGTGTGGCAGGGGCTTGGAAATTCATGAGGTCCCTTCCAAGCCAGGCCATTTTGTGATTCTGTGATTCTGCGTTCCATTAAAGGCAAATGGATCTGCATTCTGTGCTGGCAACCAGGAAGGGCCTCTGACCCGCACCACCCAGGGTTCATCCTGCAGCTGCCCCCTGCAACACCCGAATTTTCCCTCATTAACCAGGAAATTGGGTGGGAAGCAGCAGTCTTCCTGCGCCGGGTGCGTCAGGTCTGCTGGCATAGCAGTGTGTGTAGCTGCTGCTTCTGCTGCTTTTGCATCACAGCTTACACGTGGCATAGAGGTCCCCGTGCCTTTCGGGCAGGCTGTTTCTTTGTGACCATATGTTTCTGGCATCCCCACAGGGAAAAAAACAGCTGGTCACCGCAAGCGTTTAACTCTCAAATAGTAAAGTTAAGAGGATTGGAAGTACTGTTTGTGAGCGGAGCTGGGCAGACCGCCCTTCTGCAGCAGCTTTTTCCTTCAGACACACAAAACAGCAGAGCGCTGCATTGCAGCTGTCCCCACAGCGCCGCTGCTGCTCGATCATGAGGCCTCAGATGCTCTCAGCACATTCCATCCCCGGATCCCTTTGGGGCAGCTGCTGTGTGTGGGTCACTGCAGTGAGCCCGTGGGTCAGCCGTGGGTCTGTGCAGGACGGCCCCAGGCAGGCTTGGTTCCTACAGCTGCCAAACTTGTGCCTCAGAGATCCCACCTGCACGTTTCCTTCCTCTCGTCCCAACCCCCAGCTGTGGCTGCAGGCAGCAGGAGCACAGAGCAGCACTGCTGTTGTGTTCTGCCCCGGTCGGTGTGCAGCGGGGCGCAGACCCCCTTTGCCATCCCCGTAGATGTGCTGCTGCACCACCCTTAGAACCTGTGGTAGAAGGAGTTACCACTTCCTGACATCATTCTATTTTGGATGCTGCAGCGAATGCTGATGGCTTCTTAATTATTTAACTCGGTAAGGATGTTAGGGCTCTGGAAATCCACCGCTGCAAAACATGCCGTGTTATTTCTGCTTTCTGTATCGGAATCAGCTATATCAAATGCAAACAGAGCTTTCATTCATCACAGCTCTGCTGGGTCAGAAGACGATTTCACACAATCAGACATCAATTTGCCTTTCATTTTTTGTGTTGGAACAAATGATGCCTTTTTCTTGCACTCTCCCAGTTTTGTTTGTTGTTTTATTCACTGACACCTCCCTCCTGACTGTGAAACACCCTTACTTTATCCAAGAAGGGTAGCATATCAATTCCATGTTTTCAACCCTACCTTTATTTGTGTTCTAACAGTTCTATAGCTTCTGGCAGAAACTGAAAACTATCCATCACTTCAGCTGCTTTCAGTAGGCTTTTCATCTTAAAATTTCCTGTACTGTGCTCCTGACAAGAGCGCAGCAGAAGCCTGCGTTCTCCTTCTATGCAGCACGTTTGTTTTTCCTTCTGCCAGTGTTAGGAATGCAGTGGCACTATTTTCCTTTAAGCGCTATATTGAAACATTAAATATTAGAAAAGCAAACGCCACATCTGAACTTTGCTTTTTCAGATGCTTATGTTGCTATTCTTTACGTATTTTCTTCTCAAAATAGTTCAATTTCCTTTATTAATGCATGTCCCATTTCTTGGACTGAAAACTCAAGGGTTGCTTTTAGAAAAATGAGATTTGTTAAAAAGAAACTCGTCTCATAGGAGATAAGAAGAAAGACTTTGGAAGGGAGAAAACTGTAGCCACGCTGTAAGCTGTTGTTATTTAACGTTGGAGTTAAGTTAAAGGTATTGGCACGGCAGTAAAGCTCATGGAGAGCCGAGGAGGGGCTGAGCTGAGGGGCTCAGGCTGTGCCAGGAGCTGCCCTGCTCTGCCCTTGTCCCACCGCCCCGCGGCTCCTGGTGCAGCCATGGGTTGGGATGCAGCTGTGCTGCTCTGCTTTGTGCTCTCCGTGCTCTGCCCACCTCCGGGCTATTCCTTCGTTCAGGTATTTCAGATGAAGGAAACGGCGTTCAGCACCCGCATCGGCCCTGTAGAATGCTGGCCCCGTCGTGGTGAAGGGAGCAGGGCAGCCCTGGGCCCAAACCCAAAGCTCCACCTGCGTTGCCAGCTAATTACACAACAGGACCGCGTGTAAATGACAGAATGCAAGGCGAATGGATTCTCTGTGAGCACCTGTTAGTGTGGTCCTTTCTGCCTGCTGCACCTTCCAGCGCTGGGACAGGAACCCCTCCGTCAGCGTTCTCCTCAGGCATCGACCACCTGCCTGATTAACATCCGTATAACGAAGCTCATCAGCGGAGGACATTGAAGAATGTCTGTTTTGTTCCCTCCACGCACCATATGTACGGGGCTTTCACTTCCCTTCTCCTGATATTTATTCAAGTACGCGAGGATTATTTCTGAATTATTCATCGTACCATATCTGATTAGGCTGTGGCTGTGCAGGCTCCCGCTCTTAATGAATGAGCCATTAGCCCTTTGCAGATGGTTCTATCAGCAGCTATTGGAGCACTGTGTGCTCACCTGCACGTGCCCGGAGGATGCAGCTCGCTGCAACCGCAGCTGAGCGCCTGCGCTGCTCCCTGCCCTCCTCAGGCAGTGCTTTTACTCTGCCCTTTCTGAGCTTCTCTCAAGGCTGAAATTCTCCACGCTGGCCAAGAAGGAGAGAGAGCGTTTTTGCAGTGCTGAAGTTTTGTTTTATACAAAACACAGCGTGTGACAGCAGGGCAGCCTGCAGCCGTGGCCTGGAGGCGGGTTAAGGAACGCTGCAGGCTTGCAGAGTGACACTGCAGGATGGCATTAACAGCTCCGTGGGTTTCTTGCACTGCCAGCAGTGAGCATGCCGTGCTGCACAGCTCCTCGGCTCTGGCAGTGCCTGCTGTGCTGGCCGTGGCCTCCCTGGCATTGCTATAGGCGATGGGAGGGAAGAAGAGAGGTGGTTCTGTGCCTGGTGAGCTTCCTGCACCCCGCAGCACCCAACCACAAGCAGCATGCAGCGCTTCTGCGTTGGGGGAGCGTGCCTACCTCCGTAACATCCCCCAGTGCTTCCACGCACCAGGGCACCCACGCCGCTCGCTTTATCGTCCTGCTGTGCCCCAGATGGGCTTCCCTGCTTTGTGCGGAGGGCAGGTGGTGCGGCCCTGCTGCGTTAGGCACAAAGGAACAGGCGGGTGCAGTTATCTCTGCTGGGACCCCAGGTGACGGCGCAGCCCCCGTGGGACGCTGTGGGGCCATCAGCGCAGCAGGACGGCCGATACGGCTGCTTGGACATCCGTCGCTGTCACTGGGGACAATGCTCAGTCCCACCACACCTGCCACGGCCCTGACAGCATTGTGCTTAATGTCAGCCTGTGCAGGGAGATTAGGAGCGCGCCGTGGGCCTGCACGCATTGTCCGCAGGGCTCAGCCGCCACTGCAGGTCCGCAGCAGCTTTGTCCTCTCTGCTTTCAGAAGAGCCCGTGCTGCTGCGGTTCCCCAGCACTGCCTCCTCAAGGGGTATCCACGTGGGACCTGGCCCCTAAAAGCACCTCAAACATTGGGTAGCTTATACATAAAGTGATCGTGATGGCTTCCTCCGTGACAAGAAATGCCATCTGATCCTTCTGAGCTGCTGTGCTATGTTCTTGAACAATCTTACCCGCAGCGTTTGTACATCCATGGAAGATATAGCAGTCAGTGTCACGGGCAGCAAGCTGCACTGCTGAGCTGGAGAGGGGAGCTCCGTGTGCAGGCAGCCTCATGCAGTGCAGGCAGCCTGGCTCAGGAATTGGGGGACGGCAGTGGGATCTGGGCGGGCAGAGCCCGAGGATGGCATGGGCACATTAAGAGCAAAGCCAAGGAGGATGGAGCAGTACGACCCTTCTGCCTTGGCCTGCTGAAAGCCATGTGCATCCACCCCCACCCTGGGATGTGGCAAAGCGGCAGGAGCTGGTTGCAGAAAGTCTCATTTACTTGAGACAGGATTCAAACTCATTCTTCTGTTCGTATCACTCCCCTCCCTCACATATGCCAAGGCAAGCTGAGCTGTCTTAGCAGGCAGGTGGATCCCAAGACAAGGAAAGGATTGCCCCAGCAGCAGGAGACAGGGCAAAAGGATCAGAATGAGAATGGAGGCAGAGCGAGAGCCGCCCATCTCTGAGCATCTCACACCCGTGTTAGGGGACACAAGCAGCAGAGCAGCTGTGCCACGTGCTGGGCCGTGTCGTGTCCTCCACACCAGGGAGAGGGGCCCGAAGCTCACAGCAGAGTGGGGCTGAAGCCACCCGTGTGGGGCCAGCAGTGCCATGGGGCCCAGGGCACAGCCTGCAGGGCCCTCATCCTTCTGGAAGAGAAAATACCCTCACAACCTGTCTGTTCACCAAAGGCGGGTGGAAATGGTTCTGTTGGTGAGTTACTGAGTTGTGATGACAGTAGAGCAGCAAACAGCAAAACCCGATTTGAGCCCTGCGTGGTCAGACAGGTTCACATGCCTCGGTGTAATCTCTGCAAGCACAGAAATTGGTTGGACCCCTGCTGAAAGCCTTTCTGCACCACCCTTCTGTGGGAACAATACAAACAATTACACAGGCTCGGTGTGCAAGAAATGGCTTGGCTTCAGATAAGGCAAAAATTTACATTTTGCACCACATGCATACAAATAATAATCCCAGCAGCAAAGTCAACTGCTCAGAGCTCTCCAAAAATGTCCGTCTTACATAAATAAAACCAATTCTAGTTTGTGATACGCTGGAATTCTAATTACCCTCTCTGTGCCTTCTATCTACTATAGCTCAGACACCTTCAGATCTTGCAGGCAGATGGAGTTTAACGGGAAATATGACATTGACAGATGCCACTACCTGGCTATCTTTGTTCAGTCTGGGAATAAATTGCGGAGTAAGGTATGAAAACATGTTTTCTTATAGGGCCACCATCTGCTAACTTGAGAAGTTGCTGCTACTGATGACTCAGTAGCATTTGTATTTGCAAAAGACTACTAATGCGATTCTTGAAATAGCTGTTGTGCGTTAACTTCACTGCAACAACTGACTGGCACCGAGATATCAGAAAACACTGCAGAGAGAAAAGCTCACGAGTCTAAAAGAAGAATTACTTGAGGCAGAATTAGTTGAGGAAGGGCAGTTGCTTCTCGTGGCAATCTCCAGGAACACAATAGGACTTTTTCTCCTTTCCTGCTGCATTCTGTTCAGAAAGGAAAACATTTGTTTCTCAACAGCGCTTTGCAGTTTTGGAAGCAGCCTTCACCGAGCAAACAGTTTAATGAAGGTGTTTGGTTATCTGTGTGAGGAGGAGGAGGAGGAGGGCTGCCTGCTGCTGCCATGAGGTGCAGGGCATGTGGCGGAGGCGCAGCACCAATGCGCCCCAGGGCACTCACAGCACGCTTCCTCTCGTTGGGTCGGGAGGGAAGGGGCTGCTGTGAGTTGTAAATGTGATGTCAGTGTCCTTCTGTTAGTGTCCCTTCAAAGGAGGATGGCAGAGAACAGTTTGCACGTTAGTGCTGCATGCCTTCTCGCTGGCGATGGCCCCTGAGAGCCCCGAGTTCAATTTCAGTGGGTACTCACAGCGAGAGGCTGGTACCTCTAACATCACCCAGCAATTTTGGTTCCTGCCGAGCAGTACGGGACAAAACCAATTCAGCCTTTGCAGTCTTCCTGCAGGCTGCCATGCCTGAGCCCTTCAGCACAGCGCTCTGGCAGCTTTTCCTCTCCTTCAGCTGTTGAGAACCGCAGCCCTGCTCTCCTCAGCCCGCTCCTGTACAGCAGCAATCTCCCCAGGAGAGGCAGCACAGCACCATCTGTGCGCAGGTTGCTGCTGACGGAGAAGTTCGAAGCAGCTTTTTTCTAGGCAGCATCGCCGACAACGGCGAAGGGAAGCAGCACCGCCTGCCTTTATTGCAGCCAGCACAGCGACAGCACACAGCAGAGTGCGGCCCTGATCGTAGAATCATGGGATCACAAGGTTGGAAACGACCTGCAAGATCACCTAATCCAACTGCCTTCCCATCACCATTGCTACCACAAGCACTAAGCCACATCTCCAGCTCCTCATCCAGATGCCTCTTGAACACTGCTGGGAACGGCGACTCCACCACCTCCCTGTGCAGCCATTGCAGTGCCTGACCACTGAGAGAAACAGTTCTTGTTATGTCTAACCTGAACTTCCTCTGGAACAGCCTGTGCCCATTTCCTTGGGTCCTGTTTGTTGCCAGGGAGAAGAGGCCAAACCCCTCCTCATCTCAGCCTCCCTTCAGGAGGTTGCAGAGTGCAGTGAGGTCTCCCCTGAGCTCCTCTTCTCACCCTGAACGATCCCAGCTCCCTCAGCTCCTCATCAGCCCTGTGCTCCACACCCCTCACCATTTCGCTGCCCTTCTCTGCACACACTGCAGGGCCTCAGCATCTTTCCTGCACTGAGGAGCCCAAAACTGAACACAACACACAAGGTGCAGCCACACCAGAGCTGAGTACAGGGGATGCTCACCTCCCTGCTCCTGCTGGCCATTCCTAATGCAGGCCAGGATGCCGCTGGCCCTCTTGGCCACTTGGGCACACTGTGGGCTCCTGTTCAGCCGAGCATCAACCAACACCCCCAGGTCCCTTTCCTCTTCACACTCACAGCCACTCATCCCCAAGCCCATAGCGCTGCATGGGGTTGCTGTGCCCAAATGCAGGACCTGACATCTGGCCTTGTTGAACCTCATCCCGTTCACCTCAGCCCAGCAATCCAGCTTATCCAGATCCCTCTGCAGGGCCTCCCTGCCCTCAGACAGATCCATACCACCTTCCAGCTTGGTGTCATCCGCAAACTTACTGAGGGTGCACTCAATGCCCTCATCTAGGTCATTCAATAAAGACATTAAACAAGATGGGCCCCAGTACCGAGCCCTGAGGGACGCCACCTGTAACAGGTCGCCAGCTGGACTGAGCTCCATCAACCACTGTCTGCTGGGCACGGCCCTCAGCCAATTCCTTACCCCAAAAATGTATACCTGTCCATGCCACTCAGGGAAGCACAGCCACCATCACCCTGCTCTGTGTGGTGCACAGACAGGAGCACTGAGCTCAGCTGTGGAGCAGAATGCCACCAGCCAGCACGGGGGCTGTGCTGGACCATGAGCTCTCATCCCAAAGCCACAGTTCCCAACCTGAGCTGCACAGCTCTCTGTCTGCTTTTCAGGACAAAGAAAGATTATTTCTTTTTTACTGTCAGAAATCTTCACTCCTCCTACAACAGCCACATCTCCCCTGGAAGATCTGGGGAGCAGTTAATTGCCCTGGAGCGTTTGGCTGGCAGTGCATGCAGAGTGCAGGGGGACAACCAGAAATACTGGTTCACGTTTCTTAGACACGAGGAGGACCACCTCATGTTCCTGAAGAACACTCTGCAGCAGCAATCCCAGCAGAACAGGGCACACCATAGCACTCAGTACCAGCACAGCGCAGTGACTGTTCCTTTCTCATAATGCTCTCTCATGGTATGGCAGAGTTCGTGCAACACAGCACAACCCGGTGCTATGGATTCAGAAACACAGCGTGCAAATAATTTGCTTCCATGCATCTCATCAGAGAAAAGTGTGTTTTAACACGTCGGGGGGTGAAGATGGTACAACAGAAATGTCTTCTGCTACAGTGTCCAATGGGAGTCCTACCTCAGATTTACGTGCTGCCAAACTCAGCTCACCTTCACCCAGCAAATCACAGCTGTGGTTGCAATGCAAGGTGCAAACAGCTGCAGTTCTCCCCCTGCCGGGACAGGTAAGTGTCCTGGCACACAGCACAGCTATTTTCTGATTAAAATGTTTCCATTATGGCCAGAGATGACAACTTAGTGTTGCATAAAACATGGTTTCTTCTCACTGCTGGATGTGAAGGAATTTTCTGTCCGTCTCTAAGGTGGGCATAAAGCAAAACCCACAAAAATTTGAGAGCGAACAAGTCATCATCTCATGGGTACGCTGCACTTCCTTGAAAGACAGCAGTGAGTCTTAGAGAAAGCAAACAAGAAAACCCACCCTCGTTTGGTACTTTCCAACAAACTCAGAGCACTTTTCAAACAGTGCTGCACATCCCCAGCTGATCCTGGGGGGCAGAATCTCCGATACTCCTGGCACTGAAGAGAAGGGGAAAGAAAGGAGTAGAGCAAAGGCAGGCATGAAGGCAGGAAATGAACGGAGAACAGCCCTGGGGACAAGATTAAATACCGTGAGCACTGAAAAAGGACATTCAGAGAGGAGCAGCTGCGAGCAGCTCCGGCTCCTTGGAGGTCAGGCAAAGGGGGATCTCCAGCTGATGGACCGCAAGATGACGTGCTGATGTGCGCCCCATTGGGAGACAGCAGGATAGGGTGCCAGAAAGTGGAGCTGCCTGATGTGTGGAGCGATGAAATAAAGCCTCTCAACCCAGCCCCATCGCCAGAGAGCCCAGGAAACACATCTGGGCTGTTGGATGGTGTGCTGTTCTGCACTGTGAAGAATTGCCGTGGGAATTTCAAGCGACCCTTGAAAAACAAAAGTGGAGCGCTGACGAAACACCTGAAATTATTTATGTCTGAAAATACGGATGAGGCAGTCCCAGTCTTTTACTCCTGCCCCTGCTGCAACGCTTCTGAGTGATGGAGGCACATGCGGGGTGTTGCTGTGGCAATGCACGAACAGTGAGCTCATGCTCCCTGTGAACGCCAACAACAGTGATGGGAGACAGCAGCTCTTATCAGCTGCTAAAATAAGCCTGGTAGGACTGAATTGCAGCAGTGGTGCCTTAGAAATTTAGTAAGCATTTAGTTTCGTAACGTGAGTGTGCTCTGAATCCGCTCCTAGACAGCTGTGATTGCTGCAACCATACACAAACAAACAAAGCTAAAGAAACAAGCGAACTCCCAGCCCCCTCCCACAGCTCACACGTTCCTATCGGTGAGCAGATCTCGCTGAAATGAGATTCTGTGACGAGGGAGGAGCGATGCCAAGATTTCCCTGGTGGCTGTGATACGACACGTCTGGATGAGCCCCGAGACTTCAGAGCTGCCGAGGTATTAATTAGCTGAAAATGGATGATGCACGAGCAAAAGTAACACCTACACACCGCGAACCTTGCCCTGACAGGGGAGCGTCGCGCAGGGCAGATGTCTTTTGTGGCCAAAATGAGGCAGTTTGAGGACGCTCGATGTACAAAGCTGTTTCACTGAGGTGATAGCTAGGAGATCCGTATCAACAGCATCCCAGTTTCACAGCGCTATTCAGGAGCGCTGTGAAGGAGAAACGCTCTGAGAACTCACGCAGCGTGGGGAAGAGAGAGAAGAAAACAGGCGGACAGAAGAGAAGAAGATGCTCACCAGGGAGCAGCGCTCTGCTGCTCTCCGTCGGTCGTTCGGCGCGGCTCAGCACGGTGCGCCAGCTCTGCCTCCTGCGGCCGCAGCCCTGCGCAGCGCACGGGGCTCAAAACGCCGGAGACCAAACGAATGCCGAGGAGTCGATTTTGGAAAGCGCTGTTCGCCGGTCTCTCCTGCTCCCGTTTCTCTCCTTTGATGTAAGCGGGGTCACTTGCAGAAGTTTGGTGCTTCAGTAGCAATGGCTTCTTGCATTATAATCAGCTTCTCTCGGTGCAGAGTGGGGAGGGAAAACAGAAAAAGAGCGCTGGCCTTTCCAAAGAGCGTGAACTTTCCCTTTGCCAGACAAACCTGAGAATGGCTCGCGCCCATCTGGGCTGCCTTCAAACCCAACTTCCAAATACGTTCAGCTACCAAGAGATAAACGACTGCTGTAAATCAGTAACACAAAAACACAACAACACGCAGCTGTGGGTAAAGCAGCCGCTGAGTTAACTCAGCAGGCAGTTCGAGCCTGAAATAGATATGCTCACACCATTCAGCTTCCAGGAAGAAAGAAGAACAAAACCCAGGGCTTTAGTTCAGAGAGGGCACCACGACCAGAGGCAGCTTCAGCAGGTTTAGTCCTCCTTCACTGTTAAGTCCAGCCAAAGGAAATGCTCACCTCCTGCATTCGTCCTTCAGCATCAGGGATGTTTTGCCCTCAGCGCCACTGACCGGAAGACCTGGAGTGCGTCCTAATGGTGATGAAGGCAAGGAAATTCCCTTTGACCACCACTCCTTTCTTCAGCAGAGGGCAGTGAGGCACTGGCACAGGTTGCCCAAGGAGGCTGTGGATGCCCCAGCCCTGCAGGCATTCAAGGCCAGGCTGGATGTGGCTCTGGGCAGCCTGGGCTGCTGGTTGGCAACCTGCACACAGCAGGGGGTTGGAGCTGGATGAGCACTGTGCTCCTTTGCAGCCCAGGCCATGCTGTGATTCTGTGATTCAGCAGGGCTCAAATGGTAGAGATCTCTGCCACAGACCCTACAGCCATTTTGACTCCTTCCCATCCCTACAGTTCATGACCTTCTCTTTACCACGTTCTAATAGTTTATTTCAAGCACCTTTGGCTCTGATCACGTCCTGTGTGGGGGGACAGACAGCAGCACCAGATCACACACCAGGCTGGAAACCAACCTGAGCTGGTGCAGCTTTCTGCAGGCAGGGACACAGAGTGCTGTGCTGCAGTGCTGGCTGCTCACCATGCTGGGACACTGCTGCTGCACACAGCACTGCTGCTCCTGGACGCCCTCCTGTGCCACGAGGAGCAGAGCTCTCCTGCAAACAAACGTGCAAATACAGGCAGCCAGCTTTCATAGTTGGATTCCCTCTGCATTTCTTGAGGACGTGTTCAGAACGTGGCTGGAACTGGGAGGGAAGCCTTGTGTGAGAGAAACCCACCCAGGACAGGGTGCAGGTGAGTTCACCTCTGGTTGAAGCTTGCAGTTATCTACCCTTCTTGTTAAGGGAACTAATTCTGCTGCATGCTGTTCTAATGCAGTGTTGTTTTTTTGAACTAGGAGCAGGAGAAAACAGCAGCTGCACCTGCACAGATACCTTGTGAGCAACAGTTTATTTCAGGAGTAAGAAACAAAGTTCTCATACAAAGTAGAAAATGGTGACAAAGTACCAAATAATATTACAGTACTGGGACATTCATCGAGCTGTAATTTTAACCTATAGGCCAGCTGCATACTGCATAGGATAATTAATGCACAGTGCATCTCAGTCATCAATAAATATTTCCCTGTTCTCCAAAGGAGAAATCAGAAGCTCATATACAGATCAGTTCAGTACAGCTGTCGTTTTGGAGATGACCACGTTAATTTACAGGTATGCACACCCACCTGGCAGCACAGATGAGATGAGCAGACCTGGCCAGCAGTGCTGCTCACACTCTGCTGGGATTGCTGGGACCACGGAAGGCTCTGTGCTCAAATGAAGGTTTAAATTGCTTTGCCCATTACATCAGTGAGAATATTCAACTTTTTTTTTAGGGTACCTACTTAATTTGTCTAAGAAAACAAAGATTATTTAATGATGGAACAGGTTGCCCAAGGAGGCTGTGGATGCCTTCATCCCTGGAGGCATTCAAGGCCAGGCTGGATGTGGCTCTGGCAGCCTGGTCTGCTGTTGGTGACTCCTGATACACACAGCAAAGTAAAATAATAATAATAAAAAAAAAAATTAAAGTCTTTTTTGAGCAAACCTGAATCTGAATATGCAAAATAGTTCAGCAGCAGAACCGTCTTCTCCTGAGTGCCGATCAAAAAACCTCAGCACTGAAGAGGGTTCCTTCTGCCCTCTTTGGTGGATGCAGGAATAGCAGACCACACGGGAGCAGCTCCCTTGCCTTTCAGTACAGGGCCAGCTGCCTTCTGCTTAGTGACACCGTGAGGCCATGAGACTTAGAAGCTTCTTTTTGACATCTGGTCTAGAGAACTGAACTCCATCATTAAGCTCCAAAGGGAACACACACATGTGGAGGCTGCAGGGCAATACACGACAGCTCAGGCCCTGCCACGAAGCCAGCATCCCACACTTGCACACTGTGGAGGAGCTTCATTTGCTGCGTTTGGACATGCTGGAATCACCATCTTGGGTTCTTGGCTTAGACTTCTTTATCTTCTCAGCTTGAAAGAACATGAGTTCTTTCAGCCTGGAAAACTGAGCAGGCTGTTTGGGTTTTGCTTGCTTGTTTCAATCAGCACAAGGAAGCAATGGCTTCTCTCCAGGCTCACCGCCCTGTAACCGAGAGCCCAAAGCTCTCAGCCATTTCACCCATTCATTTTTGTATCTCAGCACATTTTGCTGCTTGGTTACTTATGCAGTACTTTGCTCGCTAGGAACAGGCACTTTTTCAGCTCACATTTAGTGTTCTTCCAGGACAGGAAAAGACCAGCCTTGCAGAAATGCAATCAGCAAAAACCTTGTGGCTCACGGAAGAGCATCGCAACAAGAACAATGCGCCCTGGTATCAACCTGTGAGCTTTTCTCCCTCTGACTATTTGTAATCCAGTACCCTCCCCCCCAAAATAATAAATGGCTAGTTTATTTACTCAATTCCTCTTTCCATCCTTGTTTTGTTTTCCTTGCACAGCCTGACATCTGATTTCTGTGAGACGTGGGCAGAATGCAGAGTGCGGTAACAGCTGATCATGAGCCAGATCCAGAAGGCTGAAATGTCAGGGACTGATCCTAATAAATACACAAGGAAGGAAAGAAACTGAAGCTTGAAGGAGACAATCCCTAACACCAGAACATCAAAACACCACACTTGTTCACTTGTGTGAAAGCTCTGCTTTGGATTTCTGTGTGTCACCTCATACAACCAGCAGGAGGTCGTTCTAACATGTTAAAACACAAAACCTCGTTCTAATGCGGTATGTAAAAAGCCTCTGGATACTGAAAAACTGAAGGGAAAGGTATTATTTATCATTTTGGGGTTAATGAATTTCTTTAATCACATTAAATCATAGAGAAAATGGAAAATCAGTTCCCTGCTTACGTCTATCGACATCTTTTTCCTCTGACAGCGAGGCATGTTTTTTGTTTGCTTGTTTGCAGAGAACAAGCATTTCCTCTCTAAAAACTGTTTATTTATTTAAAAGGCACTCACTTACAGTAAATCTTATAACCCTGGTAGGTACAGAAGCAGCAGCTGGGAAGATCCAAGGCTTTACCTTCAAGAGAAACTCTGTCACCAGAACCTGGCTTCTATGCATTCTCTAACACAGATGGGAAGCTTCCTCCCAGAGACTCACGACTGCCTGTGTTCTTTACTTTCTTGTCTGCTGAATCATGCAGTAGGAATCTGAGGAGCTTGGATTTTTTTCTCCCCACTTTTCAAATCTTGAATGGTAGGACCAAAACCAAAAACTATGCCTTTTCTTTCCTAAATCTATCAGTCCAGTTTTGCTTCCTCGGATGTGGAATTTTTTCCCTGAGAGCAATATGAACCGACACAAGACACAGCCTCACTCCCACTACCAACTCTACATCCCCCAGGCCCTGTATCCCCAAATCTCCAAAGTCCAGAATTCGAGCAAGCAGTGTGGAGGATCTCCTGTTCAGAACGGAAAAAAGGATCTTTGCTGAAGACATCACAGCTACTGCTGCTTGGATAAGCTGAGGCTATCGGACAGGAGGAATTCCAGCTCAACAGTATCATCAGTGGTCTCTATTGGCACGTTGCTCTTTTCTGCAGGGGATGAGTAATTCTGGACTTCATGTCTCGAAGCTAACATTCTTGAAGTCCCGTTGCAAGAACATGCCTCTAGATGTCCAGTGCTGCCTGGGCAAGTACAGTTTGGATGGTAAGCCCCTGGGCAGGAATTTGGTTGGCAGCGACTAGGGAAGTAGTATTTAGTTACCACAGGGCTTGATTCTGCTGGACTGTGAAAAAGATTATTAGCCACACAACAGGTCTGGAGACAGTTATTTCTGAATCTGTGGTGGAGGCCCAATTTAGCAATGAGGGGCTTCCCAACATTAACTTCCTTTCTTTCATCCATTGTGTCTTCTATTCCTGGATACTCATAGTGCAAGCAAACAGTGAAGATCAAGTGTTCCTATAAAAAGTACAAGAAGAGGAAAAAAGGTGATACTTCTTCCCCAAAGAACAACACAGGAAACATTTCAAGAGCCTACTGAAGGAGAAGACTAACTCTTTCAGGAGCTGAAGACATATTAGGCAAGGCTGGTAACCACATCAGCTAACACATGAAAGGTGGAGGCTCTGAATGATGCTGTTAATATCCTCAAGAACTCAGTGGGATTGCAAAAAGGAGCCTCTACTCGTCATAAAACTCTTCCTGCAAACTCAACTTCCGCCCACAGAAGCTGTGAGACATACTCAGAGATCTCCTACCCCTGACACACTTCTCTTAGTCTTCTTAGTACTGCTACCATTGTCCTCTTTGAGCCACATGAAAGACATTAGCTGCTTCTATCCTACAACAGGCTGCCCAGAGAGGCTGTGATGCCCCGTCCATCCCTGGAGGTGTTCAAGGCCAGGTTGGATGGGGCCCTGGGCAGCCTGGGCTGCTATGAAATGTGCAGGTTGGTGGCCCTGCGTGTGGCAGGGGGTTGGAGCTTCGTGATCCTTGAGGTCCCTTCCAACCTGGGCCATTCTGTGATTCTGTGACAGGATTACTGTCGCAGTTCTAAGGGCTAATGACCTACCATAAGCTACCATAAGCTTTCAAAAATTACGTGTCCAAGAATACAGCTTGGAATCAAAGTATGCAACGTTTTCATCTCCTTCTAAGGACACTGTGAGATGCTGCTGTGTTTCAGGTCACATTCTTACTGTTCTACAAGGCCTAGGAGCATCTCCATAATGTGCATGAGATGGTGTTCACAAAAATAACCACCTTGTCAGAGCTCAGTATTTGCCTAGAAAATACAAAGTGGCTTGCACAGTGATATCAGGACTGCATATGCACTGATTCTCTTCTGTTTTTCAGCTACGATAGTGAAGTCCCTAAAACATTGCTAGTCACCATTTTCCCTTCTAAGAATCTAGGATTTAGATCTAATAATAAATTCTGTACATCTCCAGAATATGTTTCTTATCATGCAAACAATACACAATGAGCTCAGCAGAACTGCAAAGTTAACATGATTAGTTTATACTACTGTAAGGAACAATTCATATTAACCTTTAGCTTTTGCAGAGAACTTAGCCTGGTGTAGAGGCAGTGTTTGGGAAGGTCCTTTGAAACTAAATAGCTTCCAGTTTCCTCAGGAGTTCCTTTGTTGGCTTCTTTAGGATCCACATCCAGGTCCTATTGCAAGAAAGAGAGCAGAGCTCAGACGAAGGTACAGAATTTGTGGATCATTAAGCAGCTGGGAGTAAAGTGGTTGGGTTTTTTTGTTTATTTTTTAAATAAAGCACGTGCTTTTTAAAAGGAAAGAAAAAGGCCAATACTGGATTACTTGCAAAAGCTGCTGAAACTGCTGTTAGTCACAGAAATTGCTTAGGTTACTCTCCCTACGCTGACAATTCCTTCTGAATTTGCTGCAGTACCATACCACTAACTCTGTGGGCTACAGAGACATGTATTTATCATGCACATTAATTCAAATATTGTATTTTTAATCGAGAAAACCCTGTTTTCTGCTAGGTTTTCTTTCCAGGTTTTCCGCTCCTGAGGAACTTCCAGTTTCACTCTTAGCCTCTGCCTTACTGCAGTGAGATGAGTAATGCTGATGGAAGCAGAAAGATCACCAGGTGGAAGTAACTGAAAAACTAAATTCTAGGAAGTCCACTGTAAGGTAGATGTGTCCCACGTCCAAAATAGAGCTACTGATAATCACTCTTTAAGTTAAATGAACGACTTCACACTAGACAACCTGATAGGAAAGAACTTCCCCCTGACATCCAACCTCATCTTCCCTCCTTCAACTTGAAGCCATTTCCCTTTGTCCTGCCATTATCGACCCTTTCCAAGAGTTGACTCCCCTCCTGTTTGTAGGCAGCAGTTACAAAAGGTGCACTTGATACGGACAGTTCTCAGCCTCAGTGCAGGGAGATCATCGAGTCCTGTTCAGGAAGCACTTACAAGTGGGAAGTCTGTAACGCAGGCTCTGCAAACAGCTATCTCAGGTGGCTTCTTTACTATTCGTGTGTAGATTATCATGACATTGGAGAACTCTGCTGCAAACCCCAGCTGAATCTGGACGCCGCATTTGAATTCAAGATACATGCTTTCCGGAAGCTCTGCAAACAAGCAACACATAATTATCTTCTCAATAAAGATATACATTTTTCTATTTGTTATTCTTCTGAAATATTAGGAAGCATTGTCAGACACATGTAGATCTTGCCTCCTGCATTCCCTCTACTTATCACTCACGTCTTCACACTGAAGCAGCTCTTAGAAGCTAACCAGGCAGCAGCTATTTGCTAGGTGCACTACCAGAAAGTAACAGACACCATACAGAGCTGATTTTTCAACTTATGCTACACAAGTTTCTTTCTGATCTTTGTGCAACTAGCAAGACCACAATCAACACAGCTATGATACAGCTTATGGACCTAGGAATTTGTTTTTATGTATATTCAATCAAACTAGCCAGTGTCAGTGAAATATCCTATAAGGCACAGCTATGACTTTATAAGAAAGTTTGAATGTGACAGCAGAACACATTCAAACACAGCAGAAGTTTCCAAGATCTGAACACACTAGTGAAAATTAAGATATGAATGTGCATTTCTTCAATTTCTATTCTGAACTGCACTTCAGGGACTAGAGATAATCAAGGATGTACCTCCTCTTATTTTTGAAGGAGCTGTTTATTTCAAGTGACCTAGCACCCCAGTATGCAATTTCTATAATTCAAGTAGTTTCACCTACAGGTAAATCATACTATACCATGAGCTTTGGCCCACTGTAGGTTCCTTGCCATGGACTCTGCAGAAGACATGGTTTGTTGAATGGGATCAGATAATGCCCTTTTCTCAGACAAACTGCTGCGGATCTCCAAAGCTTGCTTGCCTTTGGTGAGGTGACACTTGCCCATATCTAAAAACAAGATGTAATATTTCTATCAAAATCACTGCTGCTGAAGTTTAACTACACCACTGCAGTGTTGTGTGGCTGCTACAGATACAACAGTGTAAGAATTTCCAAGTCACCTTGCTGTTTCAGAAGTATTCATTTCTCAGTTTTTTGTTCATGAGGTGTTGTGGGTTAAACCCAGAAAGGAGCTAAGCAGCACACAGCCCTGGTGGGACAGGGTGAGGAAAGGAAGAGTAAAAGAAAGAAAACTTGAGAGTCAGGATTAAAAAAAAAGAAGAATAAAGAAAGGAGAAGTAGAACAAGAGGAAGAAAAACAAAACAGGTGATGCAAACGCACTCACACATCACCACCCCTAGGCAGACCAATGCTCAGCCAGTTGCTGAGCAAAAGACAGCTGTCTTCCTAAACACCTTCTTGGCTTTGTATTGCCAAGCCTATCTGTAAGGTATGGAGTGTCTCTTTGGCTAGCTTGGGTCATCTGCCTGGTTTTGTCCCCTCCCAACCTCTCACACACCTCCGAATCTAATCACTGTCAGGCAGAGCTGGAAAAGGCAGGCCTTGATGCTGTGCACCGTTCAGCCTGTACATGCAGAACCTTTTAATGTCAACAAGCCTTTGGAACTTTTCCACATGTACACCAACGTACCTCTAACCCCTGATATCTGGTAACACTCACACTGGTTGTCCTGTTGCCTGACGTAATTTTCACTCACGCTGCCAAATGCACACAAAGCTGACTGAAGCATGGTTGTCTGGCACTGCTTTTGGGCAATGCAGGCACTCTTCTTTTGATGAGATGGAACTCTCGAGCAGCTGGAGCACGGCACGCTGTACACTACATGCTGTACCTGTATTTTGTTCAGTCTGCTCTCAGATCTCTTAGAGGCTGCCAGTTCCATTTCTTAGGAAACGTCTGCCTTCTGTCTTGCCTCTCCCTTCTCACCCTCCTATCTCCTTGCTGGGACAGACTTCCATGCTAAGCCCCAACAGAAGCTGCCTTCATGCTCTCCCCTGTGAGGGATAAGTCCTTCACTCTAGCTCAAGCACGAGGTAAGTAATAGGTCAGAAGTCAGGATACCTACAGCATGTGACACTACCCTAACAGCACAGGCTATGCAGTAAGAGAGATGGGATTTAGGAAAAACGGGTGTTGGCAGAATTGTGTGTCGTATTCTAATGTGGGAGCACTGAGCAGAAATTACAAAAAGGAATCACAGGGAATATTAGCCCTCTTGAGAAAACCCAATGCCAGAGGGGATGAGGGTGAGAACACTTTTGGATATTTGTTCACTCTATGTATGTATCTGTAAGCATTTTATCCTAGTTGAAGAACTCGTTGGTCTGTGGCAATTAAAAATGTAAGTGGTTATTTGTTCTACTCTTTAATGCAGAGACTGACGAGAAGAGAATGTGGGATAACAGTCAGAGGCACTATTGATGTTTTGATGGGTGGATAAGGCGTTTCTTTTTTCCCCAAAAAACATTAACAGAATACCCCGGGACACAAGACAGATATAGGAAAGGAAAAATATTGGCATCTGATTCAAAACAGTGAATTTCAGGACTGGTAGCTTAGTGAATCTGAGCCTGAATACAGCAGCTAGTGAGCAACCAGCAGGAAAAGCAGTACTGGAATAATTTTTATGGACATATGATTCACTGCTCCATGAAGAAGACCCAGAACAAAGAAGGTTCACTAGGAAGCAGAATATAAAATTAATTTGTCACCGTACTGAAGAAGCTCAAATCCCTGTATAATACCATGATCTTTGGTAGCACCTGTTGCTTGTTAAAAGCTGTCACTGTAACAATGACACATGAAATAGCTTGAAGTAATGTAACACATCTGCCATGAGAAGAATCACAGTTAAGCAAAGAAGCATTCAATCAGGCAGGCCGAGAAGATGGTTGCTGTAGTAAGCTGCAATTCACCTTCAGCAACTTCATCAAGCAGCACTGTGATCTTCTTGTCCTCCAGCAAACGCTCCTTCAAGAACTTCATGAAGATTCCATTGGCCAATCCCAACTGCTGAATTTCAAAAGCTTCTGCTCCTTGGCACCTGAAATCACCAGTAAGAAAAGAAAAACTACTGCAGCAGCCATATGACTAAGATCAACGTGAAGACAAAAGAGGTGAAGTTATTTGGGAATGGATGAAAGAAACCCTCTCACTTGAAAACCAGCTTGTGTCTAATGACAACCTGCTTTTCATTTTCATTTGCAAACAACTCATCCTGGCAAGACTTTACTCATAACCAAACCACAGACCAAAGGTGATCCTGAACTGCTGGTGTGAGAAGCTTAGATTTCTTCACTAAAGCTCTTGGCTATTTCCATTCAACAGCTTTTGTACATGACTTGAAAACTAATACAGAGAGGTTACACAGATTGCTGTATGAGTAAACTCTTCAAATAATTTCAATCCAAGTGTAACTGTTACTTATATCTAGAAGGAAAGCAAGAAAAGCATGGGACAATCTGCATGCCACTCTTCCAAAAACTGATTAATCTCTCTCACATTTTTGCATAAATTTAACTAAATGCAACTTAGTAGAGATTCTTACATTTCTGCAAGTAGCCATTATAAAGAAGCCCAGCAGTTTCAGTTTTGCTGAATGCAGTTTTCTTACAGCATTACCTTGTATCTGAATGAGAACAATAAATACAGGGATGCAATCCCACAATCAAAGTGTGTAATGGTTTGAAGAATGAAGTCAAAAAGAAAGTCTGAGGATACCAATATAAATTACTGGTCTCTTAACGTGATAGTTGGTATTTTCCATAAAAGATTAGCTATAGCCTCCTGACTTCAAAATCTCTGTGGCCTAGTGGGAGAAAGATTTCCTTACGTGGCATATCCAAAAACAATGTTGGCAGTAACCTTCAGAGCATCTAGGATGAGGATTGTATCATCGTATTCATTTCTGCAACAAAACACACAAAAACATAAGAAGAATGATTTGAGAATTAACATAATAATAACCACCACAACAGCTGTTCAAAATATTAAAGCACTACAGTTTATAAACAGTACTTTTTTTCTCCTACGATTCTAGAATTAATCCTGACAGCTAATGACAAACATCAGGACCATTAGCACTCTTTGTGAAGACAGTGTGAAGAGACAGTTCAACATCTCCTGTCAGGGTGATGGGCACAAAGCGTTAGCAATATCAAGTTTAGTTACAATCTTTGCAGAAATGGCTTCCAATAACAAGGCTTTTTATGTAACAAGAGAAACTATATGAATGCTCTTTTTCAAAACACATCTTAGAGTTAATAGGAGGCTTATATAGCAGTATTTTCACATTTCATAGCAGACTGTGAAGCTGAAATGGGCCACTGGGAAATGGGGGAATGGTTTTAAGTTGAAGTTTGAAGTTTGAAGAATGGTTTGAAGTTGGGTACGAGGCAGCTGTACCGAGTTCAGGCTTTGACAGCGGCCTGCACTCAATTGCAGCCTCTGCGGTAGCGGATGCACAGCGCCGGGTGACTTCATTGCAGCCCTTCAGTACCTAAAGGGAGCCTACAAACAGCACGGGGGAATCAGCTCTTGGAAAGGGGAGATAACAGCAGGACAAGGGGAAGTGGTTTGAAGTTGAGGGAGGGAAGATTGAGGCTGGATGTCAGGGGAAGTTCTTTGCTATGAGAGTGGTGAGGTGCTGGAACAGCTGCCCAGAGAGGCTGTGATGCCCCGTCCATCCCTGGAGGTGTTCAAGGCCAGGTTGGATGGGGCCCTGGGCAGCCTGGGCTGCTATGAAATGTGGAGGTTGGTGGCCCTGAATGCAGCAGGGGGCTTGGAGCTTCGTGATCCTTGAGGTCCCTTCCAACCCGGGCCATTCTGTGATTCTGTGATTCACTGGCATTTCATCAGTGGTGAAGTTTAGAGGCTCTACAAACATTCAAGCACTAGCAATTTCCAATTATGAAACATCCCACAGAGATCAGTTTTAAGAAGTGATGACTGAAGAGCTAATTTCAAGTGTAAATTTATTGGAGCATAATATTCTCTTGACGTGTTTGTTTAGACAAAAAAAAAATCCATGAACTAGTTGATATTTAAATTCTAAATGAAGATAAAACATTCCAGCACAAGATCCATGCCTCTTAAGAGTTCTAAAATGACCACTTGAGCCCTTCTGTCAAATAGACACAGAATCATAGAATGGCTTGGGTTGGAAGGGGACTCCAAGTATCATCATCAAGTTCTAACCACATATGTTTGGTTGTGGATTCTCCTTCCTTTCTATGATGATAAAGGTTAACAATGCAGGGGGAAAGGGGCGTTTTTCTTCTTTAAGAGACCTAATTTCACTTTTATCTTAATAACCACTCACACTTTAAAAATTTTAAACTGAAGTGGAAAAAAAGGAAAAGAATAATTTCATTCACATCAGGAAGCAAGTATCCGCATATGGAAGTGGAAACTCTAATCACCAGCTTCATAGATCTGTCCAAGGCCAAAGGCAAAGTAATTCTATTGACTTTAGAAGAGCTCAGGGGCAGGCTGTGATTTTTCAGAACCACGAATGTTCAGATGCAATAAATACACAGAACAGATTAAAGATCCCTCCCCAGCCTGAAGTCCAGCATCCCCTCAAGACCACCGTACCTTTTCCGACACATATCCAGTAGGAACACATTGAGTCCTGTCTCTTTTTCCTGCATTAGTTTGAGGATGTTCTGCACGCACAGACAGTTTGCAGATCGGTAGGGATTTGGAGCATCAATAGGAACCATGAAACTGTTCCCATAGTTTTCATAGCCATGGCCAGCATAGTACAGCAAACCTGAGAGAGCAAAACAGAAGCGGCTGAAAACACCAGCTCAAGATACACTGGAGCATTGCCATCAATTTTAAGGTGGTCAAAAACTTCATGCTCCATCCCCACATTAAGTGTCTGTGGGAGCTTGAGATCCTTCAAGCTACTCCAAGCAGTGCTCCTGGTACTGATATGCTTTATTAAGATAGGGAAGAAGTGAAGAAGAGGAGGAAAAAAAAAGGGCAAAGTCAGCTTCACAACGAGCAGACAACAATTAAAATATCTGCACTCATGAAACAGAATCCATTATAAATTTATATCAGTCACAAAAAGACAGCTAAATACTCTTCAAGTGCTTCAAGTAGAATTATGACCTCTAACAGAAATAATGTTATCTACTATATATAACTCAGATAGATACGAGGAACTGTGCCAACTGTAAATGGCTTATCCACATGTGCAAATACAAAGCTTTGTGTAGGAAATCACTGCACACAGAAGATAACCATGGAGAGACTAGCTGGATTTTTTCTAATTCTGTAAAAGATGCTCTCCCTTTTAAAACTTTTTGTTTTTTAATCTTACTATTAACCCTGCAAACAGAGAAACGCTTCTCTTACACTGTAACAGTGCTTTGGGAGTGACAAAAAATACTTATTTAGCAGGGAAGAAAATATTCCATGATGACATTTGGTAGGATTCCAGAGCACATCAGTGTCACTGCACTACCAGCAGCCCGTTTTTAGTTGATGACATTATCTCTCTTTACAGTTTCATGATCCATGATTCATGTACGACTACTAAAAAAATTCTTTACACGCTTACCTAAGCACAACAAATTATCCAGTTTATTAACTCATGAAGATGAATGCAAGTCTGCCACAGTTCATGATTTACAGCCTTCAAAATGCATGAACAGCTCCATGTAAAGAAAATATATCACAGATGTGAAGAGAAGCTTTTCTTAATTAGGGAAAGGGGGCTACAAGCCAGGGCTCAGATTTTACACATACGAACTAAAATGTCAGATACTAACAATGCAGCAACTTGTGGTAAAATTAGACAATCTCAGCATTAACAACTTCTGCCAACTGTTACCAGTCGATACCAGAACGATCTGAAGGAATTTTCCTATGGTCTGTTCCCAGTGCTCTTCTTGTTTAATAATTTGCTTTCTAAGGCTTTTCATTGGCTCAGATCTTCAACTAGCAAACAGTGCTGCAGCTGAACCCAAGTCAGCAGAAATACCTGTAACTCATGTTAACTGGAGATGCGTTCTTCTTATGCCTCTATTTTTACTAAAAGCAGCTGTGAAATTAGTTGTATTGTAATAAAACTTCAATATCCAGTAGAAACAAGCTTTGCCCTAATGTACTAAAAATATTTGTCAGCTTGTGACAGAATGCTTCATGTAGAAATGCTACATGCTTCCCTTTTCCATTACAGGTAGCAACAGCAAAAGCAAGCACTTGTGTCACACGGCCCTGCCCATTCTGTAAAGGAATACCACCAGATAACTCTATCCCTTCAAACTGAGCCCTAGGTTCTCTGCTCAAGTCATTAACAACTATGCCAAGACCTTGCTAACTGCTCCATTCAGTCAGCAGTGCTCAATTTCTTTTTATGGGAAACATGCATAGTCGAGATAAGCAGCCAGCAAGTGCATACAAGGTAAGCTCCAGGGCCAGGGGCTTCACTTCAAAAGCCACGCTGTTATTCATCCGACAGGGTCTTGGAAAATGACAACAGCCTGACTCGATTAGAAGGTGAATGTCTGAAGGGCACAGAATTTTAAGCGTGTGATTAAAACCTAAACAAATGACCACGGCGTTATTGGATTCTTTACAACATCCTTAAGGATTTCTTTCAGAAGAGTTAAAAATGAAGTGCCGAGGGCATAATTCTGCATCAGATCTGAAGCAAATGGAATGTCCTAAAATTTACTTCCAGTTAAATACGTAATCGGACCGACTGAAAGAGGTTTCACTTTCACAAGGCTGGGCTGATGAAGCTACGCTAAGGCAGAAAGAGAGGCAGAAAAAAAATGAAGGTGACACCTCTCAAGTAATCAAATCAAAATCATCAAATGAATGAGTTGGATCTATGTTAAAACAGAACATCTGTTCACACTCCCACTGCCCTCTCATTGCACAGCTTTGCTTCCCAACAATGGAACAAAGAACTTACTTTCATTTGATGGATCAATCAATTAGAAAGTGACACTATGGGTATGGAACATTTTAAGACACTATGCAGGAAGCAATGAAGTCTAGATGCTGACTTGAAAGCATCATTCCTCACCGCTGTTACCTTCTTCAACGTGCCACAGAGATGATGCTAAATGAGGGCAAACCTGAAGTCCACCGTCCCCCACCAGGAGTGCAGAGGTAAATGACAGTGCGCACAGGCAGCCACACACCAGAAAAAGGAAATGTCTGGAAAAGAAGAATCATCTCCAGCTCCATCCAACTCTATGGTTGCAGTCAGACTCAACCCATCTCGTGGGAGCATCACCCAAAGCTCTGCCATGCAGCATCTATACAGCCACTGACCAACTGCTCATTTCCAGCTGCCCTCAGCCTTTTGCAGCAGCCCCAGCTCCATCCCTGTAGGTCCTATGCCAGAATAGGAACACTAGAACCCACCTCTATAATGCACCACAGGTTAATGCCATTTACACTGCCAGTTTTCAGACAGCTATCCTCAACACCCTTTGCACAGAAGACATTGTTTAGTGCTACCCAGACTCAAAGTCAGGTAAGCAGAAGTGCCATGACTTTCAGCCTGCTGCAGCTTGAACTGAATGCACAGAGATGCACGCTACCTTTTTGCTGCAGGAGAAGCTCTGGGAAGGGCAGGAACAGAATTTGTAGTGCATTTCCTCAACAAACAGAAATATATCAGAAATAACTACTTCTATTTTCATCCATAAGTAGATGATTGTGTGGCACCTTTTTGCTAAGTACCTGCAACAGTTAATACGTTGAGCACAAGGTCAGAAATAAATCTTTGCATGCGTAGAATAAACATATTTGGAAGCCTCGTTAGACACTTGGGCACAACAATTTTAAGTAGGCTCGGATTCTTCAGACGTCAGCATTTAAGTGGTACTGGCAGCTTCTTTTTCTTTTTTTTTTTTTTTTTAAAAGAAAAAAGTCAAACTATTTTTATCCTGTGAAACACACAGGTCTATGTCTTTATCCCCTGCGGAACAGAACACTAATTGCACGTCACGTTTAACACCATATGAACCAAAGCACAAGAGGAGACCATCACCATCACGTTGTTTACAAGTCCTGCTCTCAAGGAGCAATGTCTGAAATGCCACTTTCCTGGCAGTAAGCAGCAATTACACAGTGTCACATTAGGCATTAGGAGCATGTGTAACAAGGACTAAACAGGAGTTGCTGCTATGCCTCCGTTTGGAGTGATGCCCACTTAAAATGCAATAAATCATTATCTATTTGTGACTGGCTGCATCTTTTATATGCTTTAAGACATTAATTGACACTATACAGAAAGAATAAAGCCACCATTTAAATCAGCGTAGCTACTGCCAGACATTACTGAAAGAATGCTCTGCTTTCCTTTTTGAAATATCATCCTGCTGGGAGAAAAACAAAAACACGGCTTGTAAGGGCTTTCATATTGTGCTGGTGAGAAACTCATTCAAGTCTTTCAGTACTTTATCTTCTCAGTGCACGTCAGAAACTATAGAAAAAAACTGAAAAGGTGCAAAAATCTAAAAACTCACCCAGACACACAAGCACATCTGTTTCCCAGGGAACAAACCAAGAAAACTGCTACCAGAAAGTCTGCTGAACCTTACTGCCATAATTAGGCTTCACGTCATGCGTGTCTTGGCTCTGAGATAAATGCCCAAATGTCAGATCAGCCAGTTCTCCACAGAGCATCAGGTAACACACCATTTTAAAAAAGTCAGAGATACTCTGACCTTGTGTTCCAAAAAAGAATTGAATAACGTTTCCTTGGCTGGACATTACCACAGAAAACTCTGCAATTTAAACAATGCAATTGGGTGAGCTTCCCGGCCTCTGTTCTAAAGAATTTCAACAGCCATGCAGTCAGCTTTCATAAAAATAATGACAGAGGCAGTCAGCAACAAGCTCCTCAAAGCAAAAGAAAAAGATAGATATATATATATTCTAATTCTCCAAGCCAGGCCATTCTTGGCCTTTTCCAGCTGAGACAAAGGCATTTTGCTCAGTGGATCAATTCCACCACATCCTCCCAGTGCCAGTCAGCAGGTTCTGCCTCTCCAAGTCAGGCTTATCCAGATATTCTTTTTCTTACCAAATAATCTAAGATTCAGTGCATATCAGTAGTGGCAACAATACCAGACTTGACTGGTTAGTCAGTCATAAAGTCCTTTATTATTCACAACTGCAGAAATTACAGACCTGAAGTCTGTAGCTCATCAGTTTCTCAGTTAAGGCCTTTCCTTATGGGAGGTATATTCTAGAAATGATAATATGAATTCTTCTCTGTTTTATTTCTTTAAAGCCCATAAACAAGAGAAATAAACTCTGTTTCTAAAGAAAAACTTTTTTTCAGTTTGCTTTTTGAAGAAGAAATTCAGGTCAGCAGAGCTTTTTCATGCCTTGTGAAGGACTTCACAAAGAAATCCATGGTTGCCAGACCAGTATCACGCCAACTGAAAGGAACTGCAATTCACAACAAGGATTTGTACTTAACCTGAACACTTGGCAGAAAAAGAAGGGGGCTTAAGATGCTCTCCCTCCCCACCCTCCCTACCCCAACACACCTGGGATCAGAATGCAGCTTACTGCTGAGGCAGAGAAAAGCACCTCTTCCTCTGTTCTTTAAAGATCTTCTGAGTGAGGACTAAGAGCACAGCAGCCCCTCCCACAGAGCTTCAGAAGGACGGAAATCCATAAGGAAAGAGTATTCTGCAGACAGCCAGTAGAAAGACAGGAGATGAACAGAAGAGTTCCAAAAGCAAGCTCAGAACATACTGCATGCTCTACTTAGGTCTGCTCCCCACCTTACCAGAGCAAATGCAGCCTGACATGCAAGAGGTTGGTTAACTTTAATGGAAAAAGCAACTTGCAGACACAGGAAAGGGGGAAGGAGGACAGAGGAGATGTGTAAGAAGGTGCTTTAGAGATCTCCTGAGAGCACCACAGACTATGTTAGCATTCTCTAATTTTGTATTCTGCTATGAGCTCTTTACCACAACAGTCCAGTAAAAAAGACACAACAGACCACTCTTGCTTAAAAGATTACTAAAGCAGTGCTAATAACTTGGTATAAATGTGCATTTTCTGCACACCACATTGTCAAATACACTCAGCAGATGCAGCAGCTGCTGGCAGATAAACACAACAGTACACTGCAGTTTTAGGTGTGGTTAAAGAAAGAAGATCAAAGATTCAATCTTTCCAATAATAGAGTAACAGTAATGTTTTTAACCCAAGTCAAAGGAAATGCTCGTGTTTAGCATGTAAGCAGAGTGTGAAAAGTTAAGTACAATGAAGTTTGTTTTGCTGTTACATGCTTGGAACTGGCAGAAGTAGATAGCTAATGTTTGTGTACTTTATATCACAAATGATTGAAGTATTCAGAAAGAATCCCACAGGCTCTCACCATATACTCCTCTGTCTAGTAGAAGTAAAAATTCGTCCACCGCATTTCGCATCTCAGACTCAGTAAGATCCAGCAAAGAAACAACTTTGAAATCCAACTGTCTTAGCAAATTGGTCAGTTCATAGACATCCACCATTGGGGCCTTGAGCTGGGGGTGATTCCAGTAGCTCATATTTCCTATTAACAGAGCCACCTTGTCTGTTGCTGTAAAAACAAAGAAAAAAAGTAAAACAACAGCACATTTAATGCATTCCCTGGGTTCAACACCTTTAAATTTAATTTCTTCCAAAGCAAAAATAACATCCAGTCTCACTTGAGGAACAATATTTGAAAGTCATCCTGTGTCAGCTATACAACCAAACTCATTCTCATCCAAAAACCAAAGAAACATTCCAGCATGTTCTGACAGTCAACGTACCTGAGCTGCGATGCAGCTAAGACTGGGCCATCTGTCAAGGCATGGGTCAAGTCACTAAGGCTGTCTTGCTTTCACAACTCATGACAGCACAGTCACTGAACTCCCTCATACAAGAATAGAATGAACATGCATGTCTTTATGGCAAGTTGCTAAAGCTACGGCCACTTATAATTCCTGCCCCTCAAAATAAATCTTCTCGCTTTTCTTAAGAACAAAACCACAAAACAGAACACCACACAAAAAAAAGAGCACTTTCACATCTCCATCTCCTATATTTACATCTCTCTACAATATAGTGTGTTTAAGTAGAAGCTTTTACTTAAGCAGAAGCTTTAACTAAGCTTTATTAAGGTCAAGCATCAGAAGTCTTTCTTCTGTTTGTTAAGGTTTGTCTAAGGTCCTTCCTCTGATTTTAGTGAAGTCAGAAGTACTTACATCCTGAGAAACAGTGCAGCCAATGAAAGAAAAACATTGCACTGGCTCAGATGTAAGAATAATTTATTCAAAGCAAGGTATTTTTCCTCTGTTTTGTCTGTTGCTCCTATCCTTCAGTAGGAATTACTGCCTAACTGCTCCAGTGGCAAATGGAATCATGCATTCCCCAAACCTGCCTGTGTCAGCAACCCCACACTGACAGAAGGTCTCTGTCCACTGCCTCAACATTTAACATTTCACTATCTTTACCAAGATCCCTGACCTTGCCTTTAACATTTTTGCAGCCGAAAAGCTGCAAAGTCTTGAACAGTGTAAACCATCTTAACAGTGGAGAAACATGAACAGTGATCCTAGAACACTGCTGCTGAAAAAGTACTAGAAGCAAGTTTTCCAAATGATTTGGAAAAGGTGAATGAGGAGTGGGGAGCACTTACACTCCCTCTTATCACACTCAGTGATAAGATTGTGGCAGAGACCTGCAGCCTTTCCCCCAGTTTGGCACCAACCAAAACAGCGTGCCTGGCCACAGTCAGGTCTACCATGCAAAGTTCAGAATGGGAATAAAAATCCAGCAGGTTTACTTCAAATCACACATCTGCCATCCATCCACCTCAGTGAGCTGCATGCACTGTGCACAGCTAAAGGGACAGCACAGCCTTAGTAGGCAGACTACCATCACCCTTATGCTGTATCTCCAACTGCTGAAGCATTCAAAGTAATGGTGTAACACACTTGTTAAGGTCACAGACACAGGATTTGTAACAGGAACCTGAAACAGACCAGAAGTTGTAGACACTCCACCAAATCACTAAAAATACTGGTGCCCTCATCTTGGCTTACTACTGAAAGGGCAACCAAGCACTACAGAGGGCTACAACAACACAGATGCCTCCCTCCTGACAGCTATTTCAAAAGTTATTTCACAAGCAATGGCAGAAGCCGCAGCTACAGAAGCACTTACCAAAAGGTCTGTCACTGAACTGTTCCTGTAGGTCTGCTTGAAAGAGATCAGAACAAATCATCAGTGAGTACAGTCACAGTGTCAGCATCAGCAAATGAGCTGCACCTTCACCAACACCAACACTCCACCACTGCTGCTCTGCTCCTTCACTGCTTTCTGTTATTTACCTGATATCTTTCCCCTACTCTAGTAGGTCATGGATTTTTAGAGGTAATAGATGCTTAGGGAATCATTCTGAATCTTGCACTCCGCACATCAGCACTTTCAGTAACATCCAGAACAGTTCATCCTCGCCCAGCGAAATGCAGAAATGCAAGACAGGGAAAAGCTTAACAGGGATGACAATTTGATATGTGAAAATTCTCTTATTTCATGCTTCCCAAAGGGATGGGAATGCCCAATGCCTCACACAATGTAGCTCTCAATAACGTGTACCATAACAATGATACTGATATAACTTTCAGGGACTAACACTGGGCAAAAGCAAACTCTGATGTCTAATCCAGGAAGCTCTGTGATTTGAAATTTTAGGAGCACTGTTGCAGGGATAATCCCTCAGGGCGTACTATTCCAGGCCTGTTTTTATAATAAATATCTAACAGGCTTCAAGTCACATTTGACTTGAATCACACCGATTTATACGAATCTATGAAATAGATTCTCTCTCAGGGAGATATCTTGCATCCTATTTGCCCTAATCATCTGAAAAAGCATCAGTGCACTAAAATGTAACAGTCCATCAAAGCCACTGACAAGAGAACAAAAGATTCCTTCTGTATTTGAAAAAGTAAACGCAGTAAGTATGCAAACGGTGTAAAAGAGAGGATTGGTGTGATTTTGCAGAGCCAATAGCAACCCCATGGTTCACTGTACATCTTCAGGTTAGTTTACTGAAACCAGAAGGTAGTACTGCTCTTAACAGGGTATCCGCCACCATTAAATCTCATTATAAATACAACCAAGTAATGTAAAGTAAACACTGTGACACAGCTAGGCTTCAGCAATTGTGATTTGTAATGTGAAATTAAAGCTTTCCAAACATGTCACTTACCTGTTTTCTGAAGATCACTTAGCTCTTCTGTGGAGACACACACCAATAAAATTAAGTTTAAAAGAGTAGCCAAAAAAATGTGTATTGCATTAATAAATATATAATTGTCATGTCGTTATTAACAAGCCAAAAGCTAGAACAAAACTAAAAAATACTTTTGGCTTCATACTTTTGTAAATCTAACTTTCACATGCTTATTCCACATGCACAGAAGAGAACTACATTAACCACATACTCAAGACACAGCACTACAATTCGGCCAAAACAAAGGGAGAAAAACACCATGCCTCAGTCCCATGGGCGTGCAAGCAGCTTGAATGAATAAGGAATAAGACATCAGAATTACTCAAGTGAGAAAAAGATGTTTGAGGACTGCTAAAAAAGCAACATCCTGAGCAAGAAGTCTTTCTCTGTCATGCCATATGTATTCAGGGGGACATAATTTTCAGATACCATTTTCAAACACTCTAGACTGCCATAGATTTCAGTTGACTTCTTTCAGAATACTGGAAACTATGGAAAAGCTAAGTCCTGTATGCGAGGCTCCTCAGAGCATGCCTGCTCCAGTCAGTGCAGCACGAAGCAGAGCTCTTCATCAACAAATGCAGGCACATACGCTCACGTGGGAAACTCTGGGTGACTGAAGTGAAAATAGCAAGGGTTTTAACGCAGCTTAGTAGCAGAACAAACTTGCATCCAAGCAAACCTTAGTTTGTGCAAAAGCCCCAGCATTTTCAGTGATTATATCCTGCTTTAAGGGCTGACTGAACTGCAGGTAGCCAGGAGGCTTCTGCACAGGATCCATCATTTCCTGCAGAAACCTTCTCAAGCCAGAAAGGATGCTAAGGCTTAAGAAAATAACGAGTTATAAAAGCTGAACTGTGGAAGTGGCTGATACTGAAATTTGTGCCAGTTGTATGCTGCAGTGCACAGTACCCTCACATTGTCAAACTTTCATAAAAGGGGCTAAAGAGAACACTGCCTCCTGTTGAACTTTGAAAAACAAAGGTTGCACAGCAGTTTGATTCCAAGAAAACGAAGAGCAGGCAGCCATGTACAGCGCCTTGAAAATGCCATTGTTTTCTTCACTGTTGGCAGAGAAGGTGCTGCTGTAAGCAGCCTTATATTTTCCCACATGATTCCCCCACTGTGTAAATAAACTTCAAGATTCCCAATAATCAATTGATGGCATAGCAGCAATGCAAAGAGAAAAGAAACTGACTAATAATGTTACTAGAAACGCATCTCACAGACAAAGAACTGACTGGATCGAGCTCTATCCAACTCTTTAAGGTCATTCAGTCTCCTAAACATTCCCAGATTTTCTTGCAGGGATGTTGCTTCCTCAGCCCAGCCAAAAAAGCCTCACGAAGATCAAATGCAGGACACAAAAGCAATGTAGTATTCAACACTGAACACTACAGAAGAAAGGAGCGTGATTTCAAGGCAAAGAGGAGAGAAGCACATCCAGAAGGAAATGTTCCATCACCCAGCACTGTTTTAAAGCACAGTGAAGTTCGTAACCCATGTATGCTTTTCAGCAACACACAGCAATCCATCATCCCCATCATTCATTTCTCAAAAGTGATTCACAACTAAAGAATTACTTTACCTTCTGTGCACTCCACTGCCATAGCTTTCCTTCCTTGTGTTTTAAGGGAGGGGAGGGGGGAGAATTGGAAGACAATTTCTCTCAGTTATGAGAGCTAGAGCACAAAGTGGAAGTCAAAATTCACCTCCAATCTGGCTCATTTTACAGCACTATAAATCTTTAAACACTGGCTATGATATTTATAGTAATTGTTAATATAATCCTGGAGCACTACAGTATTTCTTAACAAGAAATTTTCATATGAATTATGCAATAATATTCTCAGATATATCTGGAAACTATAGAAACAGATCTTTCCCTGCTTGATTTACTGCAAATACATGCACACGTACTAATCAGTGTTCCATCCATTTACTTCACTTGCTATGAATAATATCACCTGCCCTGACAGTTGAAGAATTCCATATAACAGTTCATATCAGTAAAGGATCTTCATGAAATCTTGAGGCTTTAGATGTTATTTGGTTGTCAAAAAACATGCAGATGAAGAAATCAGCTCTCCATCTGTTGACAAGCCATGTTCCTAGTAGCAAGGCCAAGAAGTGTTAGCATCTCTATATTAGCTACCGTGAAAACTCAAAGCACTTCACAATTCATATAAAACTGCCTTTGCTGCCAGCGAGCACAGCTATCTTAATCAACAGATAAACTAAAAATACAGGCAGCTAAGTGCTTGGCTGAATACTAGAAGTCTGAGAAATTAATTCTAATGTTAGGGAAGAAATTGATAAATCAGCTGATCTACATAAAACTGACAAATTCCATACCTACAATGACGTCTATCTTCTTGCTGTCTTGGTCTTCCTGGTCATTGAATACGTGACACCAGTACGTTCCCCCATGTTCCATGTCCACGCAAGACACCTATGTGAGCACAGCTGAAAGTCATCCTGCCAGCCCCCAGAAGAATCAGTTTCTTTTAAGCACCCACCCCTCAAAAAAAAAACACTAAAAATTAAAAGCAAAGCCTAAACAAACCCAACAGTTGCTGATGCCCTTATTCTGCATTAAGTGTTCTAGAAAGGCTTTTGAGAATTGAAGAAAGAATGCAAATCTGTCCAACAGGCTTGAGATGCTGTAAGTATCAAATGTAACTGATCTTTCACAGAGCTTTACAGTATGGGATAGAATGAGATGCTTTAACTTTTACTGGCACTTAATCTTTGTGTTGTGTCAACAACCCAGAATGTACTGTAGGCTTCCACTCCATGACTACCACTTCAAACACGTTCTGGATTATAATTCTGCACCCTGGAGCCTGAGAACAGCATCAGCATTGGAATAACAGAGCAGGAGAGCTGTGCACTTGCACAGATGTTATAAAGGCTATGAAGAAGTTATTTTCTTCATGGAAACATTATACGGTAGGCTAAAGGTGGTAATACCTTGATCTCACAAGGATGGCATTGTGTGGTAACTCACCGTGTAGACATTTCTGCTTCCATTTGCCAAGGGAAATCCATTTCTGAACCACTGGTATTGAGGAATTGGGTTTCCAACAGCTCCACATTCTAATACCAAAGCGTCTCCCACAGTCAGGTTTTGTGGCTGAGGCTGAATACAAATGCACAGCTTCTTTTCAGGCAAACCAATTAAGCCCCCTTCAAAAATTAAAGAAAAAATGAGGGGAAAGAAAGAGAGATAAATAATGTATGGGCACATGTCCCTGAAACTAGAACAGTCTGTGCTAAGAGCAATGAAATTAATTTACTTGTCTGTAAGGAGCATGCTAATAATGAGTCACAACTGCATTCCATTTTTTTCAGCTGAAAAGTAAAATAGGAATACACAAAAACACACCTCAGAAGCTCCTATGCATCATTTATTCCTGCCAGTCGTACAATAAACGGGCACAGCTGCACAACGGAAAAACATTGCAGAAAGGATTCAGAGAAAAGAGCAAATATAAAGAAGCATGGTTGCCAAGGGACAGACTGAGGATGTGTGCAGGTGTGCACACAGGAATGAGAATTTCATTACATGGCTTTGTTTGCTTCACTGTAGGAAAGACAATGTAGAAGTCTGGTAACTAGAAAAAAATCGGAGGGAAAGTTTAATGATAGGAAAGATATTTTGTTCAGACAGCAAAAGTGAAAAAAAAACAAAACAACTTTTCATGAGTAGCATATGTACTTAAAGACAAAAAAATTCTCCCTTCTCAGCTTGAGCATTGATAACACGAATGCAAAATTTCTCACTTCTAGAAAGGGGGGAAAAAAAGCCCCAAATAGCTCTTTATTAACAGAAATCTGTGACTTTTAGCAGCAACAGATTAAATCAGGGGTTCCTGGTTTCAAAATTTGCAACTGCTATCCCATTCCTTAGGAGTTAGAAGTCAAATCTCCTTGCTGGCCAACTGAGGGGAGGAAAGGACTGGGGGAAGAAAGCGATTTGTGTTAATTACCTGCATAATCAGCTGTCAAGCAGAAACACTGTTTTTAAATGATAACACCTGTAACATTTTTGTTCTAATTACATTGTCAAGCAAGTCCTGCAAAGGCAGTCAGTAAACAAGAAAAGGGCTGCCATGAAATTTAATGTAGACCATACAGTCACAGAAAACACATTCATCTAGTCCATTAACCATTTTTTGTCTGATACAGGCAGATATGCATTTGTTGGAGATTCTGTGGTCTATCCACTTCATTCATTTCACTGTTTAATTATTCCTATCATTAGAAAGTATTTTCCAGTGTCCAACCATCTCTTCTTGCTAAACATTGACACTTCACTTCATGCCTACGACTTTTAAGTATTAAGACAGCCCATTCCTCTTTGCAACTGCTTTGTATATAACAATGTTTTGAAGACATTTTCCACTTGCCATCAGCATACTCTCCACAGATTTCAAGAGGCAGTGAAGCAGCCTTTCATTGCATCGTTTCTCTTTGTTTTCCTGACACCTTTAAATGCAGGATTCAAGTGGGAAACACCACTGATTTGTGACACAACACAATACATTCAGTCTTCGTGCTGTGAAGATACAATCAGAAATCAGCTGCACTCTTTAGTTGCTCTTCTCATTCACCTTTAGGCCAAGAACAAAGCCGGGCTATTTAATTAAATAATTTAGTTTAGGTTTTTGTTAGTTTGCTTCTAAAGGTAGACTTAGCACATAGCCTACCCTCATTTAAAACTATGGACCGTCCTATAAAAAAATACACAAAAAGCAAACCTACACGAACCAAAAACAGAAGAACACCGTTTCACAACCTCAGATACTAGGTATAAATGCACAGTATCAGTAAACCAAACCCGAGAAGCAAATTTCCAAGATTCACATTACAGTCAGAGAATTATAGAATGCCTGGTACTGGAAGGGATGTCAAAGATCATGTTCCTGTTCCTGTTCCAGCCCACTTGCCACAGGCAGGGTTGCCAACCCCTAAATCAAGCACTACATCAGTCAACTAACAATAAATTCCAGTACTGGCTAGATAATACTGAGTGGACAGCTATATAATCCTACTGGTTTTCTGCTATGTCTCCATTCTTTTCAATCTTCGTCCACTTCCATCCTTTCATTATGTACGCTGCAGATGGAAATTAACCCTTCAGAGAAGTAAACCTATCTTTAAGCCAGTGCCATAATCCATATGGACTTACATACGTGCATCTGAATAACTATGACCTTTCTTATGCAGCTAACACACTTACTAAACCCACAGAGATGCAATTCACACAAAAAGACCCAGTTTAACCCAATGTGTTAACAAGCTTTAAGGTGCAATCCGCACAGGAGTTTCCACTGTACAAAGCCCCTGCCACTCACCATGAGCTGTACCCTGGAGATCACAAACTTCCAGTCGTGCCCACCGACTGAATGTAAATGAAGATTCACTGTTCACTCGACAGATGTAAAAGCCAGCATCATTCACTTTCACTGGATTCAGAACCAGTTCTGGAGAATTACCATGGGGAACCTGAGTGACACATGAATCAAGAAATATCTTAATTTAGATTAAGTTAATCTACACAAGGATCAAACACTGGATTATTTATTCAGTGTCCATAACCTCAGCTTCAACTCCTTCATTTAAAAATTTTGGATGAGAAAGTTTTGTGCCATGTATTCAGCAGCTTAGAGACGGATTTTCTTCCAGGAATGATTCACATGTCTCTACCTTAGCTGAGTTTTTAAGCTGGTTGAAAAACTCTTCCTGAAATTAGTCATTGTAGGAAGACAACCAGACAAGAAACATGGGTAAAAGCGCTGCCACCTGAACTCCATAGATACAGGCTCACACACATTCCAGCACTTAAGTCTGTAACAGCAATGACTTCAGGCCTTAAATTGCTCAGTCTTATGAACCAGTTTTCATCTGTCCAAAACCAATGGTGACTGATATTTTTTGCATCCTGGTAGTTTCTGAGTAGCTTGTGTGAAACTTCATGGTAGGCTTAGAGAACTGAATTTACAGTTCCCAAGATCAGTACCCAAGGATAGAGTGCCTCGAACACACTGAGCCACCTTGCTGTTCTAGCACATTGATACAGTCATTGTGGAGCAGTTATTCAACTTCTATTTTTACTAAAAGATGAAGCAAACTTTTCTTTATATAATTGAGAGCAATAGCCTTCAAAAAAAATTTTGGAGAGAAATGCCAATTCAGCACTAGCAGTATCACAGTTTAGTCTGTGGAATTGTTACTTAGTGATTTCTACCAACTAAAAATATATATATATACACACATACACATATATTCTCCATCAACTATTACCTCTTTCTTCTGTTTGAACCACTGGTAATGTACAAATGGGTGTCCTGTTGCCCAACAACACAGCTTGACAACCTGGCCACAGAGCACTGCTTGAGAGTCTGGCTGTACAACAATCTTGATGCCTTTAAAAGAGAATTTACATGGAGGAAAGTTACTAGGATACAACTCAGAATTTAAATTGTCCTCTAAGCAAACAAAGTTTCTGTCATTAAATATGCTTGAAAACAATCCAGGTTCTCTATGTAAATATACAGTTTCATTTAGCCAGAGAACTTCAAGACATTCAAAACTGTATTTCATTACACAAATCCATGCTTGAACCACAGATTTGCAGGGGTTGGAAAGCACCTCTGGAGATCAGTCCAACCCCGCACTCCAAAGTCTTTTAATTTCAAGAAACCTAATTATCTCTTACTCCCTACACACTAAAGCAAACAGCACTTTCAGTGGCATCACGCATTCTTTCTTGGAAAAGTATTCCCACAGCATATGTTTTCGAGCTTTGCTCACTCCAGATAATTTAAATTGTTAAGCTTCAGCTACAAGAGAAGGCACAACCTGAGGGAGGTTCAATACAGTAAGAGCTGGTTGAGCTGCAGCTCACTGCGTTTTTCAACTATTGCTCATGCAGCTTATTAGACAACATCAGTTTCCTCTATGGGTTTTGCTCCTGCAGATCACAGGGCGGGGGTTTTCTTTTTACCAATGTGCAAGGTAAAATTTTCCACTTCAGATTTTAACTGCCAGGAAATAGTGCGAGTGAAATTCTGATAACAGTCTGATAGGATCCAGTTGTTTTCTTAACCCAGACCAGTACAGAGATCTAATTACAGCACAACCCCCACGACAGATCTGCTGTTACAACCAAGGTCATAGGAAGAAGAAGGGGGAGGTGGGAGCAGAAAAAAGTCATCTGCAGAGTTTAAGCTCACGGTGCTGGCAAAGAATGCATGAGCTTCTGGGCATGGTGCTCAGCAGTGCTGAGATGTCAATGCTTCAGTCTGATGATTTTTTTTCCTTATTATGGATGGTGCATGCATGCAACAAAGACAGTGGGACTGTAGGTAATAACACGTGCTGGTGACGAGTCGCTGCAACACTGGTTATAGGGAAACACAGAAATAGCAAGCGATACAAAACCACTTCAGTAGCTTCTCATTACTCTCTGAAATTAAGAATCACATACAAAATAGGTACTTATACTACATTTGATTTTCTTTAGAGGTTGGACTCCTTCCCTGTTTTGGGGGAAAGCTGGTTCTTCATTATCATTTAATTAATGAGCTTTGCAGAAGCTGAAAGCATAGTCTGGTACAGCAACAGCATTCCACTTTACTGGGTGAATAATCTTATGTGAAGTGAACAGAAACTGCATGCAAAAATAGCTCCAAAGAGATCAGAAACATCCCAGCTCAGCACTGTAATTTGTTCCAAGCCTTCTTACTGTGCTACACCAGTTTTCTTTGCATTCCCCAGCTCTCCCATTTAACAGTTCAGCTGCACATCAGAATTTTGTCCAACAGAAAGTGCTTGAGGAAGAAATCGTATCAATTTGATCAACGGGTTAAAACTGCAGCAGAAACACAAAAGATCAACAGACTGAAACAGAGACTGTGGCATATGGAAATTGTGTGGTCTTTATCTAACAGGGAAGTGGGCTCTGTTAGTGTCTCCATACGCAACCTGATTCTGAAACAGCTGTCAACCCTGGGAGCTACTCCAGCCTAGGCACAGGACTTGAAAATTCCTTGCCTATCTTTTAAAACAACTTCCACCTACAGCCTAGCTCTGGAGATTGATACTTCAGACTTCTCATTTAATACTTCCTCTGCTGTTTTTCTGAGTCAAAGGGAACATGTCAAGTAGCCTTGAGCATCACAATCACCAACATTAAACAAGGCAAACAGTAAGTCTGAAATGTCAATTCAAGGGACAGAAGATTTGCCCTTTCATTCTTTATAATCTCTCCTGATTTTCATCATTGACATGTCTTTAAATATTTGAGAAAAGCAAATCATCTGGAAGATGGGCATCTTGTACTCCTTGGAGGTGTTACCACCAAGTTCTAAGAAAACTGACTCATAACTTCTGCACTGTTTCATTTATTTTCCTGCCATTCACATATTACATAGCTACTTCCTGCAAACACCAAAAAATGTAATGGCTTAAAAAGAAAACCTTCTGACTCAATTTTCTGAGTGATACATTGTCACTCATAGGAATAGGATGCTACGGCCTTCTCATTACAAAAAAGAAGTTTAAAAGTTATTACAATTTTGCATGTTAAGAGGAAGAACACTGTCCAGAGTTAATACAATGCAGCAGACAAGTCTGTAAACTCAGAGAGATTAAGAATTTCTGGGTCTTGATTGTGAGAGTCTATGGCTCTTAGAGGTCCCTTCTGCAGCTGCGAAACAACCTCTCAGCTTGTAACAGTGTCTGTGCCAAAGAAACACTGAAGTGGAAGCACTGACGTATCAGTATTAAAACACTATACTCAAATGCTCGTAAATGCCTGAGTCTTTAATTGCATAAATTAAGCTGCTAGAAAATGGACTAAAAGCCAGTATGACAGCCATAAAGGTCTTTATTAAACAAGCCCATCCTAAAGCAATGCTCAAGCTCTTTTTGGTTTACTAAAACAAGTGAGTAGTTCTGAACTTTAATTTCAAGTGTATCACACCCTAAATATTTAAGTAAACTCACTGCAACTGTTAAGGCCTACTACTTCTTTCTGAATAGTTCAAAAAGTCTTAGCATTAAACTCCCTTTAAATACCTTTTGCTTTGCTTTCTACTGGTTCCAACTTGTCTCTCCCTCTAAGCCATCCAGCCCTCCTTAAAGCAGGCGTAGTTCATTCCATCATGCCTCAAGGAGATTAACTTACAACAAGACAGACTATCCCTGTCTTTCAGAGCAGTTTTGGCAAAAGTCATATTGGCTCGTTCTCCTCCACATAAGGTACCTTAGCTATCTATGCACTAACACCCAGAATATGACATGACAGACATCTGCAAACTCAACCGTGGAGAGATTACAGGTCAAGCAAGCAATGCTTTGGCTCAGTGCAGGCACAATTTAGTACAAACCTGAGTCAGTAATATTCTTTGCTTTCATTCTCCTCCACCAACCACCATATACAAGACAGCATACTACCGCTGAACACCTCCACAGACAAACTCTTGCCTCAGAAGCACAATCCAGTCTCACTGATATGACACCAACTCCCCTCCTCCCTGACAAGCCATCACCCTCACTGTGAACAAGTTCCTTTTCATAACAGCATAGAACATCTCCTAGGGAAGATGCTCCAGGCCCTTTATCTTCTTCATGGCCCTCTGCTGGACTCTTTCCAGAAGATCCCTGCCTTTTTTGTACTAAAGAGCCCAGAACTGGATGCAGTACTCCAGGTGAGGCCTGACCATGGCAGAGTATAGGGGGAGGATCACCTCCCTTGACCTGCTGGCCTTTTAATACACTCCAGGATCCCATTAGCCTTCTTGGGCACCAGGGCACACTACTGGCTCACGGTCAGCCTGTTGCCCACCAGGACCCCCAGATCCTTCCACACAGAACTCCTCTCCAACAGGTCATGTACAGATACTTGTAGTTATTCGTTCTCAGGTGCAAGACTCTACACTTGCACATTCCTACTCTTCATTTTCAAGAGAAGCTTTTCTAACTTCCATGTGACTGAATTTCACCATATCTTCAAAGAGGACATAAAAAAGGGGCACAGTCTAGAACCAAAGCAAGAAGAATTTGGTCTGCATTCCTACTGTATATGCCCTTGCATTGCCCACATCTCTGAACTTTCAATGAAGAAGCAAGCTGAATGCATTGGACAGCAGACAATAATCTAGCTCTTTGCTACTTTGTTTTGCTGCCCAATTATGAAGCTGGAATGAATTCAAGGTGAACTAGAACTGGTGTTAATTGAACACTTCCCTTTCAATTAGTGTAAGCTATGAAATGCAGTTCACAAAAACTGCAGCCTGAACAAATGGCTGGCAAAGCTACTGGTCTTTCTAACCCAGCTACTTCTGTTCTATAAACATCTCCCAAAGGCAGAGCTGAATACAGAACACAAGTTAGCAGAGAGAATGACAGCACCTGTCATACTCATGCAGCCAAGTCCAAGCCTACAACAATATTGCATTAAGCCTGCTTATCTGCTTGACCTACTTTTAATCTCAGAATCATACAAACAAATACCAGTTACTAGAATTCAACTGCTAACAGTGCTTTTACTGTAGAAATGAATGCTTCAGTATTTCTAGTGCAGAACGCATGGTTGCAGTGGAAATACCAGAACAAACCAGAACTGACCTGAATAGCTGAGACACTGGAGAGCCTCTGTGTGTTCCATGGCCTGCAGGAACTCCACCAGCTCCACTACTGTGCAGCCTCTGTCACCCAGCAGCTTCAAGAGGCTCCAGCTTGGGCTTCCTTCTGGCTCCAGAACTTTGAGGGAACACTGCTCTAAATCCAGGGGGCTGCAAAATAAAGACATAAGACATGGCACATAACTTCTCAATGCTCTTTCTGAAAAATGGAGTTGAGTTAAAAAGATTAAAAAAAAAAAACAACCAAGAAAATATAGAGAGAAGGGAATGTCTTAGCTGATTTGAATGCATTTAACATATTTCCTTCACGTTTCAGAACTCCAGGCATTACAAAGCAGCATTTCCACAGACAGAAATTAGTATTAATGACCCGCATGCTATAGAAACAAGGGCGCCTGAACCTAACAATTCTACTTGAGAATTGTATTGAGAAACCTAGTTGTCACATTTCAATGCCTGAATAGAAAAACAAGTGTAGCACCTTTCATTTTCACCTGCCTGATTCAGAAACAATAAGGATTGAGCCAGGAAAGCCCAGGAAGCCTGAGAAGCCCAAAGCAACTGTTAGATCAGTGACTGCTGCAGCCTCCTAGCAGTTCCGTGCATTTCCAGGTTGCCCAAGGAGGCTGTGGGTGCCCCATCCCTGCAGGCATTCAAGGCCAGGCTGGATGTGGCTCTGGGCAGCCTGGTCTGGTGCTGGTGAGCCTGCACACAGCAGGGGGGTGGAACTGGATGAGCACTGTGCTCCTTTGCAACCCAGGCCATTCTGTGATCCTATGACTTATCCTCAGGTATAAACTTTCACACTTCTGGGCTTCAGTTTTAAGGCTTCACGTGCTTTCAATCACAACAGGTAACACAGGCAGCGAGGGTGTGGGGAGAGCTGTGGATCCATCAGTGTTTCATTTATTAACTCACAGTGCCACACAGAGCCGCAGGCAAGATGCTTGGGCTCATCCCAAGCCCATCACCGCACTTCGGAGGATAACCCAGGGGAAGAATTACAGCCGCGGCCCCACAAAGGAACCGCACTCGGGCTGCGAACGCTCCCTAGGCAAGACCTGGAGAAGGCACAGAAAGCAAAGCGAGCAGGAAGCGATGTACAGAAAGCGACCTAGGAAGGAAAAGCTGAAGAAGTCGACCGCGTTCAGCCTACCGCACACCGGAGCGGCGCACGGAAGGCCGCCCGGGGCAGCACTGCCCAGCCGGCCGCACGGCCGGCCGCCTCATCGCGGCCCTGGGACGGCACCCGGCGCCGGAGCGCCCCGCCGCGAGGCCCGGCCTCACCTCGTCCCTCCGCTCCCCGCCTCCCCCTCACCTCAGCCGGACGCGGCCGCGGCTTCCCGCGCGCTGCGCCAGCTCCCGCCAGCCCTTGCCGGGCGCCGCGCGGTCCAGCAGCTCGCTCAGCCTCCGCAGCAGCGGCTCTGCCAGGCGGCTGAGGGGCAGCGAGCCCGGCGGGCTACGCGGCGGCTCCGACATCGCCCCGCCGCCGCCCGCCGCCAGCCACGGCCCGCGCGGGGCGGTGCTCCCGCCCGGAAGGACGCTGCCGGCGCAGCCGCACGGGAGCGGGGGGCACGGCGAGCTGCGCGCCCGGCGGGCGGAGCGGGGCTGAGAGCGGTGCCGGGGCTGGGAAGCTTTCTGCAGAGAGAGCGGAGAGGCCCAGGGTGTCTCATCTCTGGAGGATTTTACAGAACCACAGAATCACGGAACAGCCCGGGTTGGAAGGGACCTCAAGGATCACGAAGCTCCAACCCCCTGCCACACGCAGGGCCACCAACCTCCACATTTCATAGCAGCCCAGGCTGCCCAGGGCCCCATCCAACCTGGCCTTGAACACCTCCAGGGATGGACAGGGCATCACAGCCTCTCTGGGCAGCTGTTCCAGCACCTCACCACTCTCATAGCAAAGAACTTCCCCTGACATCCAACCTCAATCTTCCCTCCCTCAACTTCAAACCATTTCCCCTTGTCCTGCTGTTATCTACCTTTTCCAAGAGTTGACAGCCGGGCTGGGTGTGCCCTGGGTTCGATATGTCGGTCAGCCGCACAGCTTGGAACTAGATGGTTTTTGAGGTCCCTTCCAACCCAAGCCATTCTTGTGGTTCCATCCAAATGCGACTGCCCCCGTTCCTGCAGTATGCACACTCAGATGCAGTGCTGGAAGCAGCCCGTGAGCTTGCAGTGCCCGCTGCCCAGCCTAAGGCAGAGCACACTGCAGAGCAGGCGATAGCGACTGTCTGCCGTGGGCATCTGGGACCCAGCACCTCCAAGGATCAATGCATGCAGTTAGACACGGAGGAGCTGCACTGGGTGGTGTTGTCCTGCAGAGTCAACCGAGTGTTTCTCCCAACTTAGACGCAAAAAAACACATGTATGTATGCTATGTGGATACAGATAGGATGGTGAATTTGGCTCCCGCACCCACCCTAGGCTGTACGCTGTCCTTGTTGCCCATCTCCACACAGTGGCAAGCAGTTCAGTTACCTCAGCTGGAAGGCGGTCCCAAATCCTGGTTGCTTATTTCTTTGGGGATTATTTTGACTGTTGAACCATGAAATAATGAAATAAATCACAGATATCCCTGCTGCTCTCTAGAGGGGAGCAGCTGTACGTGCTCTGGATTTTGCTGAATAGTTTTCTGGCCATCACCCCCAGTCGGGAGAGCACTGGGAGTGAGAACTGTTCAGCAATGCGTTTGGCAATCAGCATTTCAGCTGTTCTTTTTTCAAACAGTCAGGAAAGAATACAGCACTGAACTGGTTGTTCAGACTTTTCTGCACTCCTTGAGCTCAGAGCCCTGTGAGCAATTAATATGCATTCCTCCTGTAGGAGTGCTGGCTTCTTGACATGGGATCACCTTTTTCACTTCACAGTTCATTTAGGTATGCACTGGATAATCACTGCCTTTGAGAAATGTGAACTGTTAGGTGATTTTTTGTGTGTGTATTAATTTTGAAAGTTCACTATTCACTTTGGCTCCCTCAGCCTATCCGTTGGGGTAATTGTTCAAATTTTCTCAGCATTTGGCAGAACATTTGCTTGCTCAACCTCAAGCAGGTCAGAAATTTCAGCCATGCCTAGCAAAGAAGTTAAGTACCCTGAAGCATGTGCTTTAAAAGTGAGCCCAGAGCCTTATTATGAAAAACCTAAGGCCAATACTTCCTCTCTCCCAGGGCCATGAGGAAATGCTGGTCGCCCTCTGTGAAGCAGGATCTGCCCTCCTCGCTGCCAGCTCGCGCTCTGCCTCTGGCAGAGGTTTTCCCAGGAAGAGCCATCTGCTACGTGTAATGAAATAGTCTCTCCTAAAAGACAAACTGCAGTGATCAGACTCACTATGCTAAGGTCACGCTAGCAAAGCAACACTGAAGCTTTCGTGTAGCTTCTCAGCTTGGAACCGAAATGCTTGAACTAAATGTCTTTTATCTTGTAGCTCAGAGTCAAACTGCAGACCTGGTCCGCTGCTAAGGCACAAAGAGAGCACAGAAGGGTAAGTGCATGTTTCTGGTTTGGGAGGTCAAATTGCTTGTAGTTTTATAGTGACGTGGTTGCTTATTTCCCCTGTGTGCAAATAGAAAAATTATTGTAGAAAATAGAAAGCTGGTCGTAAAAGATGAACAAGCAAAGAGCAAGTTACTTTATTCCTAATGCTCTGCACAAATACAGTGATTTAGAATGAGTTGAGGTGGTCGGTTTGTTTTGCAGCACATAGTTTTGATAATATGTTTGATAACATGTTGCATGTAAAATTCAGCTAAATGTTTTGGAAATCACACTCTGGTGATATTTCCATTAAGTTTCAGCAAGGGGAACAAAATTGCAAAAGCCTTTCATGAGGCACCTCCTTCTCTAAGGAATGTGTAAGTGACGCTGAGTGTCCAGAAATAGGCATTTTATTCTTTCTGAATACATACTGCATGCCCCACTGCTTGCTACTCATGAATTTCCTCCATTCCTCAAAAAAAAAAAGAAAATAAAAATAAAAATCTGGTCCCTTGCTTGCATGCACAAATTGCTCATGCTGACAGTGTCAGATGCTTGACAAATGTTAAAAATAGATTAAGACAGATCAGTGCTAAGAGCTGTGCTGTGATTGCTTTTTTTAATTACTCTATATTAAGCTCTTCGTTAGGCGTACACTGAGAGGTTGCTTGTTCTTATGTTTTGCCAAGGAGCTATAGCTGTGGTGCTTTCTTTATGCTGCTGTTGACAATGGGTAGTGTGCTACTGTAAGTTTTCAAAACATCTCTGATGTCAGAAGTTAAAGAAGCGTGCTACATCTCAGTGTGTTTGCCAAGGGCACATTTTGCAGGTGCCTGGTTTCTGAACAGCCGAAACTTTGCTGATGTTTTTCTCATCCAGAGCTTGTTAATACAATAGATAGGCAACAATTGGTTCAGATTGCGTGGTATTTTGCTACTTTCATTTCTGACATTGTAGGCGTTTTGATAGGCATGCTGCTCTAAATATTTTATGTAATCACCGTGATTTGAAGTATTTTTAAAAGGAGAATAGGATTATAGTTGTTATTTGTATTTAGTGCTGAGCTAAATACAAATTTATTTAGCATTAGAGATTCCAGACAGAAGTGAGTCAGAATTTCAGTATTATGAGATACAGAAACACACAGAGAACGCAGTCATTGTAAATCCTTTTGTGCATGGTTCTCACTATTACTCCATCGAATATTAGACTCAGCAGTGAGCAAACAGCTCTGCAAATGCTTGCCATCCTAATATGCCAAATTATAATTAAATTATAGAATTGTGGTTTTTGTCGCCTTGGAAGTTTTAACTTTTGAAATGTAACTTTGAAGAATGTGGTCACGATCACAGCGTTTTCAGAAAGGAACAACTTTTTCTTGGAATGTGTTTTTATGGCTGTGTTGCAAAATCTCTTTGGAAAGCTTCTGTCATGTAGGGGAAAGGGAAAGTGGATCAGGAATTTCACATGGAATTTTGTTCCTGATGGACACCCTGAAAAATGACTCAGAAACATGCTGACAAAACTTAGAAGAAAACTTTCAGTGCAAGGTTTGATTTATACTCTATGAAAGGTTTTTAAAAAGAACTTGAGAGTAGGCACGTCAATAGTGAAAAACATGCATGGCCAACTTTCTGGAAAAGGAAGTTTGGAAAAATTCAGCTTTCCAAAGGAAGTTTCATAAATAAAAACTTACTGTGTGAATTTCCCCATAGAAAATGTAATACATAATGGAAAAAAAATATATATATATCTAAAGTGGAATGTAATGTCTGTTTCTATTGTAGATCTTTTCTTCAGCTGAAAAATTGTGTCTTGTTTTCTTTTGTCTTGTGAGGAGAAAAATGCTAAATTTTGATAATTTACTACGGGGTGAAAAACGTCTGTGGAAGGTGGCCTGGATGGGGAGGAAAAAAGCAGAATTCCTAAATGCAAAAGATTTGTCAGTCTGGATGTGCATCCAGAGTGGATGGAATTTGGGATGTTAGAGGAATGTTATAGCTATATAAACTGCATGCAAACTCTCAGCAAGCAAGATAAGGTATTTAATAAAACTTTGCAGGGAGGATGTAGAATGAATTACCACAGAATCATAGAATCACCAAGGTTGGAAAAGACCTCCAAGGTCACCCAGTCCAACCATCCTCCTACCACCAATATTTCCCACTAAACCATGTCCTTCTCTACAACGTCTGAACGTTCCTTGAGCACCTCCAGGGATGGTGACCCCACCACCTCCCTGGGCAGCCTGTTCCAGTGCCTGACTACTCTTTCAAAGAAGAAATTTCTCCTAATGTCCAACCTGAATCTCTCCTGTCGCAACCTGAAGCTGTTCCCTCTCATCCTATTTCTGGTTGCATGGGAGAAGAAGCCAACCTCCACCTCACCACAGCTTCCTTTCAGGTAGTTGTAGAGAGTGACGAGAGATGTAGATGTAGAGAGAGTGAGAGTGATGTTCTCCCTCGAACATCCTCTTCTCCAGATTAAACTATCCCAGTTTCCTCAGCTGTTCCTCGTAAGACCTGGGCTCCAGACCCTTCAGAGCTTCATTCCCCTTCTCTGGATACAGTGCAGGGCCTCAGTGTCTTGTAATGAGAGGCATTAACCTCGAAACATGTCTGCATGTGAGCAAAAGACTTGGATTTCAGAGATGTCTGGACGGCAGCATGGGTGCTGTTTGTGCAGTGCCACAGCATGGAAGGTTATTGGACAGACTAAGCGCGTGCTGTCTTTCTATCTCTGCACACCAAGAGTCGCCGTGATAAAACAGCAATCAACCCAAGAGTCATGGTCGTAAAAGTGACAGCTTCATAAACTGTGACGTTTCATTTTATGTTGTTTTTGCTACTGCAATTTATTTGCTATATTACAAGCTATTGCAGTAACTGTGTTATTCCTTCATTTTTCACATATGCATTCTAAGAATCACTGTGACAGTGGTATGTGGCTTTTCATGCCTATTCTTTAAACAGTTCAATCTGATTTATTAACAAAAATGCATATGAAGTCCAGTTTCCCTGAGTGCCATAGGAATAAATCACACAAAAAAGCCATCCTGTGGCCAACCCCTCACCCCAAACTTTCTTGTTTGTGTCTAGATGAAAGTACCTTTGCTTTCCTTAGTATTGTACACAGACTGAGAGCACGGCCAGGCTGGGACAGAGCTCCTTTATGTCCCATATGCTTGTTCTGTGCCTGAGCCAAGCAGGCCTGATGCTGCGTCCTCCTTCTTTTCTTTTATATAGTATCTTATATAATCCTACCGTCAACAAGGTTATTGATTGGATCTATGTCGTATATGACCACTTCTACTCATCACAAAGCAAGGTTTTGTGGTTATTAATGGGATTTTTTGGAATTCTTCCCCATTTATCTTCCATGAAGACAGGTTATACCGGTCAGGTTTCTTTGTGGTCAGCTACCTGTCAAGAAAACACCTTTAAAAGGGGATTAACAATATATGTGTATAGAAAGGAGAAGGAGCTACTGGTGCATAAAGTTTAATGGAATGGTCTTGGGGATTGGTTTTCAAATGAGCAGATCCCAGACTTTAGAGTGGAGGTAATACTAGAAAGATGATGGCATTTGGGGAATTTGTTCTTTCAGCCCAGGTATCTCCAGATGAACAGTGGGGCAGATAAGTTACTGACTTTCCAAACATGATCTGTTTGATAGAGAAGTGTTAACAGAGTAGGCCAGCATGTATTGATGTCTTCCTCACATACAGATATGTAAACAGGAGAAAGATTATGCTTCCTGTGTATTCAAGACTTTCCCTATACTCATTTAGAGTAATGTAGATTCATTTTCCAGTCAGTGATGACATTCAGCCTACCAAAAAAGGTACAAACAAAACAAAAAATCAATGAAGATCTCAGTCCTGGTAGAGGAGAATCTCCCTCTGCACCCCACCCCTTCTGTCAGCCCTGGTTGTGGAACATACCTCTTTCATCAGACCTGTCTGATTTAAGTTAGTGTTTGTAACATTGAGAGAAGTAAGAACACTAAAAGTCATATCCAACACGTTTTCACTGGAACTCTGCAATTATTTCAGTCTCACTTTTCATGTATGGACCTCAGAACTCATCCGTGAAGCTGTGTAGCATTAACATTCACCCATCAGAAGCAGTGTTACCAGCAGGAGCAGAAAAGAGTTGATTCCTCTGTACTCAGCACTGGTGAGGCCGCACCTTGATTACTGTGTTCAGTTTTGAGTCCCTCACCATGAGAAAGACATGGAGGTCCTGGACTGTGTCCAGAGAAGGGGAACGATGCTCTGAAGGGTCTGGAGCACAGGTGTTATGGAGAGCGGCTAAGGGAGCCTGGGTCATTTAGCCTGGAGAAGGGGAGGCTCAGGGGAGACCTCATCACTCTATACAACCAGTGAAAGGAGGTGATGATGAGGTGGGGGTCAGCCTCTATCCCCATGTAGTTCTTGACAGGATTAGAGAGAATGGCCTCAAGTTGCACCAGGGGTTGGATATTAGGAAGAACAACTTCTTCAAAAGAGGGGTCAGGCACTGGAACAGGCTGCCCAGGGAGGTGGTGAAGTTGCCGACCCTGGAGGTGTTCAAGTGTTTAGTGAGGCACGTGGTAATCTATTGGGAAATATTGGTGGTAGGAGGATGGTTGGACTGGGTGATCTTGGAGGTCTTTTCCACCCTTGGTGATTCTGTGTTTTATTCTTGCATAAGGCTGCCAGTGCAGAAGATTGCCACTCCTGGGAAGTGCATGTCAAATCTCCTCATCGTCTGCTTGCAAGGTCTCTGTTTTTACACAGAACATAAGAAGAAAGGGTAACAACACGGTGGGGTTAAAAAAAAAGCAAGAACTTGGGAATTTCAGAGATCTATTGAGAAAAGCTGTGCAGAAGTGCTTCCTTGAAATCAGCACAGGAAGTCTAGAAGAGCACAAATCTGTTCTGAACTGCACTGCCTGAATTGCTGGACTAAAACTGATGTGTCTGAGAATTTGCACTTCACCTGTCATCAGGCTGTGCTCACATGCCTCATCAGGACTCAGGACATTCATGGGCTGCAGCTTAAAAAGCATGCAGTTTACAAAAATAGACATGAATGCACCTCTAGTTTCCTTTTGATTTTAGCACTTCTACTTTTCATCATTTCAAGGTTTCTCCTCTTTGTGTCGGCCAGTGGTTTAAAGTTTTATTTTTCTGGAAACTGAAAACTGAGATTTTCATACTCTGGCTGATGCACAGAGCCTTCAAAAATACATCACGGGATTCTTGATTAACAAAGTGAATTAAGGAGTACAGACCAAAAAGTCAATAGGAAATAATGATTCAACTACAAATTTCATATTAGTCATGACAATGTGCAATAAAAAAACAATGTGCCTGTTGCAGGTGGACTTGCACATTTGTAAGTTTGTGCACAGAAATGCAATCAAATTTAATCCTTGACCAGTTAAGTGAAAAGGGTTCACCAGATGTTGAGAGGCCCAGCAAGTGTTGACAGTGGCAGCTAATTTACTAAAGATGCACGAAGTCTGGGGAGGTTACAAGCTCTCATTATTTATTTAGCTAGCCACTTTTCTTGAATTATCAGGTATCCCAGACCCAGTGTCATCCTGGAATATGAAAGCCAAAATACCAGCTGGGGGAAGAGTATTTCTTAACGTGAGGCAATTGAAGGTTGTCAGTTCCGTTCCTTCCATGTGTTGAATTAAGATAACCCTGCGTGGGCTGGGGCAGGTTCTTCTTTCCCAGCCCTTTGTGCTGGGTGGGCGTGAGGCCGGGCATCTGCAGGACGCATGCAGCTGTACTCACGTGGAGGTTTTGATGTCAAAGCATGTTTGCATCGGTCACTGAACCGTTGTACTGTGTGAGATACAGACGTGGACCAGGTGCTCATTGTGCTTATCCTGTGCTGACGCAGAATGGTCCCTGGCACGAGGACTGGTGTCCTATGATAAGAGGGCAGGCAATCTGTGGGCACGGGCAAGTGCTGCAGGCATGGCATGCACAGGTGCCTCTGAGTGATAGGATGAAGTGAGTGTGGGCAGTTGCTGAGAACAGATTACATGGAGAAAGGTAGGAGACAAGAGAAAAAACTTCAGAGATATCAGAGGGAGTTTTTTTGCTTTAACTCCAGAAGCAACAAACAGGAAAACACAAATTTTTCTCCTAAACTTATGAAACGCGCGATCTTTTTGTAGAAACACTCCTGTGGATTAAAACTGCTTTGAAAGGATGAAATCCCTTCTGCTCATAATGAAGCAAAGTAGGAAAAGACTGTGATACAGGAGAGGAAAATTAACTTCCACTATTTAACCAAGTTTTGTATATTTCTGCCACTTAAAAAAACTTTGCCAACATTTGAGCTAAGCTTACAGTTCCTTAGGAAATAATTAGGGGCGGTTCTGTGTCCAGGACCAGCTGCAAAATGGCTGATATTGAAAATGAAGGGCAGTTAAGACATTGTTTCTTCTCGTATTAAAGGGTAATTTTTCAAAAACACGTTTGTCTCAATTGGAATAAATAATCAAATATTTAAAATTAAAAAAGGTTTCAAGACAAGGTTCAAGTTGGAGAAGAAAGTTGATATCTACACGAAAATTAGATCAAAAAAATCTTTTTTTTTTTTAATATAAAATTGGAATTTCAAACCAAGTGTTCACTGTAAATAAGTTTTTAAAAAACAGTATGGATTTGTAATGAAGTATTGATTTTAAATGAAAAAGCATTTGTGTGTTTGTGTGAATAATTGAGTTGAATTTGTTCTACTGTTTTCCTTATGGAAATGTTGACTGACTGTTTTAGTCATTTCTATACTTGTTACCAGCCATTCTTCTGCTTAATGTGTTACTTCATCTGCACGGCCTGTTACTGCCATGTTAATCTGACTGTTACAGATTTCTGCCAGTCCTGTTTGCCCAAAGTCGTGTCCAGCCGCAGTTTGCAGCTCTCAAGCTGCCATCTTCATGTTGATGCTTGCATTTCCTTACTCTGGTTCCTAGGGCAGTGTGCTCAGTACCATCCCAACCGAGATGCAGAGAGAAACACACCCAGCAACTCGGCCCTAGCATCTCCGGGTTGCCAGGCAGATACAACTTCACAACTTGTATGCTTCATTTCTGTGGGAGACTGCAGGTGGTTGTGAAGCACTGTGTCAGGCATGATCTACATGTAGTGGAGGCCAATCTGTTTGATGGGTGGAGGAAGGGGAAAGGGAAAGCCAACTTGTCTGGGTATAACCTCTCCTTTTCTCTACAGCAGGTGGAAATGCAATGGCAGCTCGTTAGAGATCCAAAACAAGAACCTTCTTTCCATTTGCTCTTCAAACCTTAACTACTCCTCCCAGCTCTCCTTCTCTGTCCTCCTGCTATCATGTACCTGACTCAGCAGATGGTGTCATTGGTGACCAGAACAAGACCTGAATCAGGCGACCAGAGCACCCTTATGCCTTAAGTACTCTTGTCTTTCCACCAAAGATTCAAAGCCTAGTTTATGAGGGGATTTGAGCTCGTTTTCAGGTCGTTAGCCAATTGCTGATGATAAACTGTTATGACCTCCAGTTCGTCTTGGTGCATTTTGTTTAGTCTTTTCTGCGACATGTTCTCTTGAAAAGCAGAGAGTATCATACTAGCAGTTCTTTTTACAGATTTTAAGCCAGTAATTGAAATTGGAATTATATCTAATACCTCCTATTTTCTCTCCAAATTAAAAAAGAAAAATAATGTTTTCGTCTTTGGTGGAAAAGCATAATTTATTGCCATTTTCCCTATGGAGCATTATTTTCCTTTAGTTTCCATTGTTGGATCTGACAAAATGCACGGCAATCTAGTATAATTTTCATATCAATAAATCTGACAGCATTTTTTCCCCTTAATGTCAAAATGCAGCTGAACTAAGATAATGATAACTGTGTAGTACAATTGCTTTGGTAAAAAGTATTCATGAGCCAATACACGTTAAAAATTGTTGCCAAGGCTCTTTTCATCTGTGGAAATTGCTTTTAAAATAATTTATTCCCTCAAAAAAAAAAAAAAAAAAGAAAAAGAAAAAAAAAGAGGAAAGAGGCATCTGGTCTTCAGAAAAGCAAAGATGAAAGCAGATTTAAAAGAATGCAACAGGGAACATTAGGCAAATATGTATTTATGAGGTGATGCATGAGTGCTGGGGGTTAGTTCATGACCCTGTAATCAAATGGGTGATGGAAAGAATAATCTCTACTGCTCCATCTTTTCCTGTTAAATATCTGTATTTCTCAGAGTTGAAATGGAAAGCAAAATGTGATCATAGATTTGAAAGGTTGAAGATAATGGGACCCATCGCATTTTTCCTCCGAGCTCTGGTTGCACTCAGGGTCTAAACTGATGTTCAACACTTGCATGGAGCAAGCGTAGGGTATTGGCCCAGCCAGCAGGTGCCCACATCATTTTAAACCACCACAATAAGCATGAATTGTTTTCTTCTTGCCACCTGAGGCAGGGAAGCCTCTGTTGCAATGGATCTTGAAACAGACTGCTTCTTGGACTCCAAGGTGGCGCGCTGGGAGGCATCAACCTCAGCTCCTGCCCTGTGCCTCCATGGAGATCACCAGAACAACCGTGTGGCTTCTCCTCCCCATCTCCCCCCTCCCTTCCTTCTCTCCTCCCCATCTTCGTCTCCCTTTCTTCTTCCCACTCCCTTCTCCTTCTCCCTCGGAGGACAGCATCCCATATCCTTCCCTTTAAATTCTTCTCATCCTGCTTTTCCCCTTCTAGGAACTCTCTGGAAAAGATGCCCACGGTAGGGTTTCCTTGAAGGAAATGAAAATATACCCAGCTGCACTATGCTGTTTACGAGAGGCAGATTCCAAGCAAGCCTTGTGACCACCTTGCTCCTTGGCCATTAGCTCCCCTCGTATTTTCTTACTGACTTTGATGGGTGTCTGCAAGGAGCTGTGGCACCTTGCAGCTGTGAGAGGGAGCAGGGAAATGTCGCAGTGGAAGAAGCTGGGAAGGAAAGGGAGAACGAGCAGAGGTGTCTTTATGTCATGTAGTCAGATGGGCAGAATGGCAGGGAAGGTTTTCCTGCTGTTCCTTCCTTCACACCAGCTCTGTTAATACCAGCAGGACATCATTTTTCAGAATATGTAGTTTGGCATCCTTTCTGAGGTCAAATGGTTTACTCTGGTGGGGGAATTTGTGGCCTACGGAAAAGATGTAGTGAAGAATCACCCAGAATGCCTCTAGCAGTGTACAAGTACATGAAGTACCTAAAATCCTTAGATTTTGGAATCTTTTGAAAAATAAAAGGTTGTTTGTTTGTTTGTTTTTGCAAGACAGATGTTTGCATACTACTTAGCTTTTTAGTTATTTTGTTGATGGAAGACATCGGGTGTATTTCACTTTGTTTTTGCCCAAGTTCTGTTTTGCTGTACCATTTTGCTACTGCACAACTGTTTGAAAGTAAGATTTATTCAGGAAATTGGAGTTGGCCAGCCTCATTCCATTTCTCTCACCATAGAAATGGCAAACATCAAGCCACAGAATAGCTCTCAGCACAAGTAGCCCAATGAAATTTAACCAGATGATTTCTCCAGGTATCGCTACAAACGTATTGTAGAATTCAGAATCATTGAATCATCCAGATTGGAAAAGACCTTCAAGGTCGTTGAGCCTGTTCATCAACCTGACCTACTGAGTCCCTTTACTAAATCATGACATTTAATGCAACTTTGAATCGCATTCCACATGATACTTCCTCCCCACCTATTTCCTTCACATGTATATTTATATGTATACACACATACACACACGTCTCTATGATGCCAATGTGACTATCAGCACAGCAGCTATATAGTACCTGTGGAAGCCACGCTTCTGTCAATATTTGCATTGGTCTGCATATTTCTGTTAGCATTTAGAAATGTCTACATGACATGCACGAAAGCATATTCTGTGCTGCCGTGTATTTGTGCAGGCAGGCTGAAGGATTCTGCTTCCCAGCACAAATCACTTTGGACAGCTGCAACGTCTCCCCTGTGAGTAGCTGTGCACAGCAAACTGGATTACAGCTACCGCTGGTAATGCTTGGTCTGGATTTTTAAATCACGGCGACTCCTTTTTTGGAAATGCTTGAACCTATGTGGCAGTTTACTGTCTGTTAGAAAATACGTCATATCATTTTAAAAATAATTTTAAACTTAAGATTTCTCTTATCTGCAGGTGCACAGAGCAAGATGCTGCACTTTATGGGACAGCGTTTGAGAACTGACAGCTAGGCTGACCTGTTCAACTCTTGCTGAATGATGCACAAAAATCGTGGCTTCCCCAGAATTCTTGCTGACCTGAATGAGGGAAACTTGAGACTAAAATGAGCAGAATGAGGAACATTTTTCACAGCACAAGAGTTATGCCTACGAGGATGACCCCACGTTAATTTCAACAAATTCTAGCTCTTCAAAAATCAGTGTTTTATTACACAAGAAGCTCGAAAGTATTGTTCAGATGTGAGGAATCCTGAAAATACTTGCATAACATGGAAGACAACACAGGTGTTGAAAACTTATTTAACACGGAGGAAAATACTTGCTGTGCAAGGGATGTATCACAGAATGGTGATGTCCTAAGTAATTTTAACAGCATGGTCTGTGTCGCTGCTGGAAAAGCAGAGAAAAATTGCAGCAGACAGGTGCATTCCCACCCTACAGATCTGTTCAGTGATTGTGCAGACAACTGCTGCCTTTACATGGAAGACTTTGTTTCTGGCCATTCCCTGGCAGATGTCCAGGCATGTGAACAGACTGAACTCCACAGGTCTCTAGCCAGGAACACCCTGCTGAGTGAGCGGGACGGTCCCGTAGTAAATCTGAATTATTTTGTAACAGATGATTCTGAAAATTCTGATAGCATTCTGGAGATCCATCCCAGTATAAGTGATGACCTTTATGATTATGGCCTCGAGTTCTTAGAATGTTCAGATGTGCTGACGGTACATGACAATGAAATCTGGGAAGAGAAATTAAGGTTTTTATTAGAAAGCGATGATGAAGACGATTTAAAGCTCAGTAAGGATTGTGATGGGTGTGCTTACTTCCTCAGTGAAATGCCGTGCCTGTTTCAAGTGTCAGATAACACTACGCCTATGGATACCACCATTGGCCTCTGTGGTCATCACTCAAAATTCAAAGGAGTAAATGTAAGGAGAGACCCCTCTACTTACAGCCAGTCCACTCTGCAGACGGAGATGACTCTCACTGTTGGACAACACCGAGAGAAAACTACTGGTTTGAAAGACAAAGAGAACTGTAAAGTGCCACTTGCACCTGCAGCCCTTGAAAATGACTATCTTAAAATGGAAGGAAAAGATAATGGAAGTGTCCAGTCAGCTGCAGGTTTCTCAACCGATAAACCACGGAGTGCGGATAATGCGCATGCAGTGGCGGACTTCTCTGCTGGTGACACAGGTGCTGCTTTGACAAATCTGACTTCAGAAACAATGACAGGAGGCAATATAGACACAGACTTGGTGGATGAAAGCTCACTGATACCAGAAGAAGGGAGAAGAAATTTGCTGGAAGAAAATGCAAGGCATGCTGTCTCTACCTTAACAGAAAGTCTAAGAAGAAACCTTTTAAAGTTGTTGAATCCTAAAGAGCTTTGCAGATATGTAAGTAATATAGGTCAGTCTTTTCAGACTGCAGCAGAAGTTGAATCCAGCGCTTTGTTCCCAAGTCAGGAAGGTGTCCTTTCAACACAGATCTGTGAGGAGACAGAAAGCTTGCAAATGCAGGCTGGTTTGTGTCATACAGAAGAGGCAGATAAGGACTCTCGTTGGGAACAGAAAAGGACGTGGGATTTGTCTGAGCAAAATCAGGTGCCATATGAAAACGTCTCACCCAGGGTAAGTAAAGTGTTTATCATTTGATAGTAAGAGCTGTTCTACTGATCTGAATGGTTTTCATCCCTGTTTGTCACAAAATAATGCAAATTTAAATTACTTTGAAAGATACTATTCATGCACTTCTGAATGACAGCTACGTCTGGGAAGGAAATCTGGTTTTGAAAAAGGCCCAAATAATCCATAAGCTGTTCTAATTATAGAGTGAGACTGATAATAGTAAGAGGCACTAATGGGACTCTGGACAGCTGGATAGGGAAATCTGATATTTTGGCTATCGCACAGGTCTTATCAAAGCAATGTTTCTTTCAGCCAGAAAGTTTCTCACATCTCTTTTGTGAGCAGAGAACAGCTTGATTTACTTTAGTTTATATTCGAAGAACAAAATTGTCTCCATTTATGGTGCTGGAAGCTTTAAACATCGACAAAGGTTTACTCTGAATTTATACCAAGGAGGGGAATTTAATCCAGAGCATTAATGTTACGGAGATAAATCGAGCTCTGCTTTTCTTTTTAAAAGTAAAGCAATGAAAAGTTTAGACATTCCAGTGGAAATGTAAAAAGCAATAACACATCAGGCCACCAAATTGATGCTCTCCAAGGACATACATATTTTATGTAGTTGGAAATTGACGTGGGAAATCGGCATGCTGACAGCACTGTATCACTGATACGGTGCTCCACCAACTTCCCTAAGTGAGAATTGGGTCAAACTTTTTATTTCTGATAGTGAAGCCTGAAGATACATATTTATGAGTATTAAATCATAAATATTCTCACTTTACTGATTTTAAAGTACATAGCCGAGTGCACAAAAAAAAAAATAAAATAAGTTATAAAAAAATAAACACAAGCTTTTTCCAATTCTGCAGCTCTGCCTCATTTATATTCTTTAATAATGTCTCCCAGCTGAGAATCAGAGATTGACCATAATCTGGTCACTGGAGTGCCTTAAGCAATCAAAAGTCGCTAAATTCTTACGCCTGAAAAGCATCCATAAGTTTCTCTGTTTTTATGGTACATAAAATTCCCATCACATTTTAGCAGCGCATAATGTACTTACAGACAGAGAACAGTCCCCTACTGAAATCGACTGACTAATAATTTCCTGATGTTTTGTGCTGCTGTGCTTTGCATGAGGCATTTTTTCGCTTCTTCCAACTGCAGTGCAATAACTTAAATACCAGAACTCGTAAAGAGCAGCTTACACTGGTGTAAGTTCCATGGCCAGGTTTCAGATTGGCTAGTTAAGATTCTTTCTACCTGCAGTCAATAGGGATTCTTCGGGCATCCATGACTAAAACTCTATATTAGTTAAAAATTAGGACAGAAATGCCTGCACAGAAATGGGCTATGTATTACCACAACCCCAAACCCGGGTTTTAAATCACGAAGAGCATGAGGATTAAATTTAGAGGTAAATTCCAAACTGTGTGATCTTGACAGGGAACCAAATAATCTATCCCATCTAGAACCTACTGTCCACGACACAAGAAATAGGTGGGCAGCTTCTCACAAGACCCATACAGAAAGCCAGAAACTCGTCAACAATCTGCTACTGGAACCTAAGAAAGGCTAGAGAGAATCAACCTCCTATTGCAGCACAGAGGTTTACGTAGAAGCACACGGTTGCATTAGCTGGAGCTCCGTGTTTGGGACAGCTCTGCAGGACATTTTGCAGGAAAAATCATCGGTAACCACTTTTGAACAGTTTTCTGCTTTCCTTCTCTGTGGGATGGATCAGATCTGCTTAGAGCTACATAGCAGCCATGGAGCAACAGCACTAATTACTCTAGGATTTACACTTCCTTTCTTTCCCATTCTCCTCGATGCCAAGCAGCCTCTTACTGGAAATTGCAGTCTGTCCTGTCCAGCTGCTGTCCTGGGTGACCTCCTGTCATTAGATAGACAAAGTGGGAAGCTGCTGACTCTTCCTGCGCCCTTCCTGGTCTAGTGCCAGGTGAAATTCTGTATTTATTTAATGTTGCAAAACAACCTAATAATATAACAAAAAAAACAACGGTATGGGCTGTATGATATCACATGCAAGAGAGCCAGGAAGCTTCAGGTCTGCAAAGTTTTCATTCAAGATGCCATCCTTACCTAGTATTCAGCCAGCACCCTCAGCATGAGACCCTCCTGAATTTCATTCAGGGCCGGCATCATCTGGCCTACTGAATGTCAGTGATTTGCATGGAATCGTAGAATCATGAAGGGTTGGAAAACCCTCCAAGATCACCTAGACCAACCATCCACCTACCTCCAATATTTCCCACCGAACCATGGCCCTGAGGGCTACGTCTACCCTTTTCTTAAAGATCTCCAGGGATGCTGACTCCACCACCTGCCTAAACAACATGTTACAGAGCCAGACCACTCTTCCAGAGAAGACATTCTTCCTAATACTCAATCTGAACCTCCTCAGTGCAACAAGAGTCCATTTTCTCTCATCCTATTTCTGTTACCTGGCAGAAGAGGCCAACACTCACCTCGCAACAGCCTCCTTTCAGGGAGTTGGAGAAGGCAACAAAGCCTGCCCTGAGCCTCCTCTTCTCCAGACAAAGCAATCCCAGTTCCTTCAGCTGCTCTTCATATGACTTGTAGTTAAAGTCCTGCTGGAACTGGGAGGTTCAGAGAGATTCCATGGCATAAGCAAAATTTTTACTGTCTATACTGTTAGCTCATGAAGAATGATATGTCGTGGTAGCTTATTTATGGAGGATTTTAGCTATTTATGGAGGATTTTTTTCCTGCTGTTCATCCTGCCAGATCCTCTGTTCATCCTGCCAGAGATTCTCTTTGCTGATTATTTTGTTCTCTATCAAGTCAGAACAGCTTGTTCTCATAAAGTTTGAGTTACAACTCAGTTTGATTATCCTTAAATTTATATCACCTCTAGATATTTCTGAATTTCATTATAGCAAAGTAGGGAAGGAAGACTGGCACAAATCATCCATGTGATTGGGTAGTCTGGCAGCGAACAAGAGGATTTTGTCAGATTCCAGGGCAGCCAAAACTGCAAGAATTGCATAGGCCAGTGAAATTGTCCACTGTGGTACTGGCAAAGATTTGCTGCTGTATGATATCCTAGGAGCTGCCATGTGTGATGGAGAACTGCAGTTCTGCGTGTTTTGTTGAGGAGGCTAAGCTTAGTGAGTGCAGAAATGCAGCTGTGCACTGTGTTCCAACACTGCCGTGAAAGAAAGGGTGTGTGCTGGGAGCAGCAAGAAGAAACGTGGGGATAAGTAAGGGAAGGAAGGAATTGTGTTATACATCAGAAGAAGAAAAGGAAATCGAAAGGGTGCCTGTACATCTGTGATAGGAATCAGTTCAAGGGGGATCAGATTGAAATCCAGCAAATGGTTTCTTGAAGGCCAGTGAACAGCTGTCAGATAGGAACAGGTTTAATGGCAAGCAGTGAATACAAAGGGTGAGGACTGACGCCCCAAACCACTGATGAGTAAGAGTTACTACACATTTTGGGGGCCTGTAAGGAAGATGGAGAGGGATTTTATCAGAGAATGGATAGGATGAGAGGTACAGATTTAAACTAAAAAGGGGAGATTTATGAAGGCAGTGAGGCCCTGGCACAGGCTGCTCTGAAAAGTCCCTAGAGGAGGTGCTCAAGGCCAGGCTGGATGGGGCCTTGGGCACCCTGATCTGATGAGGGACAAGCTATTCATAAACTATGGGTATTGACAAATATAAAAACTGAATCAACAACAACAACAGAATAATCAGATGCATTTCAATTCAAGATTCTGGTTTGGGTCTGTGCCAAGCAACAATCCTAATTTTCAATTCCATCATGTTTCTTTTTCTTTCTTATTTGTAGAAGCAAGGTGACAGTCTTAAAACCTGTGCCCGAAATTGTGACAGACAACGTATAGAGCCTGAAACAGAAAAGGAAGGCATCTTCATGACTTGCGAGAGTGTAGGAGTCATCCATTCAGCTTCAGAAGCACTCTGTACTGAGAAGACATCACAAGCAAAAAATGCAAATTTACAGGCCTATTCTCAACACGATGCTCCTTGTGATAAGAGAGAGAGTTGTCACCAACAAGTCTTCTGGGAACAAGGAACGGGTATTAGTAGTAATGACAACAAGTCTAAGAATGACACTCCACCTTTTCCTTTATGGGACACAGACTCTGTTCCTGATAAACAAGAATGTTTATGTGCTGTTCTCTCTTCTGCAAAGCTATGTGATGAGCCAGGGGAGAGAGGACAAAGGTTTGATTTTGACTCACGTGACAGCAATGACACAGATACTCTCTGCAGTATATCATGTGATGCATCCCTGTTTGAAGCTAATCCCCAGTCAGTTCTGGAATCTGGAGAACCTGGGTGCAAAGGAGAAGCCGATTTAGCTGCAGTGCATGACAAACTGTGGAAACTTTTTCACGAAGATGACTCAGACTGTCAAATCCCATTTGAAAACTGTGGAATCACAAGTTTAGAAATGAGGCTGACAGATACCAGAGTCACAGAAATGAACTTCTTGCAGGAGACCTGTTTTGATCATCCTTTGCCTCAAAATCTGATAGAACAGCAGGAACCTATTACACAACCACCTACTAGAGAAAGAACAGAGAAAGAAGACTGCAGCGTTTCTAATATCCTACCGAAAACAGATGAAGCATATAACAGTGTATCCAGAGGAAATGTTTTTCTCACAGAAGCAGATGGTACGTGTCTAAGTTCTAGCAGTGGAAATAAAGCAGAAACACTACCTGTTTGTACTTCAAAAGATGTCTTAAATAGAGAGGTGTGTTTGGAGAAGAAGCCAAATCAAATAATAACTGACAATAATGGATCCATTCGAATGACGGTTTCTTGGGAAGGAAAGCTTGCTGTTAATAACACTTTCCAGACACGTGATGTGGAATCCCTTCAAGTATTAAAAAGTACTCAGAGTAGCAATTTAGCAAGTGACAATGAAAATTCAGCTTCTGTGCTAGATAAGTCACACGGGACAAGTAGGCAATTACTTCACACTGAGCAGAACAGACCCTTGGTAAATAAGACTATAACTAAGAGCACAGATGAAGATGACTGTCATTTTAAAGACTGCTATCCAGCAAGAAATAAACTGACATATTTCCCTGAAGGGAAATTTGTTCTCCCCAGTAGTTCCTCTGGTGAAAATACCCATCAGTTTACACATGGAAAACACACTTCTGTTAACGCCATACATGAAAGTTGTGAAGGTGATTTGCATGAGAGAAGAAATCACTCAGACTTGAATGCACAAAATGGCACTAATTCTGGCAGTTATCATCTTTTTAGAAATGATGGCTGTCAAGATGTTCCAGTTGTTTCTAATGCAGAGTACAGTCACCTAATGAAACTGCCCAATTTGATTAAGACTCCTGAAAACATAACATGTAAGAATCTACCTCACAATTCATGCCAAATGACGGAATTACAGGAAAAAGAAACTGTATTCACTCCCTCTTCTGAGAATCCCTTATTAACACATTTTTGTGTAGAAGTGCCCCAGTATGAACCAAGTGAAACAGAAAAAGAACAGAGAGGCATTTGCATAGCTGATGAACAAAGGGCTGAAACTTCCTGCAGCTCAGGAGTTAGAGAGGTTTCAGAGAGTCAGCCTGCAGCTTCCCCTCCCAACATGTCAGAACAACAGGTATTTTTCCTTGACAACACCTTTAAGTCTCATGAAGAGCTAAAACCAGATTCTTCAAATAATGGGAATGTAACATCAGCATCAGTGAGTACCCCGCTGCCAAGAGCAGTTCAAAATGAGTACAGCAACATAGCAAACGATGATTACAGAGATGGCAGCAATCAGATGGACATCCAGCAAGTAACCGTAGGAGAAACATCACCATTCTTCATACCTGTAAATCAGTCAAAGGGCATGGTTCACAGTTTGTCAGCAATGGGATCGTCTGGCACAGGAAGTCAAGCACAAGCAGAATGCACACAAATTGTTGTCAAAGTAGACGAAAAAATGAGTAAGTTGGGAACTTTCTGCAAAGCATTGCAGGATGAGTTCCACAAGGTACCTGAAGCACACAAGGAGAGAGCAAACTTGAGTGAAAACAAGCAAGAGATTCAAAGAGCTATTGAGTACAGCCCAGACGATGCTGAAAGGAAGTTTCCTTTGCACACTTTAATTAGCTCCAAGGCTCAGAGACAGATTAGCAATAATATCACTAAGCAGACCTCTCCTGATTTGACCTCTTCCAGCAAGCTGACTGAGTTTGACTATTCAATTAAGCCTACTCAATGTCATAAAGATGGAGAAGTCATGACACCAGAGACTGCAGCAGATGGTTTAGCTGGTTTGCCACCAGTTGATTCAGGAGACAACCTCTATTTTCAAAGGCAACCACCCTACAGCACTACTCAGCCATACTCCCTGGCGTTGACCGCCTATGATCCATTCCCTGTTAGTGCAAAAAGGCTAGAGAATCAAGAAAGATCGAAGTCCTGCCAGACTTTACCAACTGTTGCTGAGCCTGAGCCCATCAAATGTAAACAACACATAGCAAGGAGTGGGAATGTAGCCACTGGAGCAAAGAAGAAATTACCTCCAGCAACACTATCAAAGAAGCCCCGACTGTCAGAGAGGGGAAATGCTAGTAAGGATCCTAGCTGTGTTAAAAGTGAGGCCAACATCGTCTACAAAGAAAACAAAAAAGAGCAAAGGAAGCTGATTTCAAAAAAGGATAGCAAAGGTAAGAGAAAACTGATTTTTGTTTCGGTCCTTTCCCATCCTTCAGTCTTCAGTAGGAAGATAATAATGGTTAAACACACTGCAAGCCTTCTTCAGTCAAAATCGCATCAATCAGAAGTGTCTTGCCATCACTGATGTTAATTTCTCACTGTGATGACTTAACTGTTTGTATCCCTATGCCACAGAACTGATATCTCCCTAGAATCCTTTTCCTACCTGGCAAATATATTTATGAACTTCATATCCTTTTTGAATTAGCTACTTCTTTGTCAACTCAAGTCAGTTACTATAGAGGTGGATAGCATGGTGGTAGCACATGACAGCACAGTATAGCAGCTGCTAGCCCAGTACTATCACATTGTTATGTTCCTACGGGCAGCGTTCCCAGTTATGCTCCTACACGGTGGCTCCTAAATGCAATTACGCTATCTTGATTTTGAAATGGTTTTATTGCTAGCAAAGTATTATTGTTACTAGTAGAGTGCCACCAATAAACATAATGTTTTGCAGTTCTATCTGATGACTGATGGCTGGTTCTGCATTCCTTCTCACTGCTATTGCTCAAAAATGACACTGATGAAATTAGCATTTTTAAACTGACCTTAAAAAAAAAGCACAGAAATGAAATGAGAAGAAGGTTGTTTATCAGGGCTCCTAGGAGATTGCTAATGGATAAAACGAAATGCAGATGGGAGCAGCAGTGTAACAGCTAGACAGATGAGATGTTTGTGGTTTCTATGGATACTTTGCAAGGATCAAGCTCTTTCTTTCACCTTTTAATGTTGCTTTTTATGTTCATATGCTGAAATAATTTTAAAGATCAGATAAGACTGAACAGTGACTCAAGGTAAGCTAAAAAACTGTGACACTTGTCAGAGATTCTAATTCAAGTGCAGTCTGATCAGACTTTAAAAAGCAACTTTATTCACATGTGTCCTTTGCAAGTGTGTTTTTGCCTACGAGAAATGACTGTGAAAGGGAATGATGGGAGATGAGCTACACTGAGCAGGAAAAAAGGCTAGACATGGTGTGAATTTGTACAAGGAGGTCTGCTAATATGTCTGCTGGCCCAAAAAGGGTAACTGGAAGCACAGAGCTCTATCAGAAATTACCAGAGAACCTCGTGTATGGGAGAAGGAGAGACACATTCCTTCAAAGTATAACAAGAAAACAGCAACTACTGAGAAAAGCCTAGCTTTTCCAGGTGTCTAAGCCTGGACTTGAAGAATGTTTTAAACATTCAGCTTTTCACTGTTGAGCTGGATTTTCTTCTGCTTCTGACCAGCTGCAGTCCAGCCTGAAGTCAGTGTGTGTTTATACTTCAGAGTGTCTGCATGGTCCTTTACCCAGCGTTATGGAGAGGCTGGTATGCTTAGCGTGGCATTCACTGAGGACATTCTCTTTTGTATTATTTTCACCTCCAACAGAAATTGCTCTGTGGCCAGGGCAGGAAAACTGGAGCCTTTCGTTCTATTTCCAGTGCTGTCACATACTCTCTGCGCCATTTCAGCCCTGATTCATGAAGGTTCTTAGGCCTAAGGACTTAAGTGGTTACAAGGCAAACATAGCAGTGAATCCCAGGTGCCTGACCCCTTGGGTCGGATTCAGCATTCCTTGGGCATTAGAGGGGGAAAGTTAGGCTGCTGGCATGGGGATTCCTGAGAGAGAAGTGTCATGCCAGCTCATTCAGCTTGCAGCAGAATTAACACGGCAGGAAATGCGACACCCAGCATGTTGCATCCCTTACGCCTGGCAGGGATGTCTCACTCGAGTGCAGGGATGTGTCATGATTCCCAAACCTCTCCCTAAGCGTATGTCCATTCCCTCTCACAACAAAAATAAGCAAAACCCATTTCTTAACTTCTTTTCTCAAGGCGAACAGTGACTCTCCCCATCTCTCTCAGGCTTTGTGACCAGCACCATTGCCCAGGACACATCATGCGGGCTCCAGCCTACACCCTGAGCCATGGGTTCCTGATGCCACAGCCATGTGCCTGAGCAGGGAGCTGAGCCATCAGGGCCTTCCCTGAGCTGGGCAGGATATTTTCCTTCTGGAACCTCAATAATTGATTGTCTCTGCACAGTGGTCCATCTTTGGTAAAAGTACCAAGTCCTGTGACTGGAAAGTAGGGACTGGAAAGCAAATGGCATCCTGTGCTCCATCAGCAGAGGGGTGGCCAGCAGGGACAGGGAGGTGATTGTCCCCCTCTGCTCTGCTCCTGTGTGGCCCCATCTGCAGTGCTGTGTCCAGGTCTGGAGCCCCCAGTACAAGAAAGACAGGGAGCTGTTGGAGAGGGTCCAGAGGAGCCACAGAGATGAGCAGGGGACTGGAGCACCTCCCCTACGAGGACAGGATGAGGGAGCTGGGCTTGTTCAGCATGGAGAAAAGAAGGCTGTGGGGTGACCTCATGGCAGCCTTTCAGTACCTAAAGGGAGCCTACAAACAGGAGGGGAATCAACTTTTGGAAAGGGGAGATAACAGCAGGACAAGGGGAAATGGCTTGAAGTTGAGGGAGGGAAGATTTCAGTTGGATGTCAGGGGAAGTTCTTTGCTATGAGAGTGGTGAGGTGCTGGAACAGCTGCCCAGAGAGGCTGTGATGCCCCGTCCATCCCTGGAGGTGTTCAAGGCCAGGTTGGATGGGGCCCTGGGCAGCCTGGGCTGCTATGAAATGTGGAGGTTGGTGGCCCTGCGTGTGGCAGGGGGTTGGAGCATCGTGATCCTTGAGGTCCCTTCCAACTGTGGCCATTTTGTGGCTCTGTGACTCTGTGACTTGCTTTAGATGCAGGAAATGAATTATTTGGAGACGGAAATAAAGGCCACTGCCATTGCCAAGTGCTTTTGCTATTGGTGGAGCCAATATCTAACCGCTGATCGTGGGTTCCTCCCTCCAGCTGTGTTTGAAGGAAATGGGACCATCGCTGCACCTTACAATAAAAACCAATGCTGGCAGTGTGGATTAGATGTGTCACAAGAGCACCCTGCAGACCGGGTGCCTCATGGGACTTGGAGTAGTTTCTCTCAAAATCTGTGAGTGGGTTAAAAAATGCACCAGTTACAAGAATTCAGCTAGGTGAATTCTAACGTTGTAACCCCATGGTGTGCTGGACCTTTGTGGCGTCTGTTCTTGTACCAACAAAACTAGCTACCCATTCAGTCAGTGAGAACGTGTTCTGAGCAAGAGTTCATTTTATGTTGTTGCCCTTTCAAAATAGAGCTTCCCTTGGTTTTATTCCATAAATTCAGAATGTCTTTGCATTGAAAACATTTCCACTGACTGTGGGGGCACTGAATTAGTCTTTTAAAACCTCTCTATTTTAAACCCTTGGGTCTCTGTACTATAAAAAAATGTGGCTCTTTACCAGTATTGCTGGATTCATGGTGTTAGCGTGTGCAGAACAGTCTGGAATTCCATTAAAATTCCAAAACGCTCTCATGATCTTCCAGTCCTAAACTACAGCTCTTCTGTTTCAAGCTCCCAAGCTGCTGCAGAAAATCCAAGCGGAGCTATTCCCCGACTGCTCTGGAAATATCAAGCTGTGCTGTCAGTTTGGAGATATTCATGGAGACTCCACCATTACATGGACTAAAGACTCCAAGCTACTAGCTCAGCTGCAGAGAAAGTAAGTGAACGTTTTTGTCAGGCTGACAGCTTCTGAATAGCTGCTGTGAAAATACTCTGTTTGGCAGCGATTGACTCTTTAAATGTAGTAACAGCATCAGTATTATTGGTGAACAAAATATATTAACAGAGTCATTAAAAAGCGTATCTTCACACAGTGCATTCATTTGTTCTAGTTTGCATTCCATCACTCGTAATTCCTCTCAGCTCATTCATAACCAGTCTCATGGAACTTTCAAGTGCAGTAAAAGCTCATATGAAGTTTCAGCCTCCAGGCCAAGCAATATAAACACGCCTGGTTAATGTGGCAGGCTGTCCTCGTGTGTTGGAAATGAACTGCTGAACCAACTAACATGCAGCGTAGAGCTTGAAGTGATCACTCTTTGAACTTCATATTCTGTATCAAATGGAGCTTGAAGCTGATTGGACTAAAAGACAGAGTTGTATTTCAGGAAAATGATCTCTCCCATCAACGCAGCCAGTGAACTTGACACCAAGTGACTAGAGGCAGCGCAGCGAGAAGGGTGGAAAATAAAGGCCTCTTGAGGTCTTTATCGGGATCATTTCCAGCGTGTCCTAAAACCACATTTTTATGAAACAAGGTTTTTTTTCCACTGTGCAGTAAATTTTTTGTAAAACGTAGTTCTTGAAATTCGTTTGTGTTTCAAAAAATCAAAATCAACACTACTCAAGGCAAAAGAAGGAAAGTTGTTTCCTCCAGAAGGCACGATTCTGCTTAATCTGGAATTTTTATAGCAAGGCATCTGCTAAGATACTATTTTAAGTGGAGAGCAAATATGAATTTTTGAGACTTCCCATGTCATCCTGATTCTTGTCATTTTACCCAAACTGTTTTTGATTATTGTGTTATCACGTTGGCTGTGGATATTACCATATAATATTACGTGCTAGGTAATTTCGCTGTGTTTTAATGAAGAAACACTGCAATGATGAAGAATGAATTAGTTTTGCATTGTTAAACACGATATGTGATAACAAATCAGAAGAGACTCGTCGTTACCATTTTTATTGCACAATGTTCAGTAAAGTTCTCCCTTTAAGCCTCCCTTTAATCGAAGCTGAAATCCAACCAGTAGTTCTGACAGCTTTGTTTGAACCCAAGCACTGTTTGTTCCATTGGAAATATACATAAATCTTTATGATTACATAATGTGGATCATATATATCTTAACTTTTTCTATCAATAGGAAGTAATTGCAAGAAATTATGCAACAAATCTTTAAAATGTTATTACCTGTCAATATATTGGAAAATGTATTGAAAAATACATACTGATAGTGACATTAATAGATGCTAAGTCAGTTCATTTAGAAGCTAGTGTTGGGTAGAATTAGTTCCCCAGTGTTCCAAAGTTCATGAAACTTAATGCTGGCAAGAATACCAACAAAACTGTGCACACCTTCACTAATTCACTTCAAAGAAGACTTAAAACACAGTAGCCCAGTCTCCATAATCCATGTGTGGATTGTCTGCGATTGCTGAGAAGCACTTCCAAGGACATCCAGTGTGGTGCAGTTGAAGATCTTTGTGGTTTAAAAGGAAAAGCATTGTGCTTAGACATAGCACTGTTTCTCTGTGGTTTTACTGCTTCCAGAGTTAGCTTGCATCTGTAAGTACTGCATCTGCACTCCTGTGCCACTGCACCCTCTCCAATAACATTTGCTGGTGGTCCATCACTGAAGCTGCATACACAGATGTCAGACGGCAAATATCTAGCTTGAAAAATGAAAGCAAATGAGTGGGAAATACTGAGTGAGAAATTACAAAGATGGAATGGGGAGGGGCACAGAAGAACAGAGAATACAAAGCAAAAACTGGACATTATTGGAAAAATGGGGGGGAATCTGTAAACACAGGGAAAACAGACGAAGTATTTCTAAAACTGACACCAGCTGAGAACAAGAAAATAAAAGTGGTTAAGCACATTGGCTCCAAAGTGCAGCAGAGTAATAAATACATTCTTAATTAAACCTCTTCTTAACTAACCCGGATTGAATTCAGTCAGCAAGTTTTAATACTCAATCCTGCACAAGATTTATTGATGTACATGCCAAAACTTAACCATATAGTGAGCTAAACTGAAACTTTGCTAACTTGTGCAAAGCCAGGATCAGGCTTGGTTTTCAGTCAGCACAAAGCCTATTGCTTCCAGTCACATCAGTCAGTGCTCAGTGTTTCCAAATATTCCAATGCACAGTTTTCCAAATATTGTATGTATCAACAGGAAGATTTATATTTTCTTGTAGCACCATTGTACTTTATGTATATGCCACGATATGAATGGGAATATTATATTAATATCTGATTTAATTCTTTGTATACAAATTTAGTTGAGCTATGTTTATCTCAGAGTGTAGTAGGAAAATCTATTGTGAAGCACTTAATAGAATGAATGCTTCTAAGAGGCTGAAATAAATAAAATATTTTATCTTCTTGCACCTGTTTTGAATAAGTCTTTACGACATAGACAGAAATTTCAGGGACACATACATGGAAATATCTTTTAGAAATATTCACATGAAAAATGAACATATTCTGTTCCAGTGCCCAGGATGACTCTCCCGTCTCTTTGGCAATAGCTAAAGCCAGTAACAAAGACCAAGGAATGTATTATTGCTGCTTGAGTAACACATACGGAAGGGTGACTGCGGAGTTCAATCTGACTTCTGAAGGTAAATACTAGTTTATAATTCATTTAGTACTAACGACAATGACAGTTTCCATTCATATTTCTTGAAAGTCTCTTTCTTTGTTTCTTTGCAGTCTTGGAACATCTCTCAAATTTTCAGAATTTTGAAGGTAAGCATATGCATCTAGTAAATTGTGTGATTAAATCTTTGTTCCTTCTTCCTTCCAAATAGAAAAAAGGATGAAAAAACATAGCCAAAATAATTAGCAGCTTAGTCATCCAAAATGTGCAGGCTCTTGATTTTGAGGTACAAACTATTCTCAAATCTTTCTACATTCAGTTGAACTGGGTTTATTGTTGCTTATTGTTATCTAAGAATTTACGAAGTTACTAAGAAGCTGCACTGTCCTAGTGAATTTGGCCCAAGACACAGAGTGAGCTCTAAGGAGCTTTTCAGACGTGGAACCCTTTGCATAAGGAAATGAATAGCCATGCTAAGACAGTTGTAGTGAACTGTAGTTGGTTAGCAAATAGCTGGAGTGCAGTAGTGTAACCAGCTTCAGGTGAGTCTCCTAATTTGCTCTGCATTATAATTTTGGTTTTTATCTCTCACCCACTTATAGGACTGTATCACAATTCAGGCTGGAAGGAACCCTAGGGGCTCATCTTCTGTTCAAAGCAGAGTTAGGTATGGGGTGAGACCAGGCTTCTTACGGCTTCATCCAGTGAGGTCTTATTATTTTGGGTAATTATGTGAATACAGCTGTTTAGAACTTGGGCTTGAATTCTGTTGAGGAAAGTGCATTTATGAAGGTACAGGGCACTGTGTAAATTGATAAGCCTATGCATGATACAGTCCAGGTGAAAGTTCATTGGAGATCTGAGGAATACTCAGAATTCACATCTGTGGTTGGACTTGTAGGTTCTTCAGGTGATGCGTAGCTTTGGGTTCAGCTGTAGCATACGATCCCTTTAAATTTTCAGGCTGAAATGCAATGACCAAACACGTCCAGGATTCTACAGATCTGCAGACAGTCTGCCAGAGACATTTTAAGAGTTTTGCCACAGTAAACTATGGGAAGCCCATGTTTTGCTAGATATCTTTCCTTTTTTTTTGTACTCGACTTTGCTCTAACACCAAGAATAAATTCCACTTGAATTCATGGGAGTTTTGTTGATGAAATACCTTCATATAGAATAGAATGGTTTGTGCAGGGTGTCAGAGTACACACCATGGCAGTCTATTCAGTTGAACTTGTCTTTGTAACTCGTCACTAATGTGATGCACTAGCATTTCACATTTAGTAAACAGTGAAACAGCATTGCATCATGGGGCACAATACTGAGTACACAGAGACATAGATGCACACAGTGTACAGAAAGCTGTTTTGGCAGAAAAACTGTATTTGAACACATGGTCTTTGCAAGGCACCTGCTGTGTAACTTTACTCCAAGACACAGGCAGGCATTATGATTTGGAATGCTTTCCCCATATGTTATCTTGTGTTTAATCACACTCGGCATATGTCTGCAACTAAAAATAGGCAGTGCATTGTAAATTGGTTTATCATCCCTGAACATGCTGTACTAGTAAAGAAGTTTGTTCAGCCAATTGTCTGTGTGGTTTTGTTGTTTTTTTTTTTGTTTGTTTGTTTTTAATTTTTTTTTTCTTGAAGAATAAGATGAAACATCTAGTTCCTGGTTAAAATAAACACAGGGCTTCTCATGGAGCAGGACTGTTTCTTAAAGGAGGGGGGACCCAGGCCCTTAATAATGCAAATGGGGCCACTGTTTCCATAGTTTCCATCCTCTTTAAATGTCTCTTTAAATATCTATTTAAATACCTAAATACAGTGAAACGCATTCATCCTCCCATGTCCACCCCCTTTCCCCTTGACTGCAGAAAGACGTGCAGAACAAAGTGGCATTGTGTTTCAGGTGTGGAAGAAATTGAATTCATGCAACTCATGTTCAGAGAAGATTTCATCTGTGACAGCTATTTTGGTGGGAACCTGCATGGAATATTAGCTACAGAAGAGCTTCACTTTGGTGAAGGCATGCATCGGAAAGCCTTCCGAAGTAAAGTGATGCAAGGCCTCGTGCCAGTTTTCAGTCCTGGACACCCTTGTGTTCTCAAAGTGCACAATGCTATCACGTATGGGACCAAGAGTAAGGATGATCTAGTTCAAAAGAACTACAAACTAGCACTGCAGGTAAGGCTTCCCAGCCCTTTGCAAGTGAAAACTGTGGAGAAAAGCTGTCTGGGAAATATTTAAACAGCTGACCTGTCAAATGTTTTGCATAATATTCCTTAGGAATGCTACGTCCAAAATACTGCAAGAGAGTATGCGAAGATATATGCAGCTGAAGCTGAACCTTTGGAAGGCTTTGGAGAAGCACCGGAGTGAGTACCATACACAAACATACAGATAGATTTTATGGTTTAACCAAGCAGCAGCTGAGTGTCATACAGCTATTTGCTTACTCATACTTTACTTATTTGCTTATTAGTGGGAATTTGGAGAGTGAATTGGGGAAAAAAGTAGAACTTGAAGATTACTAAGATGGAATAATTATATGTGTGTATATATACATATTTATGTACAAAATAAGTGGTGTACAAAACAATTGCTCACCACCCAATGCCCACAGAGTCTCCAAGCAGCAGCTGCCCCCCTGTTTTATGTTGTGTTTTGTTTTTACATATATCATATGGTTTGGAATCCCTTTGTCCGGTTGAGATCAAGTGTCCCGATTCTGTCTCCCAGTCCCTCACTGTCAAGACAGTATGAGAAGCTGAAAGGTCCTTGTCTCTGTGCAACCCTGCTCAGACACAGCTAAAACATCAGTGTTATCAACAGCATTTTCCTCCTAAAGCCAAAACACAGCATCATACCAGGCACTGTGAGAGAAAGTCAGCTCTGCTCTAGCTGAAACCAGGACAACTGGCCTGTGTGCAACACCTTCCCACTGTCTGCTGAGTGTGATTTCTAAAGAAGGAAGGGAATCGTTTCTTTCATATCAGAAATTTTTAATTCCCCCAATATGTGTACATCAGTCTAACAACTCAGTACGTACTCATCTCTGCTGCTGAGGCTGGGAGATGATACGTAGAACATTTGGCAATAGATGTTATATGAAGGATTTGCTGTTCCAATCTCAAGCTACTATGTAGGGTTGAGTTTGCAATGGATGGTTGAAATTCCATCTGCCTTGCTTATATATGCTTGACAGCAGGCTAAACCTCCATCTCCTTTTAGACAGTTGAAGATTTTCTCCTGTGCACTGATTACTGAAAAAAAAAAAATAATAATAATTAGAGCTGTGTTCTCAGCAGCATCCACAAAAAACTCAACTTGATTGGCTTAGGGTCCTATCCACAGACAAGGCATAAAACATTTTATGACTCATCTTGCAGACTCAAACTACAAAAAGCTAAGCCTCGCTAATCAAGTGTAGCATGTGGTTTAGTACTGCACCATATCTCCCCCTCTTCACTAATTAGCAGAATTTCTATTCACATCATCCACAGTGGCAGCCATTTCATGCTGCACCAGAAGGGAACAGGAAGGCTGGACCAAGTCCATCTGAGTACTTCGTGTGCAGTGCACATGCTCAACACGGCTGCATTATTTTATTTGTAGCTCTTAGATTAAACTGTCAGTGCAGTGAAGTGGCAGTGGGTTAGGGCAGGAAAAGAAGCACAGATCAGAGAAAAAAAATGAAGCTGTTATGTAAGGATTATAAAGGAAGCTAAATTGTCAAAACAATGACGTTTCACAGGGTGTCCTTTTTTTTATTATTTTTTTGTAATTATGCAGTAAGTATGGACAAATACATTGACACTGCAACTGCTTCTACACAGACACAAAAGCTTCTCCAAACAAATCATTTCAGCTCTACCTACAAAGCGACCCCTAGAAAGGCTCCTCAGAGCAACCTTTTCAGCATCAGTGGAGATAGCAGTGAAATCTTTCAGGGAAAACATTTGTGCTAATCAGCCTCCTGTTTGGAAATACACTATTCTTTACAGAATTTCTGTTCTAGAGATTTCTGTAGATGTGGGATACAATTTTAAAATGAAAGAAAAAGCATGTACTGCACAAAACCTAGAAGTCTGGCACAAATAGTAGGCACATGAAAGGTTCAGATCTGATTGTTTTATTCTAAATAGTTGGTTAGAAGACATCAGCTGGAGAGAAAAGAGGTAAAGTGCACGTAATTGTTTTGCTTTTCTGTTCCTTTCAAAATACTAAGTCTTGATCTTCTTTTTCTAGCCAACCCTTGTCAAAGCAAAATTGTATTTAAAGAAGTATTTTATAAGGAAAATAGAGCAAAAGAAAAGTCATTTTCATTCTCCAGAGTTGTCTTTACAGTTAAAGCTTTAATCTATCCGTGCACATCTAACTATAATAGAAAAATGAGAGAAGAACAGAGAGAGCTCTGCCCTATAATAAGTGGACTGGCATCTCAACACCTATGAAGGGGCAGGACAGAAAGAGAGAGAAGAGATTCTGTGGTGTTATGGTTACTTTACAGCGGAGTTCTATGAGCGCTTCTATTATCCCTGGACCTGTTTCTTTTCCTTTCAGAGTTCAGTGATATGAAACTACTCAGAGCCTTCTGTAATTGATTGTGGCTTAGGACTAGGAGACTTACACATAAGTACTGTTTATATATGGTTCTATGACCCATGATTGATTCTTTTAGTTATCCTTTTGGTGTATACAGGACACCTCCATGCATTCATAGCCCTGACATTTTCACCACCTAGTAGAGGTATGTCTGGAAGTAAACATACCACTCCTTTGGAAATGTTTCTCTAGGAGATAAGGCTGTTTGTAAGAAAGCAAGTAACTGGAAACCTGCTTTTGTAAAACTAATGACAGTCATTTCCCCCATTTGTTCTGAGACTGTGTCAGGAGTTCTTGTGAACTAGCTGGAAAACATGGTGATGTTCTGTGACAAACTTCAGCTGAATGGCTTTCCAAAATTATCTTACCTCAAAGCAGTATTTAATTCCACTCTAATACACACAGATGTGATTTTTTGCTTACTTCTAAGATTTCAGTGTTGGAGATTTGTACTGCAATATCAGGACACTGCCTAATACGGAGTTATCCCAGCACAAACAAAAGCAGACAATCTGTGAAGGCGTTTACTGCTTTCCAGATAGCAAGAGCTCTGCTAACCAAGTATCATAAGCTCATGGAAGCACAAAATGTCCTGGGTTGGAAGGCCCAGGTCCACTCCTAGCATGGACTAATTGCCCCCTACCAAATGACTATGACCAGGGCCCCATTCAGCCTCACCTTGAGTTCCTCCAGGGATGGAGTAACCCACACTTCTCTGGGCATCAGTGCCAGAGCTCACTGCTCTTTGAGTGAGGAATTTTTTCTCCTAAGATCTGACTTAAATGTCTCCTCTTTTCGTTTAAAATCGTTCCTCCTTGTTCTATCACTATCTGCCTGTTTGAAAGTCGCTCTCCTTCCTCTTTATTAAAAGCTCCTTCTAAGTTCTGGAAGGTTGCAGTGAGGTCTCCCCAGAGCCTCCTCTTCTCCAAGCTAAACAAACTCAACTCCCTCAACCTTTTCAACGCCTCAACCTCTCCCTCCATAGGAGAGGTGTTCCAGTCCTCTGAACATTTTCATGGTCCTTCTCTGGATCCACTCCAACAGCTCTGCATCCCTCTTGTACTGGGGACACCAGGCCTGGACACAGTACTCCAAATATGGTCTCAGAAGGGCAGAATAGAGGGGGACAATCCCCCACCTGGGATTTGAGTACTGTGGATCTCCTGGAAAGAGTCTGGCAGAGGGCCATGAAGATGATAAAGGGCCTGGAGCATCTCCCCTGCGAGGAAAGGCTGGGTGACCTGAGTGAGAAAAGAGAAAGAGCCTTGAGAAGATTGAGAGGGAATCTGATTAATGTTTGTAAATATACGTGTAGGAGTCAAACGACATGGCCAACCTCTTTTCAGTGTACTGTGGGGACAGGACGGGGAAAACTGCCTTCAACTGGAGCGTGGCAAGTTCCACAGCAATATGCAAAGAACTTCTTCATGGTGAGGGTGACGGAGCACTGGCAAAGGCTGCCCAGGGAGGTTGTGGATTCTCTTTCTCTGGAAATGTTCAAGGCGATGATGATCTCTGGAAGTCCCTTCCAGCCCCTACAATTCGGTGATTCTGTGATCCATCCTGCCCTCTGCCTTCCCTCTGTTGATGCAACCCAGAATACTGTTGGCCTTCCAGGCAGCAAGTTCACATGGCTGGCTCATGGCCAGCTTTTTGCTCATCTGAACCCCAAAGTCCTTCTCCACAGGGCTGATCTTGGAGCACACAGTAAGAGTTGTTCTCTTACTCTGTACTCATACCTGGGATTGCTCTGACCCAAGCGCAGCAACTTGCACTTGGCCTTGTTGAACCTTTTTTGGTTCATATGGACCCACCTCTCAAACCTGCCCAGGTCCCTTTAGATGGTATCCCTTCCTTTTGCTGTATCAACTGCACCAATCAGCTTGGTGTCATCAGCAAACTTGGTCCCACTATCTGTCTCACCGGCCTTAAGAGGGGCCCTGGGGGACGCCACTCATCATTCCCTCTGCCTGGAAACAGAGCCACTGACCACAGCCCTCTGGCTGTGACCATTCAACCAATTCCTTATCCGCTGAATATTCCACCCTTCAAATCCATATCTATCCAGTTTAGATCGGAATATTATCCAGATCTCTCCTGTCTTGGTAGCTGTTCCTTCGCTCTCTGTGATCACTGGCTAATTTGTTTGTTTTACTCTTTCACTGACTGAGCTTGGTGTATTTTATTATTTCGTATCCCTTAATTTCAGGATCATTCCTATTTTTCTTGTTCATCGTCCTGCCAACAATATCCCCTATGCAACAGTGGAGGAGGAGCTGATTGGGGAGTTTGTGAAATACTCCGTCAAGGATGGCAAGGAGATCAATTTCCTGAGGAGAGACTCAGAAGCTGGCCAGAAGTGTTGCACCTTCCAGCACTGGGTGTATGAGAAAACCAATGGGAACTTGCTTGTCACTGACCTGCAAGGTGAGTTATCTGAGCAGGGCAATAAAATGATTATATTCATAGTCAAACTGCATAGATGCTGAATTTCCAGGGACCAACTTCTGAGTGATATTCCTGGCATTTTATGGCTCCTTCTGTAACCGTGTAATGGGCAAAGCCTTCTCCAGATGGGAACAGTACCCTGGCCTATAACTGGAGATGTAATCAGGGCGTCTCTACATGTAGGTGTGGAGACTTAGCTGTTTTTGCTTGGGAGACTTAGGACTGCACTACAGGGATACCTTACATGGGTTGTATGCAGAAGCAGTATTCCCATGTTCATTTGGTTCATCTTGTGCTCAATCGACAGATCTGTTTTTTGCTACTTAGAGCGTATGTGTGGTTTGAGTCTGGCAACTCTGCACCATGCTTCCTGGAGTTGTGTATGCATGCTATTGCTCTGTTTCCCATGCAGGGATCTCTTATACTCTTAAATCACCTACAGACAGGGATTATGAAAAAATCTTAAGTACTCCCACAGCCCTTATTATCCTAATTTGTGCCTTACTGGAGAATTTGTCTGCCACTCTGCTAATTTCCTGTCCCTTATCATGTTACTACTTGAATCATTTCGTAGCAAGAGGAGAGAAGCAATGCTCAAGTCTGGATCTATTAAGCAAACAGAAAAGTTTCATACTTCAAGTTTTCAGTGAATGTATTTATGCAATAGCTGCCACAGTAAAAAGATAGTGCTGTGTGTGAGCTCAGAGGCATTGCAGCAGTGCAACCACATAACAAAAAGTACAAGATTAATTTCATGGTGCCGTCCCTCAAATTGAAAAACAAGTTGTTGTACAAAATGTTTTCCTATTCTTAAAACTTCAGTTTCAATTACTGTAGTGCCTAAATAGAAAAATTAGTAAAGGGGACACTGAAAATATTTTTACTGAGATCTTTTTCAGTATCATATAGACACTGAGATTTACTCTTTGCAAGAGCCTTTGGCGAAGAGGAGGAGTACTGCAAATACAGATTTTTTCAGACAGTTCAGATCACATGTATTCTTTTCATACAGCGTCTCTTGCAGGTCAGAATAAAAGGCACGAGAGAGAGAGCTAGGATATTTTCCTTTTTAGCTTCTTCTGAGTGCACTGCACTTACTTGTGTGTGTGTTACCCTAGAGAACAAATCACGTGCATGATTCTCCACTGTGTTAGCGGCAGCAAAAATGCATTGTGCACTACTGTGACATTTGTCAAATCAGCAGAGAAAGGGGATTTTAACCTAGATTATATTCCTGCAAACAGCAGTTTGGAAAAGGAAAAGAATTCTACACCCTTGTTAGAGTTGTTCTTCCACATGTCCTTTCAGTAAATCAGAACACTCAATATGAGTCATTTGGTTTATGAAGCCATCCCCCAGTTGTTAATGAAAGGCCTTTAGAATTAAAGATTTTGGGCTGTAACAACATCCTATTAGTGCTCTTTTCTTATATTTAAATACTTACTGTCTGCTCCTCGCTCAGGTCCTGACTAGGCTTCAAAAAACAGACTCCTTAAAAAAAAGAAAAGAATGGGGAAGAAATAACACTTGTGCCCAAACACTTGGCAGCCTTATCCTGAGACTGTACACAACACAATGTGTGCATATGTATTTGAAACAGAGAGAGGCAGGCCCTTGCTAAAGGGCAACCAAGAAAGGTGGAATCTTAAACCTTTTCTCACAGTGTTTAATGTGAGAAGGCAGGAAAATCAGGAATATCTAAACAAGATGACTCCTCCAATAATTTAAAGGGAAAACAAAGTCGTAGTCTGGGGGAAGCAAAATAGCAGAAATGATACCTGAATCTCTTGCAGGATTATTGCAACAAAGACAATACACCTGTAGTTGCTGAAAAGAAACAACCTGGTTCTCTTGCCATCTTGTCATTCTAGTATTTGGCTGCATTTTTCCAGGCGTAGCAGTAGAGATTTCCAGGAGTATTCTACAACAAAAAACCACACCATTTTCCTGTACAGTAAAGATGGACACTACACAAGTGGGTTCTGTCTATAAACAAGTAAACAGACATATTAATTAAGGGAATTAAGGGAAAAAAATGAGGTTTGAAGAACACTGAAGGATAAAAGGATTTTGGCTCCCTCACTCAACAAGTGAAAACAAGACAGCCCGATCAGGTGGATCAGCAAAGCAGATGAGATAGTCTTACTGATAAACATTGTGGCACAAGCTTGCAAAGCACCAAAACCACAAATCCGAAAACAAACAGCCACCTCAGGGCATGGGCACAAGGAAAGATTTGGGGTATTTCTTAAAGTACAGTCATGGAAGTGTATCCCCTCTGCCAGTGACTGTCCAGCTCAGGAAACGTATCATGCTCTCTTCATTTTGCTGTCTGTAAATTACCGTAATGAGATTGACATTTAGAAATACCTGGTGCTACACAGCATAGGCTATTTTTAATCACTGTACTTTAAAATGTTTACAAGAAAAAAAAAAAAGGTGGCTAATATTTAAAATGAAAGACATAGACTCAGTAAAGAATACTGAAGGGCTCTATGTATGGCTTTCTTGAATCTGAAAATATTCCTCGAAGTTCTCATGTAACACAAGCTGTTTCCTTGATGTCTTGTAGGTGTAGGAATGAAACTAACTGACGTTGGCATAGCAACATTGGCCAAAGGGTGAGTGAAAAACTCCTTCTCAACAGCATGGTTTTGCTTTATGCATCAAACTCTTCACACTGTGAATATTTTGGAAGAAAGTGCAGTGGAATTTATCCTTGCTTTAATTTTGGAATAAAGCATTCCTCCACTGATGCTTTTAACTCCTTTTTGTTCAGGCTTATGGGAATCCTTCCATCAGGGAAACAACAGTTGTTTTACTCTAAAGGCACAGATCTACACTGCAGATTGAGCTTGGGCTTTGCTGTATGCCTCCCTTAATAAAACAGTCCTATTCACAGTGCTTTCAGGTGATTTGCAAAGAGACTAGTTAGCACATTAGCTGGAGGAAAGTAGGGCTGAAACAAGCCAACAACACTGGCTCCAGTCTGTGCTATGATGGAAGGCCCTGTGTTTGTGCTGTCCATGGCTTCTGACCACAGAGGAAGTAGTTCTGAATCCAGTGAGCTCTCAGAGCCGGAGCTCCAGTTGGGCTTGCAATCACTAGCACCTCCCCCAGCCAATGCAAATGCAAGCTCTTAAGCATACCTCATCCTACTACCAGATCCTGCTGCCTGTGGCTCAGGTGATTCTTCCTCCCTTTGACTCTTTCACTGGAAAAAAAAGAGGAAATCTAACACTGGGCTGGAGGTTGTAGGGAAGGAGATGCCCTGAGCAGCAGGGTCAAAGTTTGTATTGCCCTTTTTTTGCAAGGAATTTAAAGGAATGGTGCTGGGACTGCATGAAGGAACTCAGCTAAAATCCCTCTTGCAGCTAACAAAAGTGCCAGTGCTTTAGAATACATGTTTACAAAAGAAGCTTTTATAAAAGATTATTTTCTCAGTTTGGAACTCTTCAAGTTAGTTTTTCCGCTTTTAGCCGAACAGAACAGAATGTCTTGAGTTGCAAGGGACTCAAAATGATCACTGACTCCATGCTATGCAGTGACATTACCTTGTCTTGAGCCTGTACTCTTGTCAGCTGCATGGTGGAAGGAAGGTGTCTGTTTAGCTTTGTATATACTGCTTATCTGATGAAAGGAGGAAGTGTGTTAAGAGATTCGATGGTATCTCTTGGCCTTCTCTCTCAAAGGTAGCAGTGCTGAGCTATAACAAAAGATCTTTTCATAACCCTTAAGGAGGCCCATTTGAGAGTATTTTTGCAGTGGCTTCAGACCTTTTGGGAAAATTTAAGCACAGGTATAAAGATTCAAGCTTTCAGTGTTCTAATATTTTTTGGCTTCTGATTATATCTCCAACAGTGCCGTTGATAGAAATAGGCAGCAAAGGCAGCTGTTTAGATCAGCTGTATGCTGGAAAGGCAAGGTGAGTGAGGGGGCAGAGGCAACCAAACACCCTGGTCCTGCTGTTGTCCTCTTCATCTGCACAACTGCTTGAAATGTCAGGCCAGGGGCTGCTTGTCCCAGTACAGAGCACAGCAACATTGATCACCGTGGGGAAAGAATTGTCACCACTGTCCTTCCCATTTTTAAGTCACAACAAGAACACCAACACTATTCCCCAGCTTTGCCTGCCTCCCAAAGTTTGCCTGTTCCCCAGATCTCCCTCTTGGAAGAAACTGAGATAAAGAGTATAGAAAAACACCCCGCTGGCTATTATCCTTATTCAGAGGCCTTTCACTTGAAATATGTTATGTTGTTTTTTTCCATGATGCAGTGACATCCAGAGATTTGATGTATCACCTAGTGATTTTCTTTGTGTTATCATTTAAAACTCATTAAGAAATATGCACTGATTCAAGCCTTTATTCATAGTGGCTGCAAAATTTTTCGTTAGAAAAATATACTTCTTCCAGTATCAATTTCTGTAAGAATTCTTTCTAATGACAATATATTATTCTTCCCCATGCAATGCCAACTGGCTCTGTTGTGTGTATTGCCACCATTCTGTTTCCTGGCACCGTACACAGCTTTCTGGGTAACTGCCAGTGACAAGAGCTTTTAAATTCATATTTTCCCTCGAGAAATTGATAGAAGGAATGGTGCAGTAAAAAACCCCTCACAACATCGTTTAAATTATTTAAAAATTGACCACAGCATATGCTGGGAAAATCCTTTCAAAACTTACATTGTTTCGCTCTTTTAGCTGTAGATCCAAGATGAAATCATTTGAAACAGCAGATGAAATGAAGTTGCATCATCCTGTTGTAAAGCAAAGATCATATCAATTTTATTTGGGCAGCAGTGTTTTCTGGAATCAGAAAATTTGTGGAAAGGCCTTCATTGATGTCATCTGGCTCAATATGAGCAATTTCTGCTATAAAAATGCATACTGAACTAAGAGGAAGGTGAAGTGAGAAAATATGTATACAGGGCAAGCTGCCATAAGGATTACCTTGGACATGCATAAGGGAATATGTATTCCCTTAACAAACAGTATCTTAAAAATGTTGATTGTCAATTTGTTTGACATTTAGCTAAAGATACTGATAGACAATAAATAATGTCAGATCCTGTATTTTTCTTTAAGACTTCTTTCCCAGAAAGGACAGCTTTGCAATAATAACCTGCCATTTGATGTTTTAATTAAGCAAGCTTGGATGAGGAAAACAAACAAGTACACAGAATGCATAATTAGAAGCTACTGCTGCCTTTGGTAGTGTGCATCCATGCCCGTGGAGATCATATATGGTGTATGTTGGGGAGAACATGCTTAACTGTTGGATGACATCATTGTCTGATGCATGGGAGTTGGAACTGGATGATCTGAGGTTCTTTCTAACTCGAATCATTCTATGATTTGGTTATTATATAATTCTCTGAACTAGAGTTTAATGTATTATCTGGTTATACTTTTAACTGTATTCTTAGAGAAGACACAAAGCTGATTTTAGTGGTTATTGCCTCTGCAAATTCCTGTAGTTCCCTCAACCATTCTTAGCAGAGGTAAGGAACTCACTCATGACGGGACCTCTGTCTCCAGTTCTCTAAGCCTGTACCAATGACATCCATGCAAAACAGAAACACTCTCAGGAAACGCTTCTGTGATCCTTAGTGAATGTAAAAACATCCAAATTGTTTCTGCTTGGAAAGGAAACTAAATACAAGGCTAATTTCGCTCCAACATTGAGATTGTGATCTGGGGAAAAAAGGAAACTGGAAAAAAAAATCCTGCCCGCATGCTTGTATGAGAATCAAGATGACAAGTAATCTAATGTTGTGCTGCAAACTGGTACTGATGACTTTGCAGAAGCCAACATGCAAACTATCATCAATAATTTGTGGTCATTATTTTTCCCCCAGTTTTTCTTGTAAACCAAGCGTAATAAACAGCATATACTAAAATTTCATACCCATGCTCAGCATTACTCGTTAACTTATTACTGTTACAGTCCAGGTTCTTTCAAATCTGACTTCTAAATGAGCATTTACGTATCATGTCTTTTTCTTTCCCCTCTTTCATGTAAGGCTGTGGAGAAACTGATGTTTTCAACATTTAACATCCTCCAAAGTAATTCTTTTATCCTTTCTGTGGTTGTTTTAACCGTAACTGGGAAGCAAAACAGCTGGAAGCACAGTTTGTCTGATGCAGTGGATTAGCTGCAGTACAGCTTCTGTCAATAGGGGGCAAAGCATAACTGAAAGCAGAAAAGCATGGAAAATATTTTTAATGCAGCCACTGGGGTGCACCAGAGTCAGGAAATCTGTCCCTTAAGTAAAATATTTTGCATGTTCTTTGGCAAACGTACACGAAAACAGGACAACACAGTGAGTAGCTGTTAAATGCAAGCCGTGAGCTGGTTTAGCAGCTGTGCACAAGTGCCGAGTACTTATCCAAGGATGGTAAATACAAAAATGAAGGAATCAGGAGCACAGTAGCCTGTGCTGTGTTGGTTAACACCAGTGCTGTTTTCCAGGTGTGGACCTGAAAATCTGGCTTCAAGATATCGATTGGTTTGGCTTGATCCAACATGGCAATGCCAGGCACTGGGGAGTTTAAGCTTGAGATAAATTCAGCACTCACCTTTCAGTTTTGTGAAGGATTTAGTTTTGACTAGATTTGGAAGATGGAATTCTGCCCTCATTTCATTCATCAGGCATCTAGTCAGTGAATTATAAGAACAAGTTGTACAAAAATGCAGATTAAATTTTTTTAAGGCTTGGAATAGTCAATAGGTTGCTGTTCTTGAGCAGAAAACATGAGAGCAGTACTGTGGAATTTAGAAGCCACTCGCTAGCGCAGACCTTCTCCCTGTTACATGCACCACAGGCTGTAACTGCACAAACAGTTTGAATTAAGCCTACAAATCCTGCCAAATAACAGGGCTGCAGTCGTTGTGCCTGTGCAGAACCAATGATGCAGTCTGGAAGCACACAAGGAGGGATATCTGGAAGCAATGACTGACAAACAGCAAACAGCTGGGAAATCTCAGATGCAAACCTTTGGTTTCACCTGTCTAGTTTTTCTGTGGTCTGCTGTAAGAGCAGGAGCTGCTTGGAGGCTGCAGAGCCAAGCTGGGCTTGATGATGACTCTCAGCTTCCAAAGAGGACAAGAAATGTTATCTAGTGTCTGACAAAAAGTTACTCCTTTAAGAAGTAGGAGCAGCTTTTAAAAAGCTGCTGCATGCTTTAAAAATCTGATGCAGCTTAAACAGCAAGTGTCAGAAATGAAAGACAGCAAGCAGTGGCAGGGTAAGGAGAACAGGGATGTATGGGCTCTGTCCTCTGGGTTTCCCAGCCTGCAAAAGAAGGGTGGGGTAACAATGGGAGATGGTGGCTTGAGAACTGTGGAGACTGGACAAGGCTGCTGACTCAAGTAATGCTCTAACATCCTTCCCTGAGAGTCTTGGTTCATTGAGGTCTTGTAGTCAAGCCTGGCTGAGGGAAGAGCATGGCAGAGAAGTTATATTTGAGTTTGGATGAAAACAGCCTCTGGTTCAGTTAGCACCTCTTTGTTCAATCTGGTCTCATCACAACAGTCAAAAACACTGATTATAGAGAATGGTGTAGAATGGATTTCATTTGTGTATTTCTGAGAAAAAATTAGCCAGAAGGTAATTATTTTGCCGACTAAATAAAATGATGAAGAATAGCCAGAACACAACCTGCAGACCTGAATCTTCTCAGCCTTTTTCCCTCTTCTGCCACTGCTCATGATCAAGTTTTCTTCACATCTTAATGGCTCTGTTTGAATCTGTTAGTGCCTCTCAAAGTGGTATGAGTGCAAGAGACTCGCTTAGTATGTTCAAGTTGCTTATTTGTCAGTAGTCATACTCTGTCTCCCCTGTGCTGGAAATGGGTCTTGAAATCCAATTTGGCTTTGTTTTTTTTCTTTGTTGCTACAGATACAAAGGCTTTAAAGGCAACTGCTCGATTTCCTTCATTGAGCAGTTCAGAGCCCTCCACCAGTGCAATAAGTACTGTGAGATGCTGGGTCTGAAATCTCTCCGATTCACTCATCCAAAACAGAGGAAACCAACGCCCATGAAGAGCAAAACTCTACCAAACTCACCAACTATTAAAAAAACAGTGTGCAAGAAAGTGAGAGAACCTAGGGACTTCTCAACTTCAGAGCACTGAGTAGCACTGTCCCATCGTATGGAAACTCCTCGTGGGGATATGTAATAGTGGTAGGCACCAATGTTCTTACCAGAGAATAACATTTGGGGATATTGTTATGAAGTCATCCTAATGCTGATGCCAGCAACAAAGAAAGGAGATGATTCTGTGATGTAGAAACCAGAGATTTAACACGAAAGCAAGATTTTGAAGATAAACTCAGCCACCTGCCTGGATTATTTTACAACTGTTCTATGCACTGGTATCTGTATATTTTGAGTCTTGGCCATTGAATGAGTCTCTGGAGAACATCTTCCCTTCTGTTTGTGTGTGCATGTGAACCTGTGGTTCAGCTGCAATGTAAACAACAAAATGTTTAAGATGCCACTTAGTAAAAATTTTGCACAGTATTGTTCGGACTGCTTTCTAAAAGATTTTTTCTCTCCCAAATCTTTGCATGTTGTACCACAGCTGTATTACTCTTTTCATAATAATGTTTTTTCCCACTCACGTGTCTTCCAATACAAGATAAAACTATTCATGATTGGACATCTGTGCATTCTCCACAAGAAGATTTCTAGGATCTTTAATGTTCTCACAATGTGATGTCATCAGCTTAAAATTCAGTAACGTGTGTGATTCTCCATAGCATTCCATGCTTCCCAAGAAAGCTTCCTTGACTCTACAGTATCCCTGTGGCACAGTACTGGATGTGTACCAGTCCTATTGTAAGATAGAGGCTCAGAGTCTGCATGTTGCCGAACAGCTCGGATGTGAAATAAGCCATTGGAGATGGAGGGTGTTTCAATATCTTGCAACATAAAGAATAAGTCAGATGGCTTTTCTGAGTCTTGTGGAGTTGTTTTTAAAGGAGCATGGGAGGTATCTTGGGACAGTACGTGACTGATAAAGAGTTTTGATTTGTCCTTATACCATTTATCCAGCGTATCAGCAAAAGGCAGTGTGCCTCCAGATTCGGCAGATTTGCTGCCAAAGGAGGGAACTATGCTTGTCAGAAACTGCAGCATGTTTCCTGGATGTTGCCAGTTGGAAACCCAACCTACATTGCCTAGCACCTGGAATAGAAACACCGAAAACATGGCAGGCTTCTCATCCCTACTAAATAACGGGTGGTGCAAGGAACCCAACACCTGAATGCAAATTTGAAGTGCAAGGAAGGTCAGTGCTGAGGGAAAGAAATTCTGGGCTACGTTCTGCTTTGTACTGATGAGCAGTGGGTGTCAAGTCGGAAACAAACTGTTTGGGATTAATTGACACTAGTAAAAGAAACTTCTCTGACTGCAGTTGAGATGTAAACGTCTAGAGTTGTTGTCCTCTTGAGTTATTGCCCCTCAGTGCAGTTACACCTTCAATTACATTGAAATATATTGACATTAATAGCTGCAGAAAGTAGATAACAATTACCCTTGGTTAAAGCCAACTGAAATCTATAACCTTGCCCTCCTGTGATTCTCACAGGTTTCACAGCTCTGAGGCATTTCTAAGGGAAGTAGAGAATTGAGTCTTTGCCTTTTTTTTTCTGCTTTACAGAATCACAGAATTCTGGGGGTTGGAAGGGAACTGTAGATATCATCATCCCTCTCTGGGCAGCCTGTTCCAGTGATCCCCTCTGAGCCATCTCTTCCCCAGGCTGAACAGTCTCAGGTCCCTCAGCCTTTCATCACAAGGGAGATGCTCCCCATCACCCTGCACTGGACTCCTCCTGGGAGATCCCTGTCTTTTGAATCAGGGAACCCAACCACAGTATTCTGGGTATGGACTCACTAGAGCAGAGTAGAGGGGGAGGATTGCCTCTCTTGACCTTCTGGCCACATTCTTTTTAATGCACATCAGGGTACCACTGGCTTTCTTGGCCACCAGGGCACATTGCTGGCTCACCCTGCTGTTTCCATGTTGGGCCATCCTATTTCACACTTGCTTAGCTGTCTGTTCTGACCTGCAGTCTGTCTTGTTTGTCTGGCAAGTAGGAAGTCTTTGTCAGTATCTTCTTCATGCCGGTTCCTCTCAAAAACTCCTTACTGACATTTCTGGGTCTGACAACAACAATAAACAAAATCCAGTGTGCGTGTCAGAAATAGGTGGGAAATGGTGCTTGATAGACTAGCTTTCTGCCTGTCTCTGTATTTCCATGTCAGATCTGTGGGGGAAAAAATAGGCTGTTAATAATTGCTGTCCCTTGTAGACTGATAATTAGGCACTCTTCCCACTTACTCCTGCTGTTACAGAACATACGAATATATCCATGTATGCTGTATCACAGAGCATTTGAGAAAATTGTTTGAGAAAGAATGAAAGCTGAGAATCTAATCTTAATTTTATACAGAGACCTGGACCATGAAATCAGACACACATGGATGAAACAAAGCTTCTACAAAACGTCTCTTTTTAAAAAATAATTGACTGCATGAATATCACGTTGGCATTGAGGTTTTAGAGATAACTCCCTGGAGCTGCTCAAGGCCAGGTTGGATGGGGCCCTGGGCAGCCTGGGCTGCTATGAAATGTGGAGGTTGGTGGCCCTGCGTGTGGCAGGGGGTTGGAGCTTCGTGATCCTTGAGGTCCCTTCCAACCAGGGCCATTCTGTGATTCTGTGATATGTGTTGCTATAGGTAAACTGATAATTTAACCTGACCTTTCCCAGTTTTAAGCAGATTAAAAATAGCCAGGCTCCAAAGGAAACATTTTCAATAACACCAAATGGATTTCAGAGTGTAAATCCATGTCTGCAAAATACTAGATGTCAGTTATCTTTTTGCTACAGGTGGGTGATACACGCCGTACCTTATCACCAGTGGAAATTGGCTGCCTCAGTTCCTTTTGAAATTGAACCTTTAGACTTCTGAAAATTCCTCCCCAATGGTCAGAAGTGTTCAAAGGCAGCAAGTTTCAACTGCAGGATTTGTGTCTAGTAATTTCCTGGATGACTGTATCATTGCAGCCCTTTGATACGTATTCTCAGCCTTAATGCACACATCAGCTTCACAAATTGCTTGGCCCCAGGTCTCCAGGGGAGGCAATTTTTGAAGGCAGCTGTTTCATTTCGCATGTTGTGCCTTGAATACTTACCCACTTGATGCAGAGACTGAATGGAAGTCAGCATTAGAAAAGACTGTGTTTCCCACTCCATCCCTCATAAACCATGTAGTAATAGAAAATTGCATACAATTTGTAGCAGGGGAGCTTTTCAGAATAACTCCCGCAGCTCAATCTCACATAACCCAACAGTGAACTGTAGGAATACATCTACATTGTGTCCTTTTTTTTTAGAGAAAGTTCAGTGTACCCAACACTTGTGTGGGTGTTGTAAAAGTCATGTCGCCCTATAATAAAAAGCTCAACAAATAGGCTGTTATTTGGAGTTTCAAGAGCACAGCAGCTGCAACAGGGAGAGAGGGTTAATCTATACTGCTATAGAGTACTAGGGGAAGGTTTGAAACGGATTTCACGCACCAGTGTTTGAACACTTTATAATGGATTTTCTTAGTAATATCACAAGTGGAACCTTGGGAGCCTGTACTGCCGTTCCACCAGTGAAGTACCAGCAGTGGTGACTGATATTTTGCATTCAGCTGTGGTGCTACAGCCAATTGCAGAGCTAGTCCAAAATGACAGAGTTAATCTACTGCTCTGTCTGGATGCTGTTCTAAGGCAAGTAACAGATGAGGTTCACTGAGTGGGAGGAGAGAAAGAACATAAGATGTTCTTCGAATAAGAAAAATTGCAATACCAGTAATCAGGAGAAGGGCAAGCAGGGCTGGCACAAGCTCCCTAGACTCTGCAGGCATAATGAGAGTGGGAAGGGATTTTATTCATTTCTCTCTCAATCAGAAGTTGAGAAGACAAGGTGCTGCTGTGAAAACATTACCCAGAGGGTCGTGCAGACAAGGTCACTTTCACTTTGCTTCATCAGAGCCAGAGAAAAGAGAAGGAGTTTCTGCTCTCTTGACCCCCCCAAAAGCTCACATGCACAAATATTGCTTCAGCTAGCAGGAAATTGCCTGCAAAGGCCTTTTTTAAAAATAAACCAGCTCTGCTCATTTCACTATGATTCTGCCATAAAATTCTGTGTGAAATTACTGCGACCTAGTGAGTCTTCGGCAGCGCAGTGCTGGCTCTGGGAGCCTTTCTGTTGCAGCTGTATTCTAATTGTGTTGATGGATGACTGAGGCTGTTTTGTAGCAGTGGCAGAACAACGTGCCTTGTTGGTGTTAATGCTCAGTGCTCTAACAAATGCCCTGTTCTTCTGTGTTTGTGCTGCATGTTTCGAGGATGGCCCTCTGCATTCTGTTCTTCGCCTGCTCCTTTCAGAGAAGAGATAGGACCCAACCTTACACTACATGGTAGCCCAGCCCTTATCTTTCCTTTGCAAAGATCATATGTAGCACTGTAAAATAAAAGGGAACAGAGCTGAAAGCATTTGAAATCTGAATAAATTATGTTCCCAGATAGATGTAAAAGCTTTTCATCAGAATTTTGAAAGGCGTTTTGTTTGAAAATCACAATCATCTCAGCCAGTTATTGTTTGAAACACGTGTGTTTTACTTTGGTGCAAAAATAAGAACCAGGCTTTGAGTTCACCAGGTAATTGGCTGCAGTACTCTACAGCAACGGTCAATCCAACAGGAAAATCTCAGTCCAACCTTGTTTTCCAGGGCCAACCACAGCTGCACTGACTCCAGTGAAATCCATATTCCTAACACTGGTGGTGTGATTCCTGTAGGTGACTCTTGTGTGTTCTGCAGTAGGGATCTGGAAAGGCACGTGGCAGGGTGTGCTTTTCCCACATACAACTGTGGGTCTGCTTATAAAAGGAGCCTTCCTGAAATGAAGAAAGCTTATTTATTCCTCAGTACAGCAGATAAAGGCATTGCTATAATTCACTAACTTCTCTGACTCGAAGTCTCATCTACCAGTAGCTATTTAGTGTGATAATGGCGTTTGATAGATTGGACACAAACACCATTGTCACACTCCACAGCTCTGGCAGCAGATGCTTAGCCCATGGTAGTAGAAGTAAAGGCACACAGCATGGAGGCTTCGGAGATCTGCAAAACACAGAAAAAGACCACGTGTGTGTGATACTTAATATGTAGCACCTCAGTGTTCTCACGGAGCATGAGAAATAGGACTCAGCTTTTTTGTGTCAAATAGCTGCAGTAATCTAAAAGATAAGTATCTAAAAGATAAGTAGCTTTAAGTGTGCATTTATAGGCAAAGGAAATGGACAGGCGCCTCGAGGAAGTCATTGGTCTGGTCTTAAGGGATTTTGGAGGGAGGGAGGAATCATCCTCCGCAGGGACTGGTGCCTTTCTTACTGATGGACTCAACTCAGTAAGTGCTTTTCTTGTATAGAGTTTTGTTAGATCATAAAGTCAGTGTTTGTTTCCCATATGCATGTCTTTGCCAGCACCTTACAGCCACCTCGCTTAGAAGGCAGCAAGGTGGCCTTTGCTTTTCCTCCTCATTCATATCCAGCAGTGAAGTAAGCAGTGTTAGTGAGGTACACAACTACTGTTTCCTCTTCCAGAACAATTTCTTTGTTTGTTTGACAGGACAGAGTGCTTTTCCATATTTAACCTGCAAATCAGGTAACATTTCTGTATATCATGCCTATTCATGAGGACTGGTCTAAGAGTACAAAATGCTTCCTGAGGATCACCTTATGCACAGTGATTTGCTAAACCAGTTCAGCTGTGTGTCACCAGCACGTCTGAATATTGCAAAGATTCCGAATATGCAAACATTCCAAAGAGGAAATAGAGAAAGAAGAGCACGGGGAAGGAAGCAGATTAGAAAATAGAGCCTCGATAGCCCTTGTACCTTGCTCTTCTCTGCATCCACTTTCTCCTCAGTCTATAAAGCGTGTCACCTAGTGTGATGCCTCCGCAGGAACATTTTGGGTACTAACTGGAAGAAACAGTGACCTATGCAGATAGAAAGCAGCTTTGTGAGCATGCAAGCTGGGTAGTGAATGTTCATCAGTATCTGAGGTAACTCACTGCCCTGGTACTGTGTGATTCTCACACAGCAACATCCTTAGCACCTCCGCTTTATCCCCAGAACCATGTTGGCGCTCCCATCACGCCTTCCAGCCGAGAAACAAAAGGGAGAGGTACACACCTCTGTCACTGACTCCTTTTTAAAATCTGAATATTTGACAGAACTGAGTCATGTTGTCTGAATGCAGTACAGCTGTGAAGGAAAATCACATTTCTGTCCTTGTTCAGAGCAAGCGGTCACTGATCTAAATATCAGCTTCTGGAAGAAGGAGGAAAGGAATTCCCTGGTGTGAATCAGGGCATGCTGAAGCTGGTGAGAAGTGCAGGTCCTTCTCTCAAAAGAGGAGGTTGTGTATGGGCAGCTACCACCACTGAAACACTGGAGCTGGCTGGGGGGAGGACAAGGCTCTGAAGGAAAAGGTTCAGCACAAGAACCTGCTCTCCAGATGGAGTACAGATTGAGGGCTGCCACAGGAACAGCAGCCCTGGTTTGAGAAAGTAATACGGAGTGCAGCAGCAAATGGTGAAGTTAATGGCCTGGGGGCTTCCAAACGCTGATTTCCATATGCAGATGTTCAGATAGGGAAGGTTAGCTTGCTCCATTCTACAGCAATCAGCAGAGGGGAGATGCACAAACTGTCCTGCTGCCCACATGGATTGAACACCCCTGAACCACCAGCACACCCTTCACAGTGTAACAAGTATTTTTTCTTCAATCCTAACCTTTGGATGCAACTTTTTGTTGTTTGTTTTGTTTTTCTTTCTTTTTTTCTTTTTTTCTTTTTTTTTTTTCTGGAAACTTTCTCATAAACACAATCTATTTCAACCCGTGTGGATCTGCCCATGCAGACTGACAGTCTGCAGAGCTCTGGACCAGCTTCACCACTGATTTACAAATGCATATAATTGAACCTATGAGTAAGTGTGACTTGGCAGCACGAGCTGAGTTCTGAGCAGCCTGTGGCTGGCAAATAGCAAAGCTATGAGTGGCTGTGAGCTGCTTACCGTGTCAGATTGCTTTGGGTTTTGAGCACGATTATTACAACTGCTCTGCTATGCCCACCCTTGCAAGGAAGTACGCCTGTAGATGCTTGAGCAGGCCTGAGACTTATCCAAGTGCTTTTCACCTTGTACTGACTTTAAGTCTCCACGTGCAGAGGGGGAAATGCACACACAGAGTGGTGGGGTGGTTGCAGACCCAGCCACACGTTGTGCCACCAGGAAATCACAACTACAGAGGAGCCACATCCAAAGGAAAGGAAAGGGCCTGAGCACATCCCATGCGTCAGAACGGCACTGAGTGCTTTGAATTAATGATGGGAAATGCACAGTTAAACCCAGAACACTTGATATCCAGTCAGGGTGCTGCTTGCATTTGCATACTTGAGGTCTGTGAGGATATTTTTGATGAATGTGTCTCCGCTTTAGCTACTGATAGTTGGAATCAAAGCCAAGGGGATATACAAATACTGTACATTTCTTTCTAACTCATCATGGTAGCAGTGGTCTTCCCCCACCTTTACCAATACACATTTTACTCAGAATTAAATCTGTATCAGAGAAGAAAGGTAAAAAAAATTCTACTCCATTTAAGCCCTCCAACCTAAAGTGAGTCAGATCTGGCATATCCAGAGCAACACGTAGCAAGGCTCTGGCAGAGGCACCTCAGGGCTTTGCTGCAAAATACAGATGGCAGCCAGATAAAGAATGCAACTGCAGCAAGCAGCTTCATAGTTCCACAGCTACATAGAAAAGGGAATATTTCCAAGAATAAAAGTTAGCGGAAGAAAGAAACACGGCAGCTTTCAGTATTGCAATGGAGCGAGAAAACCAAAGCAACAAAGGAGCAGCAGTACGGGGAGAAAGAGAACACAAACTGTCACAGAAAAAAATTCTCCTTTTTGCTTCTCTTCTGTTATCAGAATTTTTGAGCGACGAAGAAAATTGCAAGCGTGAGAATTTTTCAAGAAGCGTAGCAGCGTGGGTCACAACATCTGTCCTTTTCATACCTTCAGGCTTGGAAGCATCCCTGCAAGCTGTGAAGCCTGGCTACGTTTACTACCAGCTGTGTTTAATTCCTAAGCCAACCTAATCCCTTTAATAGAAAGTGTAGGCTGAGATCACTGTGTCCACGGCATTAAATCCGGCTGAATCAAACAGGCCATTTGCACATCATGTGTTATTCCAAAGTGCTGCCTATTCGAAAGACACATGCACTACTCTGTTAGTCCGTTTCATCACTCCTTTCCCTCACGTGAATCGAGCATGGGAAGGCACTTACCGTCGCAGACAGGGGTCCTGTGTTGTGCCATTGGGATCTGTCAGAACTCAGGTGCTGCTGTGTGACGTGTTGCTGAGTATCACTGTGCCCGGCTGGCTGGAGAACCTGGCTTTCTTTTACGAGATCACAGCAGTGGCCAGCTGTTCAAGGCCTCTGTTTCCAGGGGACACCTTTGCCTTGCCCTTTATGGGATCCTGAGGTTTTAAAGTAAACAATTTGTTCTCTTTCTGATAAGTCATATTAAAATATTGATCTGGGGGGTGGGGGATGGCTGTCACTGCACAGAGCCAGGATCACCTTTATTCAAAAGGAGTAAGGAATGGGGGAAAAAACACTGAAAGCTCCCTTTTCTCTCCTTTTTTAATGTGGGCTTCATTTTCCAGCGTCCCTATGACCTGGGAAAAAAGCCTGACTTCAGCTAGGAACAGTGATGGCTAAATCAGGAATTACACACAGGCTTCAGGACCTCATGCAGATAATCAGCAGCCAGACCACTGCATAAACCTCCAAATTTAAGGTGTTTTTAATTGCACATTTTTGGTGTAGGCTATTATGGGATCTGAACCTGAACGTAAGCTGGGGTCCCATTTTCAGTACAGTAACCTTCCTGAGAGTTAACCAGCTGGCGCTTCACTGCTAGTGTTGACTGACATGCTTCTATTCCACTAGAATATAAATATTTTGTAGCAGACTTGGGGAACATTGATATTGAAAAGAAAATACTGGAATTATCAATACAACGCCTCACATAAGCAAAGAATCAGGTGGCTTTACTTATTTTGGATGGATGAGTCCATTTGGCAGGTGAAAAACACTGGAACATCAGATGTGGAAGGCAATCTTTACCTTGCATTCTTGTTGCATTAAAGCTTTAGTTGCTGGCAGACCTCAAACAGAGCACACATACATTTTCTGTCCTTCTTAAGGACCTCACCACTGCCAGAATAAGACGAAACCATTCAGTGCATATGAACTCCAGGAATCAGAGCTCTCTTTCCATGAATACTTACCACTGCCTTTATAGTTCAAGAATAATTTTTTTCCCTTACGAAGAACTGCAGAATCTATCATAATCAGGGCATTGTGGCGACATGTTTCTCTAACCTTAGTTGTAAAAGCAATGTTGTTACCTATTGCATATGACATAACAGCATTGCTGTACCATTTCCAGTTTTGTTGAAGATTATAATTAACAGCAAGCACAAGTGAATAACGTGACAGGTGACAGGTAGTAGGAAAGTGAAGAGTGAATGAGACCAGAGAAGAAAGCATGTGCTTCATCCTCAATGTCAGGGTGTTGGAGAAGGGTACTGAATTAAGAGTTTGGTAAGAACACAGTCATAGACTGCTTGTTTTTAGTGAAGAATGTCTCACCTGGGATAAATACAAAGAAGGTGGAATTAATGGTGGCAGCAGCAGCAGCAGTAGTGGTGGTAGCTCATGGTCTGTTCAAATAGTAAAACAGGATCTGGGGAAAATCCTTATTTAGAAATTACTGCCAACAGCACACGTCGTTCTCAAAAGGCAGAGATGCATCTACATGAGGTCTGTCAATATGCTTGTTGAAAACAAGAGAGCAAGAACACCTTCGTGAAAAACAAAACAGAATGCCACGTGTTCTCCAAACACAGCAGAGAAACCCCAGCATGTCCTGGGATTTAGTCACAGGGAAACAACACTTGCTCAGTGTTTCTGGGGTTGTGCTTCTGAATAGAAGCTCTTCTTGACATGGTAACCTGCCATTGTAAGTGAAGAACAGCCCACTGCATGCAGAGCCACTGCTAAGAATCTGAAGCAGCGCTGCAGCATTCATTAGTGTTGCAGTCCGGTTTTAGTCCAATTCTTTGTAATTAAACGCCAAATTATTTGGAAATTCCTGAAAAAAAAAACAAAAAGAAAAAACAAACCAAACCAAAAAACCTGCTTTGTTCAAATGTCAGCAAAGGGGACACAAGGACAAACAGTGCAACACACACTGCGCGTTCATCCGAGGGCCAAATTCTTGCCTTGAAAATACGTAGGGATGACCCAAATCAAAACTATCGTTGAATTTCAATCTGGCTTCGAAGGTGGCATTGCTCAGAGCAGAGAAGTGGGCCCTGTGATCCCCCAGCGTCCTTTCCAACCTAAAGGTCTGTGATGACTCTGTTTTATGTTGCAGCTGCTGTTGATTTGTGTGCCGCTGTGCACTGAGATTTGGCCCATCCAAGGGCTCTTTCCTGTCACCTGTCTCATATAAGATACAGAGGATGTAAAGTGCAAAATCAAACTCTGAGGAATGTAACCACTTCCACACAGAAAGAGGGAAAGAACCCCCAAATTGAAGGAATGATAATGCAGAGGTGTGTGGGTTGCTCTGAAAGTAATGCCTCCTATTTATTTACAGAGAAACAACAACAGACACAAAGAGCACAGTAACACTATTTGATGGAGCAAATTCTCAACTACAAAACAGTATTTTTCACCATAGTCACCACCATTAGGCAATTCACATGGATGAGATGACCAAGATGCTCTTTATTTTGTGGTGTGACAGCCATATGTGGCTGTCCAGAATATGGCTTGCCTTTCATGTTGCTGTTGCCACTGTTGTGAACCAACATAAGAACACAGGAGGCATTACTTTTGGAGCAGCCCTTCCATAAACAGGGCTTTCCATTCTGGGAAGTTTTTCATGCTGTGAAGTTTTAACAAACAGTAAGAAACTGTTTAAAAGTATGTTTTGAAGTTTTATCTCAAACTGGAGGCATTCAAATCAGAATTCCTTTACGTATCCTGAAAGGAGCTCCCCTGATTCTGCTTTTGTTCTTTTTATGCTAAGCTCAAAGTCAGGATAGTATAAAATTTCCATGAGGAAAAAAAAAAAATAGCAACAAAAAGGGCCATGCTGTGCAAGAGGAAGTGAGAGCTTTCTCTTCCCTGCTGGGATGTCCAAACACTTCATGCTATGCAAAAGCCTCAGGTCAATGCTGCAGTTCTGAGCGATGGACAACTGGGCCTTTGGAGGGGAAGGGCCTTAATGTGAGAGATTCTGACCTGAAAAACACGATGCTGTGAAATGTAGAGGCGTATGAGGGTACTACAGAGGGACCAGCCCAAGGAGAATCCCATTTTGCAGTCTTGTGGAACAGATATGCAGAAATTCTCTTTCCTTGGACTCCAGCCTCAGAACTTAACTATTGCAATGAGGATTATTCACACGTGAGAATTTGAGCTGTGTCTGTACAGATCTTCACCCCAGTTCTATCTTTAACGAGCATAGAATCAATACAGTTTTATGCTGACATAGAGTTGGCTAATCCATCTGTAGAGAACCTCACCAGTTTCCAGGTGTGGGCATAACTTGGTTTAAAACACTCAGACTAATCACAGTCCAAGTTTTAGATCAGACGCTTTGATGTGTGAAGATGTTGAAAACTGACCTGTATTGAGTTATGTCTGAATCTTCCCTTTGGTGTAAGCTATTCACTTCACCATAGCTATGCTGATCTTCGTCTCCTTTGGATATGACCATATATAAACATTGCTACAGGAATTCTTGGTTTGAAAGTGGGCAACAACGGTGTTTGTTTATCTTTCTAACAAATTCTTACAGTATTCAAGGGGCAACAAACTTCATGAACGTTTAAGGACGTTTGCTTTACCAGCATCACTGCTGTGGTACAAAAGACAAGAAGTGAAGTGCATGTAGTGCTAGGGCAACTTATATCGCAGCAGTGAAAATGACATGACCTTTCTTAGTCAATGGTAGGGGTTAAAGATTACCTGTTCTGGTCATTCTGACTACTAGAAAGATTAACTTAAAGCAGTATAAAGTAGAGCAAAGGTATTTAACCTGGAAGCCGTGATCTCTCCTGATTACTTCTCGGGCTCAGTAAACGAAATTGATTTGAATTTCCCAATCATCAAATTCATTTCATCAGTTCTGGATCATCCTGGCGTTCCCCGTTAAATCTGACAGGTCAGGCATGAATACATAAGGCTAAGGATTCTCTTCAGGTTAAAGGTGTAAAGCCTGAATGTACTGTCCTTAAAATCTGTCTGCTTCCTGAGCAAAATGGCTCTGGATAGAATTAAAATAATCTCTGTGCGTGCAGATCCTCTCTCCCTTCCTGGATGGCACAGGAGGTCCATAGGCTTCCCTCTCTACGTCTTTTCTGAACTGGGGTATCAGTTCATTGTCCTGCTGTATGATTTCTTTTGCTCTGCCAGTCTTTAACTGTATAGAATTTAGTCACCGTGCCATGAGGTTTTCCACTCCTTGTACCACCCCTTTCAGATACACTGGATGCAGAAAGTTTAACCTTAGATCTGTAAGTCATAGAGACATAGAATCATAGAATGGCCTGGGTTGAAAAAGACCACAGTGCTCATCCAGTTCCAACCCCCTGCTATGTTCAGGGTCGCCAACCAGCAGAGCAGGCTGTCGAGAATCACATCCAGCCTGGCCCTGAATGCCTACAGGGATGGGGGCATCCACAGCCTCCTTGGGCAAAGTATGAGATAATTATTTCAGAACTGCAGCTCTAAGTCACTTAGGAGTCCAAATCCCAGGAGCAGTTAATCTTCAGGACTTGACAGAATAAGCCAAACTTTTGCTCAGCCAATGCCACCTACATGAAAAGGAGGCAAAGAAACAAAAAGGAAATAGACAACGAATACAAAAAGATGAAAACACAGCTCGTGCCAGCTCCTCTGCTCTTAACTGCTATTTGCTCAAACTTTTCCACAAGTGGTGAAGTTCATTCTGGGTGTGAATGCTTACAATGTGCTGTGCTTCAGGTGAAACTTTTCTGCTAGTACATTTTGAAAGAATTTGGCATGGGCTTTGACATAATCTTTCTTCTTTTTGTCTTTCTATAAAGGACAATTTCGGGCTTAGAAGGTTCGGGCTAAAAAATCAGGAAAACAGTGATTTGGTATTTCTGTGTTGAAGAGATGACCAGTTCTTGTGCCGTCAGTTTGGCCACGTTGATGATGATGGGAAAAAGAATTCCTTTTGTGTAGGGCTACGCACCAGGAGTGCACTGAGCCAAGGGGTAGCCAGGAAAAGGATACTGAATGCAGCTTAAGAGTTGCTTTTTTCTCTCTTATTTGTTCATACAATCACAGAATGGCCGGGGTTGGAAGGAACCTTAAGGATTATGAATCTCCAACCCCCTGCCACACGCAGGGCCACCAACCTCCACATTTCATAGCAGCCCAGGCTGCCCAGGGCCCCATCCAACCTGGCCTTGAACACCTCCAGGGATGGACAGGGCATCACAGCCTCTCTGGGCAGCTGTTCCAGCACCTCACCACTCTTATAGCAAAGAACTTCTCCCTGATATCCAACCTCAATCTTCCCTCCCTCAACTTCAAACTATTTCCCTTTGTCCTGCTCTTATTTACCCTTGTTCCTCTCTATCTGTCATAATTACTAATATCAATGCTTTGAAGACAAAAAGTCTTTTGATTTTTTACAAAATCAAGAAGTCTTGATCATTTGACATGAAAACTGCAGACAGCTCACTAGCTAAATGCAAACATTCCATAAACATCATATTTAGTCTTACTGCGCAGTAGTGATCCTTCAGGTTACAAATTCATTTACTGTCCCGTGCAGCAAGAAGTTGAGTTTCACATGGCTGTTCTAGGCCTAGCTGTCATAACTCTACTGAACAGCTGTCGCAAAGTCCTGTTTTCAGGACCACAGGTAAATAATCCATGTTTCTTTTTGCTTGTTTGTCTCTGGGTAGTTGCATTCCTGTTGGAGTACGTCTGCAGGGGAGGATACAGGAGTTCTGGGTGCAGCTGATTCTGATTGCTCAGATGAGTGAAGGTGATGAGAGTCAGGCATCAGGACTCTTCTTTGTGTGCCAAGAGATTTCTACTGAGGAAATAGGACTAACGCTCATCCTGTGAAAAGAGTTGAAGAGCTCTTGGAAGAAAAGAAGTAGGTTGTATTTGTAAGTGGTGACTGCTGTGGGAAGGATGTTCTTTCGGAAAGCAAAAGCTGGTTTTCAATTTGAAACCTATTATGAATCCACTGGCTGTTGGAAATAGATTTATGAGTTATACACTTGTTAGGACAAAGTGAAAATGAGTAAGTCTTCCATATTAGCCAGCATGAGAGTGGCTCAGAGACCTTTCTATAAGCCTCAGCCCTTGGATCCAGGGTGGATAGGTCTTCAGAACACTCAGTGTTAATTGGAGGTTATATAGTGCGCTGAGTATGAAATAGTGACAGCATTAGACTACCCGAAACTGCTCTTCTGGACTGACTCAGGTCGAGGAAGCTTGCAGTTGATGAGACAGGAAAGACTTGTTCTAGGCTTCTAATCTTCAATTGTAATGTGAACGCTCAGTGGTGCCAGTACTCAGCAATTACAATTGCAGGAGTTATTGTTCCCTTGCCATGTATCAGATTTGATGCTGTTTATAGAATGGACATACGTGGGTAGAAAGATGGGTAGAAAATGAGCTGGATTTGAGGTAAATTGCCATAAAACTTGCTTCCCTTCATCTTAATGCCTGGAAATATACATAAAATTGCTGAGGGTGGAAAAATAAGTAAGTGTGATGTGAACTGAATCAGAGTTGGTCTTACATTTCCTGGGCAGTGAGATAGGCTGGGTGCTGCACCTTGGACATTTCTTGTGGTTAATACTGCAGGAAGGCTTTCCTAGCAAGGCTATTCAGGGCAGAATAGTGCAACTTTCTTGAGTTCAGCTCCTGGCAATCTGTGTGCTTGCAGTCCACTAACAAAGCAGCCTGCAGTGGAGCTCCCAAAGCAATTGGTTGAGGTGCAATTCCAAAGCCAGTGTTGACCAGCGAGGCTTAGGCATTTATATCCCAGCAATGCACAAGGTCCAGGAGGCCTGGGCTTTGCTAAGGACCCATCTGGCCTTTTTGCCATCATTTGCAGCACGTGCACTGGTAAAAGTACTTAGGTGTTCTTGAAACAGGAACACTGACCTGGAGCCTCATTAGTTGAGTGAGTTGAGTAGTTGTTGAGTAGTTGAGTAGTTGAGTAGTTGAGACGACAGGTGGTCGTCTCTGCTGTTAGTGAGTCCTCCTTGCCTGGAAACCTCTCACTGATGTGTTACAGGACAGCTGTAGAGTTTCAGACCTCCTTGCAGGCATCAAGGCTTTCTCTGTGTGAAAGCAGTTTGGCTTGTGGTGAAGCTGAAGAGGCTGGATTCAGATGGGTTTTGTGGAGGAGCTCCTACAGCCTGTATGGAGTTTTGAGGACCGCTACTTAAGGGTGCATATCTCTGAACCAGGAGACTGAGTTTGTCACTCTCTGGCATGGATTGAGGACAAACAACAGATGTGTCCTGCTGTGGAGTGTGCTGTGTCCTCTGTCGTGCAAGGGACGGCTCTGTCACAAATGCCTACAACAAATTGTTCTGAAGAACCACGTCTGGAGAGCAGAAAAGCTGGCATTTCAGACGCTGAAATAGTGAGAGGGAGGTGATGTCACTGAAGTGTTGCAGGATGTAAGGTGTGGATCGGTTATGTTACACCTAGAGCCTGACTGCATGTCAGATGTTTTATGGAGTAATGTGGTCAAATCTCGAAAGGGAAGCTGATTGTAAATAATTTACAAAGGTGCACATGAATGAAACACCGGAATACTTGCTGCCAACCCATCCAGCCCCCTGGAAGGGGTTGGCTGCCCAGGGAGGTGGTGGGTGGCCGTCCCTGGAGGCGTTCAAGGAACGTTCAGATGTTGTACTGAGGGATGTGATTTAGTGGTCAGTGTTGGTGATAGGTGGGTGGTTGGACTGGAGGATCTTGGAGGTCCTTTCCAACCTCGGTGATTTTGTGATTCTATCATCTGTCCTGGGTTGAAATGGGTTTAATAAGGGAAGATCTCAGGAAATAGTGGCTCTTTCCTGCCCCATGGACCATATTTAACTACAGTTCAGTACATGGGCCTTTTATACTGCAGTGGATGGCAGCTGTTAATGTTAATGCTTCTTGGTATCTTGCATATAAATCCTCTGTGGAGCCCTGCTACACCAGAGTCCAAAAAACAGCACCTTTTTTAAAAATTCCTTTTCAGTCTTTAATGGCTGTGCTTTTGCTGATGTTTGACAACATCCTACCCTGTCCCTCACTGGAAACATCTGCCATGAAAATGGAAACTTGCAGTATTGTGGCCCTTCCCTACATGTTTTCACAGACACCATTGATGTGCTGTGTGTAAACGTAGGCTTGCTTTTGGAAGGGACAAGCTCCACGTGAAAACAAAAGGGTTTCTCACCTCTCCTTGGTGTGGGAGTGTGGTAGGCACTTGTTGATGTAGGACACCTGGTTGATGTAAAGCTATTAGGAATTAATTGCAGACAGTGGGAATGGGCTGCATTTGCTGTTGCATAACAATTTGAATGGCCAGAACTTTGATTGCTGGGACTGCACTGGTTTGCCAGGTCATACAACATTGTGATCAGAATGCACTTAAAAGACAAATTAATTTATAACGTCTTCCTTTCCCCCCCCCCCCATTGCTACATTTCTTAATAACTCATTTCTTTGGTCTCAGTGGTCTAAAGGGAAATGGGTTTGACAAGCAAAACTGGTTTGTAAAATCACAGAGGTAGGGGAATGGGGAAGAAAATCAGTTTGCAATAAACACCCACTTGAAATACTTATATATCAAAAAGAAAAAATGTATTTTTTGAAACTCAACTGAGTTGTGACAGTAATCTTTTCTTAAAGCAGAATTGTTCTACTATTGTTTGTACAGAGGCTGTATCTCGTATCCACAGCACAGCCCCCACAATGCAGTGTGATTCTGCTCCTTGGCTGAGCCACTGATTCCATCTTGCTTTTGTTTTGCAGAACAAAATGCCTGCATCTAAACTACAGTTTTCCTTAAGCTGCAAACTGTTTCAGGTACACTGAGTCTTAGAGGACTCATCTCGAGCAGAAGCATCTTGAATTTTTTGGCTTTTATTTTAAAAGCTAAAGCTTTCCACTGATGCAAAATGAAAGTACGTGTTCCACCCTTGTAATTTCCCTGTTGTACTGGAAATCAATTCAACACATGCAATAGTTGTTTCAGTAATAACAATGGATAAAACTTTTGAAAACAGAAGATAGACAGGTTTGAGTTTATATAAAGACCAAGTGGTTAGTCCTATGTTGAAATGGAGACTGGAACTCTGCAATTTGCAGTAATTTCAACACTCACTTTCATGGCTTATTCAGGGATTCAGAGATTGAGAAGCATAATCTGCAAGCAGAAAGAATACATTTTTGATTTTATACTTGCAGAATACATTCTGTATGAAATGAAACTTGCAACTCACCTGCTGCTCCTAGAATACTCTTCAAAACTTGCTTTTCTTCTGAGGAAGTTTATTATGACTGGAAATGAAAAACCATGCCACGTGTACCAAGCCTGGTTTCATCCCCAGTGCAGAGCAGGTTGTTTCCTCCTGACTTTAGCTGATGTTTTTTTCAGCTTACTTTCAGGCAGTGTCCTCTGCAGCTGCCCTTAACCTGCATGGCACTGTACAAAGGTGGCATTTGTGGCTGCTCTGCGAGATGAACAGAGTCAGTGTGCTGCTTCGGGGTCAGAATGGACCCTTTCTCCAGAGTTTGTTAAAGATTACTCAGTCTGAAATGCATCGAGAGCAAGGCTTCTCTTTGATTTGATCATTACTGCGGGACTTGTCAGCTCTGCTCTGTTGCTAACTCGTGTGAGAGGGCTTCATTTGCCATAGTGGTGTTTGATGATGCCTGTTCTCTAGCAAAACTCAGCGCACCTCCAACATCTGTGAGCATGCTCGGTCTATGGGGGTTTGTTCTGCTTTGCCTGTTGAGTTTTATGGACACTGCACTGTTCTTTGTGCCTGTGGAGTGAAACTGACTATCACTGCAGTGCCCGGGCTCTCAGCAAGGCGCTGAGCTGAGGCATGCACTGATGCAACACGGTCACTGGTGCAAGGGGAACACATGTGGCAGTGCTGTGCGACATGCCTTCTGGTGGGGAAAATAAGCATCCATTTCCAGCGTTGCTGATTCAGGCTGCAACATTCTTATGGGTGTTTCCTTTGAGCCATTTCACGTAAGCAGGCTGGGGAATGTTAAATATTAATCGTTCTTATCGGCCCTCTGTAAGCAGCAAGTCAGAGCCCTGTTTTCACTCCAGGTAAATGAACAAACGGGCCGGGCTGATTTCTGAAACTAAGTGATGTATGTAGCAAGATTCAGCTCGTTTCACAATTCTTAAACGCTAGTGGAACATGAAGTTCCCTTTTAATTTAGGATTGGTGAGTAACTCAGCCAGAGACAAGTAAATTGGATGCGCACAAGCTGCCCTAGCTGCGTGTTGGCATATGTTAGGTACATCACACACACAGTACACTAAGTAAGGAAAAGATGGGATGGGATTATGTCAATGTGATCTGGAGAATGCAGCCTCTGATGAGAATGGCACTGAAAAATGCAAGCAGAGTGTGTTGTCTCTGATAGCCACGTGTAATTTCCTTCTGAACAAACAGTGAGAGAATACCATCGCTCTGTGAGCTGCACTGTGAGATCGTATGATCTAATGATGCTTCAGCTTGGAAGGGATGTCAGGATCATCACAGAACGGTTTGAGTGGGAAGGGACCCCTAAAGGCCATCAGGTCCCACTCCCTGCAGTGCATGGGGACACCCACAGCTCCAGCAGTGCTCAGAGCCATCCAGCCCGACCTTGGGATCACCAGGGATGAGGCACCACTGCCCGTCCGTGCAGCCTGTGCCAGGGCCTCACCACTCTTACTGCAAAAAACTTTATCCTCCAGTCCAATCTAAATCTCTCCTCTTATAGTTTGAAAACACTTCTGCTTGTCCTATTACAGCAGAACTTGCTAGAGGGTCTGTCCCCTTCTTTCTTGCCCGGAAGGCCAACTATATCCTGGGCTGCACAGAGGAGTGGCCAGCAGGGACAGGGAGATGACTGTCCCCCTCTACTCGGCTCTTGTGAGGCCCCATCTGCAGCACTGCATTCAGGTCTGGGGCCCCCATCAGGAGGATGTGCAGATGTTGGAGTGGGTCCAGAGGAGACCACAGAGATGATCAAAGGGCTGGAGCATCTCCCCTGTAAAGAAGGGCTGAGGGAGCTGGGCTTGTTCAGCCTGGTGAAGAGAAGGGAGACCTCATTGCTGCCCTCCAGTACTTGGGGAGATGGTATAAGAAGGAGGGGAACTGTGTTTTTGCATAGTCTAATAGTGATAGAACAAGAGAGAACAGATTGCTCAGAGAAGCTGTGCGTGTCCCATCTCTGGAAATGCCCAGGGACACGGAGAGGGCAACCTCAGTTGGTGGGGGGCAGCCAGCCCACAGCAGGTTTCTCCTCCTCCAGGAGAGAAAAGAAAATGGAGGCAGCTGTCAGTTTTGCATGCAGAGGTCTACAGAAGTCTTCCAGCATACTTTACAGTATCGTTGCACAATGATTTGGGATTTTGCCATAGCCCTGGCTCGAGGTTTTGGGTGCTTTTGGCCCTACCTCAGGCTGCCAACAGCAGGCAGTAGCCAAGGACAAGCAGACAACTGGTGGGGACCAGCTGGGCTGACCGTGTGGTCACTGCACCCCTGTCCCCTGTATGGACAGATAGCTCAAACAGAGCTATTTAAACAGATGCCTGCAGCACAGATAAAAGGTGGTATGGAGATGTGTGTGTATATGCACTGACCCTCAGAGGCCCCAGAAAATGGCATTTTCTTGTTGGCCACTGTCCAAGTAGAAAGCCTGATGAGTTATTTCTGCAGGTTAATTTTGAGCATGTGCAGCAGTCCATCAAGCCCCAGATTTACGCTAAATATCACTCCTGCTGCTGTTAGATGTTACGCCCTGAAATATTCTGATTTTCTATTTTCCAAGGTCATTCTCCTTCGTGCTTGTCAGAGGAAAGGCCTCTGACACTCTGAAGACCGTATTTGTTTCCCTTGCAGCTGTGGCTTGATGTGGACTGCTGCAATCCCCCTAGCAATGCCTTTGCACCTCAGCCTACAATTTTCCAGTTCGTATTCTTCTGGTGCAGCAGAACTGCCCTCATAGAGGTGAAATCATGATTTTGACTGATGCTTGTTTTAACCCAGGGGCACAGCTGGGTCTGAGTTGAGGAAATGTTATCACAGCTTCTGTTCACATTATCACTAAGTAGTGTATGCTTACTATTATTGAATGTCTGCATGCTTGACTAGGAAGCTGCTCAAAATTGGGCAATTTTCTTAAAAATGATTTTTCACAGAAATAATGCTCTGGAATATAGGAAGTGACTGCGATGGCAGAAGATAGAGAATGTTGTTTGCAGCGCTCAGTTCTCAGCTCTGGGAGGAAGGAGATGGCTGGATTAGCACAGAATATTAACCTCCAGCTACTTCAAAGTGTTTTTTCTTTTTTTCTGTACGTAAAGAAACCTTTAAACCTAAAGATTCCACATTGGCATACTGAAAGAGTTAGATCTACAGCAGAGCAGCATCTGTCCACTGCATGGGACTAATATTTGTCTGGTATCGATCCAGTGTCCATCTCTGTTATTCTTTAACTTTAGGCCAAGGTTCAAAGTTTTGCTTTTAGTTTAAAAACTGAATGCAGGAGGAGGTCACATCCTCTGTCTAATCAAGAAGTGACAGAGATCTGGGATAAAAACACAGCGAACTGGAGGGCAGCTCAGTACCCTGTTCTGAAAACCTCTATGCCATAGGCACATGTAGATGTCTACCCACGCTGCAGTACGTAGCCTGACAAAATGGGGCAAGTAATTAGTCCTAATTAGTAGAACAAGCAGATGCCCCAGGTTTTTGGCACCTGTTTTTGCACACAGCAGAAATGAAGTGGTGGTTACAACTTGTGCACTTGTCTTTGCCAGCTTCATCTTTCAAGGTGAGATAGTACTGCACTGCTGGAAACCATGGTACAAGTATTACCTTCTTATCTTTGCTATTTGCAAGCGCTATTGTGCCAGTAGATGATACATTTTTCATGGACCAGAGTGCATCCAGGTCAAGCTCACTGTATTCAAGTCCAAAGGAGATTTTCAATTTTACCAGGCTCAAGCTGGGCAAAGATTAAATTTGAAGTTTCATGGTTAACCTGATTGCACTCCCTGTTAATATATATCATTGCCTATTTGATACTCAGAGAGCCTTATTTTGGGGAGCTAGCTCAGTGACAGGCTCCCTTGACTTCTGCAAAGCCAGTGGCAGTGGGGTGTTTCTCTGAAGGCTGACTGGGGCAGTGGGGTGCAGAGAGGCCATCAAGAGGAGCTGTGTCCTCTTTGTGTCAGTAGGAAACCCAACCATGTTTCACTTGTAGGCACTGACCAGCCATCATGCATCATCTGGAACTTTTTGCAAAGACCTCAGCTTGCTGTCTGATCACAATACAGCAAAGCAAGGTACAACACCGAATGTCCAGACTTGCAAACCTTCACATCTAGTTCCTGTTCAGGTCTTGTAATTCCAAGAGCTGGAAAACTGCATACCCTGATGGTCTGAACTTGGGTAATGGAAAATGCAGCTACAAGCAAGGTGGCTATCGTTTTCTGCTGTGCTTTCATGGTGCACCTTTCTGGAGATGGCAGACTGTCTCCTCCAGCATTCTTGTAATGAAACTCAGGAGGTGTGCAGTGGATGGGTGGGCAGTGAGGTGGACTGAGAGCTGGTGGCTGGCAGAGCTCACAGGGCTGTGATCGGCACAGCCTGGTTGGAGACTGTCAAAGCAGAGCTCACCAGGGGTCAATGCTGGGTCTGGTCTCGTTCAACATCTCCATCAGTGACCTGGATGAAGGGATAGAGTCCAACCTCAGCGAGTTTGCTGATGATACGAGGCTGGGAGGAGTGGCTGGCACACCAGATGGCCGTGCTGCCATTTATCAGGACCTGGACAGACTGGAGAGGTGTGCAGGGAGGGACAAGATGAGGTTTAACAAGAGCAAGTGCTGAGCCCTACACCTGGGGAGGAGTAACCCCATGCATCAGTCCAGGTTAGGGGCTGACCTGCTGGAGAGGAGCTCTGTCCCTGCCATGCTGGTGGTGGACTGCAGCACGGACATGCCTGCTCTACACTGCAAGTTGCCACGAGTTTGCTGTAAGGTTTTGCATGAGCCAAGAAGTAATGGCTCAGGAAATAACACATTGCCGTTTATTAACACGATAGAAAGTTTTAAATGAGTCATTTCGTGGTGAATGATCTGAAGTGTGTTCTGTGTGCACAACGCTGGGGTAGTAAAGCTCTGTGCAGCAGAGGGACTGGGCTGAGCAGTTCCCTTCAGCTTGTTTTACATGTAGCCATGCTCATTCGCAATCTGAATCCCAAAAGGACGAGGAGAGGTTCACTTTGCAGTGAGGGGAGCTGTTGTGCTCCAAAGCTGCATCTGCAAAGTCAAAACACAGTGGTGTGTGGTAATAGTGCAGCTCATGAGGACACTGAGAAGTAATGGGCTGGCTTCCTGTTATGGTCACCTGGGCAATTAGGAATAATTTTGTTGATGAAGCGTCGAACAAAGCTGTTTCTTGAACAAAAGTGACTTCTTTTCTGATGTGAGAGCTGCTGTAGGGGCTGTGACTGCAGTTCTTTGGGCACAAGAGGCACAAATGGCGTTTTTAAACTATTTTCATTAATTGCTAGAATGCCAACATAGCACGGATTTCAGCGTGAGCTGCACAAGGCCAAGGGCACTGCACAAGGGCCCACTCACTGAGACAGCGCGTTAAAAATAATTAAGGGAAGTCATCTCCAATGATCATATGGAAGATTAAAGTGTTCCCACAAACAAATTTCCTTTTCAGCCTGAAAGGACTTTAAAGGAAGCATCAGTAAGGGAAGAAGCTGGGAGGGATCTGTCATGGTTTGATGATTATTGGTGATCGGTGTCCCATAACATCATGTAGTGCACTGGGAGTTTAACTGTTTAACTGCTAATGTAAACCACTGACAGGATCAAAGCACGATTGTGATTATGAAATATCCTGATTTCTGCTCCCATCTCAGCTGCACTGCTGCTGGGTCACAGCCTTTGTGTGAGGCTGGATTTCAGTCCTGCCAAAAAAAATCTCAGGAGTGCTTTCAGGTAGATCAGTTCATGTCTACAGGTCTGTGCAGATGCTTGGATTTCATAGCATCATAGAATGGCCTGGGTTGAAAAGAACCACAGTGCTCATCCAGTTCCAACCCCCTGCTGTGTGCAGGGTCACCAGTCCCCAGACCAGGCTGCCCAGGGCCACATCCAGCCTGGCCTTGAATGCCTGCAGGGATGGGGCATCCACAGCCTCCTTGGGCACACTGGTTGCCAAGGAGGTTGTGGATTTACCCTATCCTCTCCATCTCCCCCCCCAATAAATCATCATGGTGTTTGTGTTTGTTTACCCACTGAAATGCACTTATTTCTCTTGTTCAAGGGTTTATGAGTGCAAAGGGTTTATAAAGTGCAAAAGGTTAGAAAGGGACGTCAAGAGAATTGGTAAGTCTGGTGTTCAAATGCTAAAACACCTTCATGCATCTGTTAGCTCCTCAAACCTTTTGCTGCCATGCACACAGCACTTGCTGAATGTGATTAGCATTAAGCCTTCTTTTCAGTGGCCTTCTGCCCTAAGATTCTGCTCTGCTGAGGTCCATGGGGTGGCTGCTCCGTGCCAGCAGCAGGCAGTGCCTCTGGTGGGTGCTGCAAAGCGCTGGGCAGAGAGGTGACCTCCTGCTTCCACGCTGTACCACCTCGCTCCACAAAGCATCAGGTGGGCTCCTGGGGAAAAGTGCTGCACAAAAGGCAAAGCTGACCCCACCTGCTATGCAGCCGTACCCTCACACCTCCTGACGCAGTGCTGTAGCCATTTAAGTTCAGCGGGTCAAATACAAATCTTTCACTTTTAATCCATCACACAAGAGATGCAACTCAAGACATTATAGTTTAGGCATGCAACATGTCATAGGTAACAAAACTGATTAGATAGATAGCAGTGTATATTAAATAAATCTTTGTGATTAAGTAAAAAATAAATCACAAAAACAATTGCTGAGGAACATGTCTGCAGGCTCAGCTCTACAGCTGTTTGTTTTTTTCCTCTTATACATCAGCAGCAGCCAAACTCACAATTGATAGATATTGCACCAGAGAGACATGTGCAGTGAGAAGGAACATAATCACAGTAATGTTTATGATAAAAAAAAACACAGATATGACTTCAATGTGTTACATAAAGTGCCTTTAGAGTTGGTGCAGTTAGAAACAAAAAGATACCGTGTTTAGATATCATTAGCAAATGCATACAAATAGGAGACAAAACAGATCTGTTTTCCATCACGCCAAATCACACAGTGCCAGGTTTCCTTCAAAATGCCTCCACTGCACACAGTAAAGAGGAAAGGATAACAAAAGAACCACTACACAAAGATAATGACAGGGTTAAGCATATTTTCCTAAATGATTAATGCCAACCCTACCCCAAAATGTTCTTCAGTACATGTAAATATCACCAAGGAATAATGAGGCAATTTCTTTATTGAACATGAGATTTGGCATGCTATGTTATGACTGTCCCTCGACTCATAACTATTATTTATACAAAAAATGCAACATAGAATCCATACCTCTTCCAGATACAGAAAAATATTTATGTGCTCTTGATATAGCCAATATAGAGAAGAATTCCAAGATAACTATCTCCTATTTTCCTAAGAGTTTGGGAACACAAGGCTCAAAATGAGCTTGAAAAAAATGACACTGGCATCAAGTCTGGTAAGAAATTAAGAAAAAATGCTCATTTATCCCCCACGTACATGAAATTTAATTGTAATGAAATATAATCTGAAAATGTCTAAATCAATTAAAAAGTAAACATGAGCTGTAACACTATCCCTGTAAAATGATTAATTTCATTCATTGTCATTAGAAATTATGTAAAATTTTTATTAAGGGCTCAGCCTACAGAGGCACAACATAAATACAGTAAGTCCTGCTGAAATGTAATCAGAGTACATATAACCCCATAGTAACTGGCTGTGGAAATGCCAAAAAAGCCTTCCACAGACCAGAGTTCAAGATTCTGCATTTAGGCCACGCACTGTCGAAGAGTTTGCTCCAGGAACCAGCGCTGTGCAACGGTTCTGCCACAGTCAGAGTCCAACGTGGAGGAGTGGAAGCGCAGCAGAACGCGCCGAAAGGTGGGAAGCAGTGCCCTAATCCACTCCTTCAAATCCTTGTGCATTTTCAACTGCCATCAGGAGCTTCTCTCGCAGGTCGTCGAAGGATTCATAAAGAGGTAAGTCTAAGCGATTAAAGCTGAAATCCAGAAGGAAAAGGAAAATGGAGTTAATTAAGTATCTTAAGTGCATTTTTTGAGAGCAATGGAAAAGGTTGAATAACTTGGGCGTGAGACAGGAGCATATATCCAACTGGAGAAACAGGGGCTGTGCACACCTAACCACTGCCAGCTGTTTCCCATGGGTACCATGAGGCCAACCTGAGAGCTTTCAGAAACTATTCACTGTCTTATGAAAGTAGGAAGGTTTCTGCTCTTAACCACCCTCGAAGGGGAAAAAAACTGCTACGTAAAATGTGGAAAATAAATGCATGGATCTGCATGAGGATGAATGAGCTGTGGATACACAGGCAGCCAGCATGCACGTCCATCAGCCAGCACCAACCACATCACCTTTCTCATGTTTCCATGTGTGTGTGTCTGCCTGCCCAGTCCATGCGTTGATTTTCTATCTGTTAAATAACATCTTCTATTCTTTTTAGGACACAAACATACTGTGACACACACACCAGACCCACCTGCACTCAGTCTCATGCACAGATGGCTGAACACACACGCTCTGGACTCACCATGTGTGAGCTCTGGGCAGTTTATCAGGAGTTCCCCATTGCTCTATTGTAAACAGCTGAGGACCGTTTGAACCTAGTTGGAAAAAAAAAAGAAACTTGAGTTACTGGACCCTACCAAAACGACTTCAATTGCTGTATGAAAAATCGCATTGCCCCGTTTACTCTAATTTTAACTTCCACTTCCAACTGGTACAAAATACTTTGTGCAAACACCGTTAGGTCAAAATTACATTAAAGCAAATAGTGATGTGGATATATACTATTTCCAAATGCAGTCAATTTAGTAAGTTCACCAAGCTACTCTTTGGTTAGAGCACATACCATGTGAAAGAGGTAAGCTAGAAAAAAAAAAGCAACACACTTGCATAGACCTCCAATCTCCTCTTCTCCATGTGCTATGAGCTTTACTACAGTTGACATTTTCTTTGAGGGATTTGATACTTCCTGGGCAAGGAGAACATCAGCAGAACACCCATGGTGAACATGGGGACAAAGGGAAATGGTTTTAAGTTGAAGGAAGGAAGACTGAGATTGGATATCAGGGGGAAGTTCTTTGCTATGAGAGTGGTGAGGTGCTGGAACAGCTGCCCAGAGAGGCTGTGATGCCCCGTCCATCCCTGGAGGTGTTCAAGGCCAGGTTGGATGGGGCCCTGGGCAGCCTGGGCTGCTATGAAATGTGGAGGTTGGTGGCCCTGCGTGTGGCAGGGGGCTGGAGAGTCATCATCCTTGAAGTCCCTTCCAACCCTGGCCATTTTATTATTCCATGATGAAGCACTGGCACAGGCTGCCCAGAGATGTGGTGGATTTACTGTCCTTGGAGATACTGAAGGTCAGGCTGGACCAGAAATTCTGAGCTCAGACTCTGAGCAACCTGATCTAGCTCTATATGACCCCTTCACTGCAGGGCAGCTGGAACTAGATGACCTCTAAAGGTTCTTTCCAACTCATACGATTCTGTGATTCTATGAACAAAACTATCCTTCCCTTCCAGTGCCCACATTTTCTCCAGCGCTGCTGGCATTCAGTGCAAGGAGTTTTATATGGGAGTAAAGGTTGGCCATGCCCGTATTTCAGCAGTGTTTGTGCTCTCCTGAGGAGCCACCTGCAGCATGTGATCTGCAGGCAGAGGGCAGGAAGCTTACCGTAAAGTTCAGCAAATCCATTCATAGGCACTCGTGACGTCCCAGTAACAAACTGCAGTAACCGAATGCGTTTTTCTGCATCCATCAGTAGAACAGCCTGTGGAGAAGCAGACAGGGTGACTTGTCGTGGCTGAAGGTGTCATTGTTGAAATAGGCAGAACAGAATTTGTTTGTATTACATGGCAAGAAATAGATATCTAGCTTCGAAGGACAGCATGCTACGTTCTCTCTGGTTAAACAAGAATTCTTTTCTGCTTATAGCAAGGAAAGTGACAATGCCCAGGCAACAGCCAGGAACCACAACTGCCATTCGAATGTACAAGGTGACTCACAGTACTTCTGTAGTACAGGAAAACTGTTCTGGTTTTCCTGCAAATACACACTTTTCATAGAGGTACTGTATTTCAGAAAGATTACAGAGCACTTTAATAAAACCAGAGAGACTTTGTCAACCATGGGCCATTCCAATACAGACTCCATTAAGGATGACAACTGCCATTTCCAGCATCTACCAACGTGTTTTCCAGTAGTTTTTGAGAAGAAAAAGGATTTCATAACGGACTCCACAACACACTGAGGGATCTCTGACTTCCAGGTATAGTCAGAGAAACCGAACGTGCTGAGAGCCTTACCTTCCAGAACCACTGGATGACAGGATGATTTGGGCAGTAGCCATTTTTGTAGATTGTGTGTTGTCTCCAGTCGTTAACGTCAACATCCCCAAGGCCACACATCAGTAACTAAACATGGAAATAATTGATGCGTTGTTAATTGAAGAAAAACCACCTCTCCTCTCCCTCTGTTGCCTGACCTCTCAAAGTTAACACTATACAAATACAGACATAAAGTGATACTGAGCTTCTCTTCAGGAGAATGCTCAAAGATTCCACCACTTTACTGGAGAAACACCGTGCAGTATGCAGTATGTATGCTTCATGTGACAGTGTCTTTTACAGCATATTTGCTGAAACGTGACCAGTACATGTCATTAATGCAGCAAGCTACTTGCATTCTTTACATATGCATGTACTAAACCACCTCATTGAGTAACTGATACTTTCTCTGCTTTTACTTGATTGATAGATTTATTATTTTTGGGGGAAAAAATCCTCATTCCCCACGAACGCAAAGAACCTTTGTCTCCAAACTCCACGATGACCAGTGAACTGAGATTGTCACCCATCTTTGCAATGAGCATTACCAATCTGTTGCCTCTGGACATAAACCAACTCACCTCTAGTTCATTTTCATCAAAAATTTTAATCAGATCGATAGGAAGAAGTTCTGTGAATCCCTAAGGGAAAAAGTAAAATTAGCAAACTATGTATAATTATGGTTTTATCTGATAGAACTTTTGCCTTTGGAGAAAGCTGTGAGCTAAGTAAGTGATGGAGGGCAAAGAAGGGTTTGGAAAACGAAATATGCAATTTTATGTATTAAACTGTATTAAGTATTAATGTATTAAGTATTATGAGTTTCTAATTTAAAAACTGCTGTTTCAAGCTCAAATAATGACAACTTGAATGAGAATGATCTTAGGAGACCAGCAGAGCCTGTGTGGTCATGCACAACTTCCCACTCCTCCAACCAGATACTGATGTATGCATACATAATTTGGGTAAAAAGGAAGACAAAAAAGAGAACCTTACCTCCAAGAAAGCATTCATTTGTTTTTGAACTCTGTTTACAAATCTCCACTGGATGACCAGGCTATGGGAGTTAAGAACATAAACACATTCATTAGAAGACTAATTAGCAACCCTAACAATACCAGCTTCTCATTTACAACTTTAGGTGTCTCTCAATCATACTTTTATATTAGAGAAGCTGGGCTGCTTTTTATTAAATTATGCAGCCTACAAATTCTATAGTCTAGACCCTGGATAATGTACTTACAGTAAGAATTAGGTACCTAAATGATGAGGTTTTTTTTACATTCCAGAGCCATAAGTATATTTGTGATATCTGTGATATCTGTGATTCTGTGACTACAATTGCAGTTTCTTTCCTTTTCTTTTTTTTCTCTCCTTTTTTCCCTTGTGCACCAACTAGAACTCCTCAGTGATAACACAACTCTTGGAAAAAGCACTAGAAAAAATTAAACTGCATCAAACACTAAGAAATGAGTGTATATAACCACAAGCATGGACTCTGAAGTTATAAAAACACCACATTAGCATTTATCTAGAATTACTGAGGTGGAGGTGCAATTTAGCTCTTTGTTTTGGCGCACACCTTTTCAAAGAGCTCTTCTTTATTGCTTTACTACACGGAGATGGCAGAGATGGAGGGTGGTTATGGCATCTAATACTTTGCATCCGTAAACCAACAAAAACTGCCTGAATGCCTGAAAAACTAAACTGCTGACGGCGTGAATATAAGCTGCACAGCCAAACTAAGAGCAGAAAACAAATAATAAAACGGGGAACTTGTTATTGTTTTGCTGTTACAGTCACTTTGCTGCAATACCACACTGCACAGGAGGTGAACAAAGTGCAGAGTATTCCTCTTAAAGGAGTACTTAAACACGTGCAGAGATCCCAAAACCTTCCTTGAATGAAAACTAAAGGGGAAGCAAATGTGACCTCAGCAACACAATGTCCTATTTTCACTCTTTTGTCTCATTAGTTTATTGTTCAGATCTGCACTTATTCTTCATTTGCATTCTGTGATAGCACTTCATCAGGAAGAACTGCAGCCCAGGGTGGAAATTTACTGCTTAGGAGACCCACAAAGCAGAGGCAGTTACCTAGGTGGGCAGCCAGTGCAGAAAATGAGGCATGAAATCAGGCCAGATTCATATGCTGCTGTAATGTAATTCTTGTATCCAGGAAATGCCATCTTTGCATCAATTTTGGAGGGTGCTCAGAATGAGTAATTTAGACTGGTGTCTGCAGCCACTGGAGGCAATTCCACGGCTCCTTGAGTCCATAAGGAGTACTCCTTATGCCAACACATCAAGAAAATACTGCTTCCTACTACATGACACAGGCTGCCTTAATTAGAGTAATTCATTGAACAAAAAGGTTAATATTCCAACTTCCTAGTAGTGTGAACAAACCGTGTTAACAAAGTGATTTTCTTTTAAAAGGACTTCTGACAATTCTTTGTGCTACGGTAACTGCAGTGAGGTAAATTCCAAAGCATTACCACTGCCTGTTGTTAAACTCAGGGTAAACTCTACAAACATATACGTACTCGATGTATTCCCTTTTGTTCTCATTTGTTACCATGATTTCTGACCCATTTGGCTTCAGGTCGACTTGATACGTCTGTATTTTAAAGAAAGAACAAAATACAACAGGGCATTATTATTTCATAATTATTTCATTATTTATTATTATTATTTATTATTATTTCATTATTATTTCATGCTTCTCATGAAATCCACCACCCCCGAGAGGCATTTTACAAGCAGGACTAGAAAATTATTACACTGCAATAGCTAATGAGACATCAAAATATTTCACGTTTAAAGATGACCTAATTAGGAAGAAATGATTCTATGGTCACTCTTCAGAGTAAATCATTTTGCAACTTCTATTGCAAAACGTCAGGTAAAATTTGGCACAGAAAACACATCCTCCCATCTTCAAAAGGACAGAAAAATGCCCTCTAATTCTTCAAAGTGCTGGGAAAAGATTATTGGCACAGCTGGGGCAGGGAGGGCTGGAGGGCCTTGCCCGCCCCAGGCTGAGCCTGTGATTAAGGTCTGTGAACTTACTAGAAAGAGAGACATCATTCTCTCCTCTTCTGAAGGATGCTTTCCATCCTTTCTATCTTGAAAATACTTTCTTACTCATTTGTGAGCACTAGCAAAATCCTATTCTTATCTATCACATATCAGATTCATCTTGTTTTTCCTTTAATTCAAGAAAGATTCTGGTGATAACTGAAGTATAAGCAAACACAGAAGCTTACAGCAATGCAAATCTTTCCCTCTTAGATACTGAACATCTGTGTGGAAGCAGTACAGTCTCCTAACCAAGTTCCACAAGTTTCAGCAGCACTGTGCTGCCTGAGACAAAACAAGCAGCAAGTGGAGTCTCCATCCCTGGAGGTGTTCAAGAAACATTCAAATGTTGTACTGAGGGACATGGTTTAGTGGGAAGTATTGGTGGTATGGGGAAGGTTGGACTGGATGATTGTGGTGGCCTTTTACAGCCGTGGTGATTCTGTGGTCTTATGACTTCCATGAGTCCCCAGAGTTTTGGCACCAGTAAGTAGGAAGTAAGTGGAAAATGCAGAAGCAGACAAATTATTCATTATCTGCCATGTTTTACAGCTTCTGAATTGTTGAGAAACATCCTGCAAGCATTTACATGCATGAGGCATTCCAGTCTCTACCCATCTAGCTTACTCTGCAGTACAGCAGATCCTACCCTGATATTACTGAGCTTCAGGCTTTTCTGTGATAAAATCTGTCATGCAGTTCTGCCTCTCACGAGCAGTATGATGGAAACAAGATTGTATCAGCTGCTATTGGGATTTATCTGTAGCTCACTGAGTTAGGTAAGCTGAAACAGGATACAGCCAAGAGGACTTAAAATTCCATCATCATTACTGGTTCTCAAGTGTGACCAGAACATTTTTTGTTGTAACAGAAACAATTGTGAATCTTTGCAAAACAAACAACTTCCTTTTGTTGTATCATCTGCCTGCACTATTAAAAGAGTCTTAAAAGGGTATTCTGCTGCTTATAATTCTACCTCTTCTCGTGTTCTTTGAGAACATCTTCAACTGTAGAGCCCCACACAGTCCCAGGCTGAGTCCACTTCTAATGAGGATTCTGTCTTTTATTAGCCTCAAATACTGCCTTTCAGCAAGGCACTGTGTTGCTCATGGGCAAGAATACAATCTCCTTCTTTGGCATCTCAAGACTTAAATAGTTCAGTAAGAAAGTCAAAGTCTGCCTGTATTGATGATTAACATGCAGCAGTCCCAGTTAAGTCCACAACCATGAGATACTGCCCAGTAGTTAATTACTTTTTGGCAATGACCAGTAAGATGGAATTACAGACTTCTGGGTTAGTGTTTACATACCTGTCCAAAGTTTTCCTCATCTATGCAGAACATGAGATCCAGCTCCGTAGGGTCATTCTCCAGGATCCACTTCAAGGAGTTGTAGTATTCACTGTCCTACAGGAGATTAAAATTAAACAAGGTTTGAAAATAAAGACATTGAAGAGATAAAGGCACTTAAATCTAGAACTCCAGGGGGCTGCAGAGAGCTTGGAGTCTGTTTACTGGCACAGCTACTGTAAAGGAGGATATGACTGATCTTTGTGTTTTTCACCTGGTACAATTTCAGATTTGTGTAAGTTCCCTTAGCTGCTTTGTAACTAAGGGTTATTATGCAATAAACTGATTGTACATATATATTTGGTACATGTGTACATGGCAACATGTAGTAATTGGTTAAAGAATACCTCTGTGATGAAGCTGTTGTTTTCAACACAATAGATACACCACTTGATTACACCAATATTTATGTATTATAAAACAACTGATTACATTGTTATTAGTAAAAGTTAACACTTCCTGAAAGGGCTGCATCTTTGTTATGTATTAGCTTCACAATTAAAGACTGATGAAAGAAAGGGAGGGAGAGAAAGAATCACAGAATCATAGAATGGCCTGGGTTGCAAAGGAGCACAGTGCTCATCAGTTCCAACCCCCTGCTGTGTGCAGGTCGCCAACAGCAGCCCAGGCTGCCCAGAGCCACATCCAGCCTGGCCTTGAATGCCTGCAGGGATGGGGCATCCATTGGGGAAAGGTCTCTGTTCTGGGCATGGGTACAAAACAGAGAGAAAGGTGAAGGAGAAATTAATTAATTTATTAATTATACTGATTTCCCGAAAGGAAAAATCCTCAAGTAATTTCTGGAGCTGGTAAGGGTGAAATGTCCTTACCACTGATTCCATGTCTTTCAGCGTTATTGGCTTCCCCAGCATCATCTTGTAAAAAGGTCTGATGAAGAAGCCTAAAACAGAGGGGAAAAGCATTACTTCCACCTTACTCAAGGACAGCCTGCTCTAAAACAGAGCACCACACATTTGCAAAGAAATACCCACAAGAAACCTGAGCTGTAACTGCTCAGGTTAACAGGAGGCTCATTTTTAATTCAGACACAGAAAGTCCTTCTTTTAATCACAATAATTACACCAGTGCAATTAATATCAGTTCAGTGGTAGAGGCACAGAAGATGGAGCGCTGAGCTGAAGGTATTCCACCTGTCCCTCCTCTCTCAAACACAATGCAGTGTTGTAGGCATTACCACTAACTAAAATGCAGACAGTCTGTATCACTGCTTGCTTGGCTATTCTGGGATTCTGAAACCCAGCAAAAAATTTAATTAATTGTTATATCAATGAGAAACAGATTTACAAAACACACATGCTGCACTTGGTACCCATGCAACTGTTCCAGCTTCAGCTGTTTTGCATGGAAAGGCCTGCTACAAATGCAGTGGTCATCCTTTACCATAGAGATTATTTAGAAAGGGAGATTAACAGGAGTGAAGAAGGAAGCAGAGCTTTATGAGAAATGCTTTGGTTGAGCAAGATGCTACAATTTTGACAAAATCTCCATTGAGAGTAGGAATACAATTTCCAAAGGTTCCAGTTCAATACTTTCATTCTAACTTTATTTCCGGATGCACTACACTCTGACACACATTAATTATCAAAGTGATTTATTTAACAGAAGTCCAGCTGCAGTAGCATAGCCACAGTGCAGTAACTCACCATCCAGCAGCTTCCCATGATACACTGCCAGGCCAGCCACTCGTCCAATAAATGTGAAATAAGAAAGGTGATCTTCATTACAAAGACCTGAATTAGGGTTAATCTGAAGCGTGTAGTTGTCCCTTTTTTGAAGAAAGCAAGAAAAAAATCTAAATCATCACATCTTTGAGTAAACAGATATTTAGGCATGTTAATAAACAACGTGAGCTCAGGGCCACTTCTTGTCTATGCTGCATTAATGGTCACAACGATGATCTGACAAAGGCTCCTCATAATCCTCCTGGTTGTGGGGTTAAGTACAATTAATTTTAAATTCACCTTTTCCATCTGTGTGCATGGTGGAAAGTTCAGGGCAATACTGCCTCCAGATTCACTGGTTATAAGCAGGCCTTCCCCAGTATGTTTCTACTGAACTTTACAGCACAGAATCAATCCCCTGTGAATGTTCACAATTTAAAACACTCCTTTCCATGAAAGCGAACTTCACATGAGAACAGAGTTACTTTTGAAGGACCTGCAGCAACCTAAACCACAGAAGTGGAAGTGCTATTGCAAAACACACCACCCAGTAATCTATTAACCCAGGGGCATTCTGAGCTAGCCTGTATTCTTCTAAGCTGAGCTTCCCTCCAAAATCAGAACGTGTTTTTTCCGAGACACAAATGTGAGAAAACTCTCAGTGCACAGCCTTTGTTCATCTACTTTACCACTCATTCAACATTCATAAGAGAAAGGAGTGAGTATGACACTGACTTGAAAACGTAAGAACTGTTGCAGTGAAGAAATCCATCCCTCCTGTGGTTAAGCACACGGTGTGGGATTACAGAGGCAGACACAAAAGGAATGTGCTTGAAGCAGGAGACTTGGCTCTCTCATTAACATAAATGAACCACTGAGGGTTTTAAAATTGGACATGAATGCATTTGAATTCATGCAGGACCGGTGCTGTGCAGCTACTGAAATGTAAACGAGAAGCTGTTTTGTGAGCTAATTACAAAGAAGCAGTACAGTTCTGGAAGGCAGGTGTTTTATGATGCTCTGGGAGGGCACAAATAGTCTTTTGTCTGCATCACTCCACTTGCTACTGCTCGCCCCAGAAACGGCAATTTGTGCTGCTGCCAGTAAGGCAACACGAAACACTGTCCTAATAGTGAGAATGCTTTATGTGACATGAAAGGTCCTCAAGAAGGACAAAAGAAATGAGAGCGCAGCTCTGATTGACAAGAGTGCACAACTGTGTCACGAAGGATGACCTAACTACTGCCAAATGCAACCTCCCTGCTCATGCAAAATCTAATTGCAAATGGAAAGATTTTAATGAACACTTACGTTGCTGAATATTCAAAAAGACCATAATATGGGTTGAACATCTCCTTGGACAAGAGAAAAAACCACTCTCTGGCCACACCTCCGTAGTCAAGTCCTTTTTCTGACTCAAATTCAATCCAGAGCCTGGCCTTCAGTACATCAGGTCTTTTCACAGACATAATTCTTCTGTAGGACTCCTCAAAAATATTATTCCTGTGTAGCTTCATCTCAAATCTGTTTGGTATATCAGCCTGTGTGAAAGGAGAGTACATTTTACTTATCAGTCTGAATACACGATCTTCAGGGAATTACGGACTAGAGGTTAAAAACTAAAGGATGGATTTGACATCTGAGTGTGCCAAGTTTCTCCTTATGCTTGTTTTCCAATACAGGTTGACAGATTACAGTGAACTGGGTATGTTCCAGTCCCAGGGATCAGAGATTTCTATGATACCTGGTAAAACACTGAAAACAACATGAAATGCAACAACAAAAAAGAGAGAACAATATTAGTTTTATTGTGTTGAATTTAAAGGGCATGACAGCTGCAAAGCCAGGCTGGATTTGAGCAATCTGGTTTGGTGGGAGGTGTCCTTGCCTAGCGGGGTTGAAATGAGGTGATCGTAAAGGGTCCTTTCCAACCCAAACTATTCTGTGATTCCATGATAACAAACACGATGCTTCATGTTGCCCTTTCACTTGGATACCTGTAAAGGCCAGAACTGTTCCACTGCACATGAAGCAGAACTGAACAAAATAGAACAGGACTGCCAAAATGCTTGAGAATTTCTGTCTGAAAAACGAGAGCACTAGTAGTCATCAAGATTTAGCCCAGAAACTCAAAAAGGCAGGACAGAACTGGATAAAGCATATGAAAACAGAGGCACAAGACTGGGTGAACTCATGACAGTTACAGGCAGGTACAGTTCTCCTGGCAAGATTGACCCAACAGCAGTGTGTCAAGAGGTTTGCTTTTTCCTGCAGGTGCTTACTGTGTCCATCTGGTCATTGGTCAGAATGCACACGGAAGGAACTACCAGCAAAGAGAGAAAGGCACTGGTGAGCCCCATTGCGTCAGGGCTCGTGCTACAAAGGCTGTCTGCAGCGAATCACCAGCTGACCCCAGGTGTGGGCCAATACCTACTGCTCACTGAAATTAAAGGAGGTATTTTTGCAGAACAGGAACACCAGAAGCTTGTGCCTGACTCAGTAACGCTGTGGGCTCCACTCTACCAGCGTTCTCCAGCTCTGTCCTTCAAATCCACCATTAAAGATGAAGGAGAAATGTCAATCAGTAGTGAGTAGATGACATTTCCTTCCTCTGTCATCACTTTGGGTTTCTGTTCATACCAGAAAATGAGCGTCTTAAAGATACGTAAATGTTTTTGTTCAGAAATCCACCAAATTCAAACTTTTCTTCACTGTCTTCGTTTCTACTCCTTTGAGGAGTATGGCAACCAAGAATCACTGGTAAATGTGCTACAGCAAGAAACACTCCTCTGTATCTACCCTGAGGACAACTCACTTGTTCTCCCCAGACTAACAGACCCCAGCACAAAGCAGCACGCTTATACTCACGGGTTTCTTCAACTTCTTCCTGAAATAGTCATACTTCTGTTTGAACTCCCTAGAATACGGAACCGCCTATAGAGAGAATTGTAAATACACATTATTCTAGGTATTGTTTGTTGTGCTACTTTATACTTAAACAAATAAGATGTAAATTTGAAGACACGCTATCTAGATATGTAACTCATTGAGTCATTAAAAAAAACACATGCATGAAGTACAGAACACTGAACCTTCTCAGTGTGTAAGCTGAGTTAAGATGTACCAAAATTTTTACCCACATTTTCTGTTTATCTACTTAGCCTCTTTTCTTTCTTATTTTAGGAACAGAAAAGAGCAAAAACTATTTTTAACATGGAGAAAAATGACTGGAATGCAATATTGTCATCTGTGTGTTTCATTAGGAAACAATAATATGTCATGTGGTATTTTTATGACTTCTAAGAATGAGTGCTGCTATCAAAAGCTATGGATTTACACAGTTGGAAGTGCTAAGGATTAAAAGGTGTTGCACAAAGACAAAATACAAAGAATTTTGAGAATGCTCCTTAGAACAAGTTGTGAGGCTCCAGGTAGAGCTGTGAAATGAATCATAAGGTGCAGGATGCAGCATATACCCACACAGCACTGCATGTCCACGGCCCTCAGTGAGTGAACCCCATTCTCATAGAGGAAGTGATAAAACTACTATTGCTCGGCTAGTACAAAACTCCCAAGATCTTCTGATCAAAGAATGAGAGCAGGTGCCCCTCACGCACAGCTCTGTACCAAAATACACGACTCGAACACAGTGCAGCGCCTAGCACAGAAAGTTTCTGATTGCAGGATGAGAACAGAATAAAATGAGAACCAACGACCTTCTGCACATCTCAGCATGAAACCCCACTCAGAGTATTCAGCCCTGCAGTTTCAGAGCGGATGGAGCTTTGCACAGAAACAGCACAGCAATACAGACATTAAAAACAGTCACATAAAGCAGTTTCTATCCTGCTAAAGAAAGAGCCCTCTTCTCCTTTTGCTGAAGCAGACGTATTCTGAGATTCACTGTGACAAACCAATCAAGAATGTTTCCTAGACAGTCAAAGTCATATGGTGTTGGCTTCTGGAAGAAAACATGCTGTAATGCATGAAAAATGCCATACCTCGGTAGCCATCAGTAGGAAAGACTACAAGAACCACCAGCTTTGAACCTACTGCCTGAGCTGGGAATGATGTGCATTGCACACCAGTGACAAACAATGCAGTGATTCCTCATGAACCCCACTCTGCTTTGGACCACTGGCAGCAGGCTGGAAAAGTCTCCAGTGCACTGCAGTGTATGTGAAACAAAATAGGGTTACTGAGTGTCACCAGTTCTGGGGCACCTCACCAGGAGGGCACAGGACAGCAGTTCCCCTGCCCTTGGAGGCTCACAAAATGCTCATCTGAGTCTCCCTCAGGACAAAGCAAGCCAAGGTTGGTCCTGCCTCCTGCTCTACTCACCAAGCTGCCCAGAGAAGTGTGGGTACCCCATCCCTGGCGGCCATGGATGGGCCCTGGGCACCCTGAGCTGGTGGGAGCACCCAGCCCATGGCAGGGGTTGGAACTGGATGGGCTTTAAAGACCCTTCCAATCCAACCAGGCATCGATTCTGTCATGTGGAATACAAGCATGACCTGTTGCTTATTTACAACTGCTGCCTACACCAAAGCTACATGAGTCACAGCACTTCACGCCAAAAGAACCACAGCAGTACTTACAGGACCAGTAATTGCTGGGTTCTGCAGTCTGGGGTCTTCCCACTGGGTAATTTTATTATCTGTAAATAACAAAATAAATTATATTATTACTACTTTGCTACCGCGCTGCAAATGTACGTGTTTGTTGTTTTTTTTTTCCCTACACATGTTTTTCCTACCACCACTTCCACAGCTCAGTATTTCAGGGTTGGAAAATAATGCATTCACCCATCTCCATCAAAATCCCATCACACTGTTTGGTCAAAAAGACTTGTTCAAAAATGCAGAAATTATACAGCATAATTCAGTGTAATTACACTGCTTTTATTTCAACACCGGTAGTAGTAAACATGTTCTACTTGAACATGATCTTGGATTCAACTCATATTAAAAATACAGATTTCATGGCTGAGGGGAAAGAAACCCAAACACTTTGTCCAATGGTAGATGAAGTTTACTTATTCAAAATTCTGCATAAAGAGGGCCAAAGTTTAGGAATTTTAAAGCAGTCTGAATTAAATTTGGAAGTGAAGGGATAGCATCTCTTCGGAAAAAAAGAAGACATTGATTTTAATGAGAAATTTATAACATCATTAAGTACACAGTATGGCATAAGGAATCATTCAGTTTAGACAAAGTCTATTTTGGCAGTAAGGTAACAGAATTCAGTTCTTTTCAGCTACAGCTTTCAAGAGCACCAGCAGCATTGCATGGTCATACAGTGAGGTTATACAGGACCACGGTGAAACTCTCTCTGCCTCCAGACAGCTGCTCCTCACAAGATTCTGAACACAACAGAATCACGACAGAATGATGATGTTGCAACAAGACAATGCTCCAAAAACCAAACTAAATGCCACCTCCAACGGCAAGGCTTGAGTCGTATTTCCTGCACTGCAAGGGTAATAATAATACATCTCTTAGGTACACACTTTGATTTATAAACTGCATATTAAAGGAATAGTCAGGATTTCAGGTTTTGTAACTCTTGGTTTGAGAATAAAAACACTAAGCTTGAAGAAAATTGCTTTTAAGGATACTACAGGTAAAAGCAAAGAGCCAAGTCCACTTGTTTTATAGTAGCACAGGCACTTTCCATGTTTCTATAGTCAGAAAAGACCCCTAAGTTTTGAGCACCCCAAGTTATTTTTAAAATGGACTGGATTTTGTAAGCTGCCTCTCATTGAAAGTTACTAAAGAAAATTCAAAACCATCACAGGGCACACTCCAGCAAATTTGGCCTAGCAGTTAATTTCACATTAAATTACTGTCTTATTTTCCTTCACACTTTATGGCCATTATGGAGGAAGGCTGTCAGAACAACAGCTCTGGGAGCCACACATTCTGCACAGCTTGCTGCCTGCCAGCAGGCTGGCTCCTGGGCTGGCCTTTTCATACGGCTGCTTCTTGGTCAGTAGCATCACCTTCTGCAACATTTACTGCTCTTATACCAATTCGTTTTTTACACCTACTTGAAAGTGACAAGCACAATGATGGTGGTAAATTTCTATGACATCAAAGGCAGAGCTGGGAATTACTTTAGAGATTCTGTCCATCCTCTCTTACTGCTCTAGGATATGTTTAAGAGCACGAGGCGTCACTGATCAGTCACTGCCTAAGCTGTTTTTCAGAATATTACAGCAATAGGGACTTCATATTACTTTCCTATGACTTCAATGCCCTTACAGTGAGAAGAGCCCAACTCGACCCACCGGAGCTGGAACTGTAGCACAAGACTCCCTGTATTACTGTACTGTCCACAGTAGATGTCGATATCAAATTAACTCCTTTTGCAGCACGTTTTAAAAGAGCTCTCCTGGTTCTTCACACAAACACAATACTCTCTCTCTTTCCTCACAGATCAGGCCTTTGGGCTTTGAAGGATTTCCTCTGTTCCTTTGGTTCCACTATTCCCTTGAGGCTTGGGACCCTGCGCTTCATTGTCACAGATGTTACCATTGCTAATCAGCTTAGGAAGATTACCTCTGCTCTTATTTAAGATGCTCCTGCTGATGCACTGCAGGATAAATTAACTCACACTCAGCTGATGTTTTTCATGTCTCTTTCAAAATAAATTCTGCTAACTCTTCCTATTCTGAGTTGTACCTTGCAATTATAATAAATCACATTCACACTGCACCTACACCTCATCACCATCATTCTGGTTCCTAATCCTGTTCCAGTGAGCTCGTCTTGCTTCTCCTATGTTGCTGTTTTCTACTAATACATTGTGCACATTCTCTCTAATTCATTCCTCAGCATGCTGAAGAACAGGGAACCCATTTAACACATCCATTCCTCCTTCAGTGAACCACTGGTAACTATGCTGAATTTGGTTGCAAAGCCTTTGTGTTGTTCTTCATGATACCTACTAAGATGTAGAACACATTTTCCTACATGGCTCCTAAGAAATCAGAACAGCTTACAACTAAAATCTGAAAAGAATCATATTTTCAGACCACTACGTTAAAGTAGCACCTAAATTATCTTTTTTGTGCTTTACTGTTCTTAGTTTGTGACATGCTTCATAACAGCTTGTGCTGCTCCACAGTGGTCCTTTCTGTGCTGGCTGCAGTGTATTTTATTACAGTCTTTCTCAGGGATGAGAAAAACATGAAACAAAACTGGGCAACAGTATGAAATAATCATGCCTATTACCAATTCAAAAACATACCTGGGGAGCCAGGACATTAATAGCAGCATAAATGTTGTAAGTTATCTGATTCAGCTGTATTCTAGTAATGAAACGGAGTACATTTGTTGCATCTTAACTAAGCCAGTTTATCATAGTGCTGTACTCTCAAGACTTGCATGCTTCCAGAGCAAGCCCAGCTGGTTGCAGCCACGGCTGACTTCAGCATATGTTCTCAAGTTACTCGTGAAACAATTAAGAGCCACAAGGCTCTGCCACAAAGCTGACATTACGGCCAAAAGCCACTGCACTTCCTTACAGACTGTGGATGCCCCGTCCATCCCTGGAGGTGTTCAAGGCCAGGTTGGATGGGGCCCTGGGCAGCCTGGGCTGCTATGAAATGTGGAGGTTGGTGGCCCTGCGTGTGGCAGGGGGTTGGAGCTTCGTGATCCTTGAGGTCCCTTCCAACCAGGGCCATTCTGTGGTTCTATGATACTGTGGGAAGAAATGCTACAATGGTTGTTAGAGTCAAATAAACTGATAAACTGCTGTTTGCAGTCATTTGCAAAGCACTGAGCACAACTTCATCACAAAGTCTGCTGTAATGCCCCTGGCATCACCTCTAATTCTGAAGTCCCCTGGTAGTACAATGGTGCCAACAATGAGATTCAAGGGCAATCTGATAGAAGCAAATAGTGTTGTCCAAAAAAACCCCACCAAAACAGGGCCTAACACCCAAACAAACAACACTCATAAATTCTGCAAAAATGCTAAAGAAGCTCGGATTGGGAACAAAGAGAGGCTTCAGGTGAAAATACACCTGTTTTTATAAAAGCATCAAACTATTTGAGGGAACATATAACATCGGCACTCCATTTTTAGAGACTGAATAACTTAATCAAAGCGAGGGAGGGCCAGCAAATATACAGGTATCTTAAACACTGAAGTTTTATTCTTTGACCTTTCTGTGGCATAACTTGCCAGATTTATTTCCAGACATCTACTGGTAGGAGCAATTAAAAATTAAGGAAGACATACAGAAAACAGCAACGCTGATGTTTGAAAGGGCTAATCTCTTTCTTTGTGAGTGTGCTACTTCTGGTTTTTATTTAAAATTATGTAACTCATTTAGAGGCAAAGATGGTTTAATAATGATTCAGTAACACAAAACTGTAGGTATGCTAGGATTTAATGCTACTGAAGGAGAAATCCTATGCTAGGATTTAATGCTACTGAAGGAGAAATCCTATGCTAGGATTTAATGCTACTGAAGTTCTGTCAAATACACAGAATTGCTGGAGGTTTTAGTTGAGTTTCGTGGTGCAAACAGACACTCTTCCAACTGTTCTGAGTTACTAGCTCTGTGAAGATTATCCTGTCAGTAGAAATGCCCCATTAGAAAGCCCAGTTCAAATCTTAAAAAAAAAAAAAAAGCTTTTTTGTGCTGCTTTGTTTTTAATTGACAAGAACTAACGCAGTTTTTCTGAGGGGCTGCAGTAAGACAAATCTATGCTGAAGCATCACCTACAATGGAATTTCTCTAACAGAAGAACTGAATAGATATCAGTTGGGTATAGTCAGAATAGATATCAGGCTGGGTGCCATATAACATGCTATAAATATGAAATAAGCTCAGAATCAATGCTGCCACAAGACCTCAGATGAGAAGAGAGAGAGTATTATCAGTGTTAATTTACTTGCTGCCTATATGTGGAGCTGTGGCCATCTTACTTTCTATTCCTAATGTACATTTTAATTTATTAAAGTGCAAATAAGCCATGGGATCATCAACAACAACAACAAAGAGTCCAAAATATCAACAAGAACAAAAGAAACCACAAAGAAAAAATGTTAATGCTTCACAAGTCAGAGAGGGACAAAGCTTGATGAGCCAACTATAAGCAAGCTTTTGGTGAATGTACAGTACCGTAGGAGGGCACTAAGTCTCTGGTATCAATGTCTCCACATATCAACACCTGGCTTCCTAAATGAAGAGTAAAATTACAAAGCTTTCACTTCGATATTTATTACCTCCCTTTGTCTAATTGCTGCAGTACCTGAGTGCTTACTTACTATGATCTATATAAAATGTTCTTCCATCCAAATGTATCCTTTCTTCCCAACCAGGCTGGAAATGGAAAACAAAAAAAACAGAGAAAATAAGTGAAATACTACCATTCTCACACAGCACGAAGCAATACATTATCCATGCCAGCTTAAATTGTCTGAAAGATGCCTGTCAAGTAGAAACAGGTGTGCTATGCCAAGGCCAATAATCTGGCATGATTCAAAGCATTCTCTGTTTATGCAAATGATTATATCCAATATAGTAAGTATTTTTTTAAGGCTCTGAAGTGGAAGTTTCTTGCATTGGGGTTCACATCCATTTCCTACAGTGAGGAAACAACCACAAAGAATAGGCTGCCCACCATTTTTCAGTTCTGAGAGCTTCTCCTTTCACTTCTGAGACACCTGTGGGTTATTTACTGTAAATATTGAGAGTGAGACAAGGATGGCTCACCTAGTGTTCAATTCTTGCCTTTCTCTCCATTCCCTTTTCTCAATTTTAGTAATGAAAGGAGAATACATGGCACACTGCTGGTTGATGCAATGCTGTCTGATCTAGTATTCACTGCACCTACAAGCTGTATGCCAGCTTCAGCCCTCTACGCGACACAGAATAGAAATTATTTCACTTCCACCTTTTCAAAATTACTTGTCTTCAACTCTGCAACCATCACACTGGGAAGAGACTTAATCAGTGACTGCAGTAATTGGATAAAGATAATGGCTTTTAAACTGAAGAGCACAGAATTAAATCAGATGTGAGGGGAAAACTCTCCAGAGTGCTTGAGGCCACGGATGGACCCTGGGCACCTGAGCTGGGGGGAAGCCAGCCCACAGCAAAGGTTGGGCAGCTGTGAGGTCCCTTCCAATGCAACCGTTCCATGGTTCCAGCCTCAGTCAAAAATGGCTTGTTTAAGCCTGTTACTAACTAAACAGTACCAATAATACATGTCAGGCTGCCTCCATTTTGCCTCTTTTTTACCTCTTGGAATTAACAGGCTAAGTTACTCCTGTTCAGTGCCTCCCATCAAGCAAACTTGTCCTTGGAGAAAAACTACAAATATCAGTTATTTCCATAGCTGCTCTCCTAAATGCTCCATTACTGCTGTATTTTAAACCAGAAAATTCATTGTAATGAATAGGTTCAAGTGAATATAGCTCTTAATCTGATCAGAATTTTGAGATATGAGCCCTGACAAGTTGCCTAGCTTGACTTAAAAACAAGGCATAACTTTTTGCTAACCAAGACCTGAAGAGGGAGACGTCTGGATGTTTCAGAGGAGGATGCCTGTGCCCCTCACTGCTTTTGTCACCTGCTGCCCATAAGAAGTGCTCCCTCTAGTCTGCTGGCAGAGCAGTTCTCAGTTAACTGCAACCCAGCTCAGTGCAAATCAGTACGACCAAAGACTCACTATTCAATCTGTTCAAAACCTAGATAACTTAATGTGCCACATCTGGTACAACAGGACAGCCACCCATCCTAAAGGCAAAACTGTCTGCAGACATCATGTCTGCAATACCTGCTGAGACTGCTGGTGACAACTAATGGCTTACTGTCACTGCAGCTTCCAGTGCTGCAAATACAGTTCCAGTGGCAATTTTTCAAAAGCATGTTTAGTGTATGTAAGGCAATTAACATAACACTATTAAGGTCTGCAGCTTAGAAAAAGTGTCAGCTTTCACAGGTTATCCTCTGACATAAAGATACAGCTCCTGAAAAACAAAGCAAAGCTCTGTACTCGACGTGCAAATCACTATTATGCACTGGTTACCAATATGACAAAGTCTTTGAGGCTAATACAATCATTTCCTCTGCAGAATATGGAAGTTTCATTCAAAAATCAGAATTGATTTAGATTTCTGAACACCAGTATATACTGGTAACAGAAACAAAGTTCACTTTGAGCAATGTGCTTCTTTTTTTTTTTTTCCTACAGCAGTTAATTATCAGCTAGTTAACCATTAATTGTCTAAAATCACATGTCCAGAGATAAAAACAAGGTGAGTTTCTTCAAAGCTCAAAGCTTCAGATAAACAAAGAAATGTTTAATAACTGCAGAAATACTACGGGCTGGCTGCACAGCCTGACTCATTCCCTGATAAGAGTTGTTTTGGTGTTAGAAACATTGCTTTAGGATCACCATAAAAGTGATGAGAGCAAACAGTAAGCACATGCATACAATACAAGACTGCAACAGCAGATCAGTTCTTACAAGGTAGCAGGTATACACCCAAAGACATTGTCACTTACAGGAAGGGGGCCCAAATCATTGGGGTTCAAAGAAGCTTTTGTTCTCAAATGCACTGGAAATTTCAGCCGTGGATCTTCCTGTAACAGATACATGCAACCATAAATGCAGCATCTGCATAAAAAGTCATACACAGCAGCTGCAACAGCCACCTTCCTACATCAAAATTATCGTTTAAGTTTTGCGTTCCTGAGAATAAAATGCAAAACCCAAACATATAAATTAAACATGTCATGTTTAGCCTTGCCACGTACTTAATTAAAATTAATAAATTGTGATGATTTTTTAGATGTTAAGAGGTAGGGTGGGTAAGACTTTATTAAGGGTGTTCTTTCCAGAGGCCTGCTCTTAGCAGAGCATGCATTCCTAAGTGCCATTTAGAGTCATCCATACAGTTTTGTCTCTCAAAACCTCAAAAGAAATAAGCCATTCTCTCATGAAAAGGTTGGAAAATGATGTAAATGAGCCTCTTACATTTTTATTAACCCCAGATATCACATGAATGAACAAAAGATGTAAAAAGAGGCAAGTAAAATAGGTCACAGAAGATCAATTTGGAGTCACAGTGATTGAGATCTCCACGCATAACCTACCCACACGCATCTGGGAACATGATTAAGAGCCACCATTTGAAATATTTCCTTTAAAACAGTTGCTGCTGGGAATTTGAATAACATCTATAAAATTTAAGTTCCACTCGTATTTAAATGGTGACATGAAATGCTGAGTCAGCTTTGACATTTTTTCCTACTTTAATTTTTCCCCCACTTGCTGACTGAAAATGTAGAATTATTGGAAAACAGATCCTCATGACACAAAACAAATAATAAGATGGACTCTGCTCCAAAGATGAACATACATTATTTAAACAGGAACCTAATCCAAGAATTACAGGCAATTACAGGCAGAATTACCTCAAACTGAACACCACGCCAAATCTCCATCACACTGTATGCCAGCAAAACCCAAATTTGAGGAATTTAAAAGGCAATACCTGTATGCAATGGTTTGCCAAGTATAAAAAGCTCAAGCACAAAGTGCTACTGTATGGTAGATACGTGATACATAAATCCACCAAAAACGACTTCCAGTGGTTATGTACAAATAAGTTTCCTTTCTCTGGGTGTAGCAGTGGCACCACTACAGCCACTGCATCAGATCTGCTGTTTCAGATGGTGGCTATGGTACACCACTGCATGGAGGAGTCAGTCTCACTGTGTTCAGCTTTATGAAACTCCACATGACAAATCCCTTGATCGGAACTTGCATCTCAAACACAAGACCAATTTCAAAGCGAAACAGAGGGTCTACAGCCCGGAAAACAGAGCAGCAAAGACAAAGCCATTTGAGGTTCATGATGTAGAATTCCCCTTACCCAGGTAGTAGTTTTAGTATTGTGATCGATGAAGAAGGGCCTGCCGTTGGGTGCTATCCGCATTTCCCAGCCAGGAGGGAGGAAGCTCTGCGCAACTTTGTGCTGTGGTTTGGGAGAGTTGTAGGGAGAAGGCTGCGGAGACTGCGGGTTGGAAAGGGTGTCCTTCACAGCTCTGCGCACCGGGGAGTCCTTCATGCCCTGTGGTGTGGAAGGTACAAGGATTTGCCACTTCATAAAGGGAACTGGACACAATGTGATATCACGGCAAGAAGGTTTTCATTCCAGCTGCAATTTACGCTACTATTAAGCACTATCACTGATTTCCTAGAATGCAGGGAAGTTATCAGTAATTAGCTAGTCCTCGTCACTCATTAAGATTTTCACTTTGAAGGGCAGAGACTTTTATCATATCCCTATGCGATGATAATGTCCGCTTTGATTACATATTTTACTAAAGCTGATCTGTACATGTCAACATTTTGTTTTAAAAAGGAAAAGATACAAGCAATGCTTTGCACTCTGTGGTGCAATAGATGCTAGTTCAAATAGGAGAGTATGCTAAGGGTGAAGTGACATTATCACAGAATCATAGAATAGCCTGGGTTGAAAAGGACCACAAGGATCATCTTGTTTCAACCCTCTGCCACAGGCAGGGTTGCCAATTATCAGACCAGGCTGCCCTGAGCCACATCCAGCCTTGCACTTCTTAATAGATGTCTCAACTACAATTTCAGAAAGAACATTTAAACATGGCTTTAAAACAAGTAAGTGTAGGTTTAGACTTCTTATATCAGCTTGAAATTACAGGTTTTCAACAATTTGTCCAGCAGAAAAAGTGGGAAAGGACAAAAAAGGTGCTGCACTTTCCATTTGAAGATGAAGATTTTCGTAACTTTCTCTCCTCAATGCAGCCATGTTTAATTGATTTGTGAGATCTAATCATCCAAGAAAAACACAAATAATCTTTGACTGCACGTGCCAGACAGACTATTCATTCACATCATTCAATGACCAAAGTTAAGCGACGCTACTGTATGATGTGAAGATTCAGGTGGAAAAATGTTAGAAGAAAACAGCAATATGTCGAAAATAACACTAAGAATGTTGTAACAACAGCAATGCTGTGCTGCATAACTGAAAGGGAGTGAAAAACTTATAAAGGTAACCAAGAGAGAAGTCAGATACAAGTGGTCTGTGCTGCTAACAGTGCTTCTCACCTCGAGTGGAGCAGACAAGGTGACCGTGGGTGAACTGAGGCTGCGGGGCCGTCTGATCTGCGGCTCACTCAGATGGTTGTTGCTGTTTGCTGCTGACCCAACCATGCCATCTTCTGCAAGCTGTTTTAGATGCAAAACCAAGTTAGCCAGTCATCAAGACTGCAGTTCATCCAAAGTCAAAGCAATTGAAAACGATGCCAGCATTTAGGATCGTTATTATGACTACTACCGTCAAGCACATTATTTAATTTTAATTCCATAGCAAAGACACAAAACATCTGGAATTATTAATTAAGCAAAAGAACTTTCAAACTCAAACCTACTTTTGTCTTTAGTTGTGTTTGGTACCTCTCTGCAAATGCCCTCCCTTGTAGCATCAACTTAATCTGTAACTACTGAAGTTAAGAGAAGCATAAAAACAAAAATCCCAACTGCATTTTTTTATGATTATCCTGAACTGTTGCGACCACGCTTATTTTTTTTTTTTAAAATTTGGAGTTCTAAACAGCTGCTTCCACTGGAATTATACTCAGTGTGACGCCATCTAAATGCACGCAGTCTAAACAGAGCAATGTAACACATCTCCATACCTGCATGATGGGCCGTGTCCAGGTTGTGGTGCGATTGTTGTGATTCACATAGTAAGTACGGCCCTTTGCATCCTTTCTTTCCTCCCAGCCTGAAGGTAAGCCCGGCGTGGTGTGGACATAGGCCACTGAAGGCTGCTCAACAAGAAATTACCATATTGTTATTTTTTAATTAGCTTAAGAAACTTAACACCTGTTCTTTGAAAAGAACTTGTTGATGCTCATAATTCTAAGAACTATCAAACATACAGAAAATGTGGTCTGAGAAATCATCTAATACAAGCTCTTCTTCAAACCCCTCTGAGTCAAATGATAGTTTATCATAATAATCTTTCTATTCACTCTTGCATGGATTCAGGTCTCCTGTTCCAAAACTAGCTAAGCTTACATGCCCTCAAACTTTTAAATTGGCGTGTTACATATAATGACAAAAAGAAACCTTGCATTGTAATGATTTTCCCTTTTGATTTTTCCCTTTACATTGGTGTGGATAAATAAGAAAAGGAAGTGATCACGCTTTCCAGTCAAGATCTCTCTTGTTCTGACCTCATCTCATCTAGTTCTGACCTCATCTCTACCACGGGATCTTGACTCAATTGCAGCAAACTGCTGAGGGCTTAAAAACTGAAGTCCAAACATCTTCTTAGTCACAAACAATTGCATTTAGGGTTAGGTGTCCTGAAGTAGAGGATACACACTAAAATTGAGCCCAAACTTTAGAATGAAAAGATACCGTTTTTCTAATTAAAAAGTTGCACAACAGAGACATTGCTGAAAAGAAAACATAAAGACAGTGAGGACAATGGCACCAATTATCATTAGACAAATCATGTCACTATTCAACACAATAGTTACGCTACAAGAGACATTGTCTTCTGAGGTTTCTATGGGCAGCAAAATATTCAGTGATTTATAAAGTAGACATTTGTTTCTGGGACATACAGTTAAAAAATACAGTGTACATGAGTAGCAATGCCTTTGGAGGGCAAAAAGCCTAGGAAAAAAATTCTAATACTGAACCTGTCTGCACCTGAAGGCACATTTCAGGAGGGAGGATGCCCAGGAAGTCAGATAACAATTCCAAATCATTATTCACGTGTTTAAGCTCTGTCACTCTCTAGTTTGGGACTCTTTTTCTCTGTAGACATCACTTGCTTGTACTGCTTCTGCATTCAGCAGGACAGCATTCTTGCTCTCGAATGCATGCTCTCTAATGAAGCAGATTCTGCTAACGTCTCATCAAGGACAAGGCAGGTGCAAGGTGCTATTCAGCATCTGCACCTTGCTATTTAGATCAAAATGCATTTATGCACTTGGTTCAATCAATAGATCAATCACATTAAAATATACAGTCACATTTTATGTATCAGGGTTCTATAATGCTAGAGATCGCTCTGCTTCTTCAACATAGCTGCCTTCATGGCAGAAGAATGGTGAAATCCAAAAGACCTCATCACGTGCTGGAATAAAGAGGTGTTCGAGCTCCACTGTTCTATCAACTTCTGCATGCTTTCCTTCTTCATCAGTTTCACTGATCCCTCTTTTGAAGCCTGAGTTTAACCACTCCAGACTCAGCCATTTGTCTTTGCCCAGCACAGTGATGATAGACCATAATTTACAGTGAGTAATGATGACTGCTGTGGGATTTTGAGTGTTTTGCCCACACCTGAAAGGCAGCTTCTGTTTCAGAGCTACTTCATATGCAAAGAACCTAAGTGCAGGCAGAAGTTCAGCAATACAGGCAAATTACTATAGCAAAGATATATTACTGAATTTATCTTTTCTCCTGCTGTAGAGGACCTGCTTTAGCACAGGGGCTGGGCTCGATGACCTCTAAATGTCTCTTCCAACCCCTAAAACTCTGATTCTGTGAAGATTCAGTCCCACAGAGGATTAACACACAGACATCTCTGAGCTCTTAAATTCTCACTGTGTGAATGTGAATCAAATTTTGTGAGCACTTTTGGAAGGCAACTGAAAGGCAAAGCAGCTGTGGAGGAAAACGGAGCAGGTTAGAAGAAATAACTGTAGTGGAAGAAGTCTTAAAAATACTGAGATCTCTTGCAGAAAAAGAGGATGCTGGAATATGACAGTGAATGTTATTAAGAGACAGAAGATGTTTAAAGAAGACTATTCACATCTTTTGTGTGATCTTTAAATAAAATCAAGGGAAGAATCAGCCTTGGAGATGATCAATTACCTCCACATTTTGACTTGCAAGACCATAGGCATCAGCACAACTAAGGCAGCTTGGATAACTGCCTGTTTCCCTAGGCTCTCAGCTTTATTCACCATGCCTAACCACAAAGCAAAAAAAGAAATTACTCTTTCAGTGTCCTTATAAACAGTGGTTTGTGTGGTATGATAACTCTATTTAAAAATATTAATATAGTGGAAAACTACTACTTAGGGATAAAACATGTGAATGACACTGCACAGCAGGATTTGGTAACTTCTCAAGTCTCAAAGGTTCTCAGTAAATTATTTTTCTATGCTTTACACTCTTTGCCCCAGCAAAGTGATTTACAGCAATCCTTGTTCTTGCTTCATATTCTTAAGATCTCTTCCCAGGGCTCTTGCTTAAATCAGTATGTTTGCTTTTTAGCAGAGCAGTGTAGTTGACACAATGAGCTGGAGAACGGTCTGACGATCAAGAAAAGAATTAGAAAGGCAAATGAATGGGTTAGAAAGCTGATGTGGCACATTAGGAGACAGAAAAAGGAAAACTGATAAGGAAGCTGAGTAATACCCTCTGAAACAAACTCCAGTTTATTAATGTCCAGAGGAGCCAAATGGTCAGTTCAGGCAGCTGATGGTTGTGATAAGGAGAGCACCTTCACCGAGACTGTTCTGACCATTGCTAGGCTGTTAACTGGTGGTCATAAGGACACAATAAGTGTTTGAGTGCAGTCCACAGGCTAAATTTTAATTAAAAATCAGACAATTAAGGTAGCTGATATTCTGGGTTGTAATAATACAGCTTCTATTCGTGGCAAGATGGCATGATGCAAACAATCAGCTTCAACTGACTTGGTGCTGGGAGTATACAGAAACACCAGAAAGATGCTCAGCTTTATCATCTGATCTTCCCTTTATCAGACTATCAAAACAACTCCAACTGCCAGCAGCCCTTCTCCTTCCTAGTGGCTGGGTTAATGCAACCATGTGTGCCACCTGCGAAACAGAAAGCTTGCCCTTCAGTCTTCCTGCCATACTTCAGATACCAACATGAAGATATTTCACCACACAGTATAGAAACATGGGTGATTTATCAAAAGGCTGATTTGTGATGGGTATTAGAGGAAGTCTGAAAGCAAAACTGAACTGCCCTAGAAACTTCAGCACTGACAAATTCTACATATTTGTCTACATATTTGATGTCCCTAAAGGACAAAAAAGTGGCAACCTTGGAAGAATGTGCATCTGGATTTAAATGCGAGAAAGAATTCATATCTAAGTCCTGAGCAGTCTGTGGATTTGGTATAGATGTATATTGAATGAAGACAGCGAGGGGAAGGTTCCCATTAATTAAGCTGCAATAAACGTACATTGGAGCAACAAAAAAAAAGAGATACTGATTATGAGATAGGGAAGTGCGAACTCAGCTTTAGCAGAATTAGCAGAAGGTATTACAGTTTTAAGAAGTATGATCAACACAAGATCATCTATTAATATAAAAAAACTGAAGGAGGATTTTCAAGGACACAAAAAAATCAGAATTTGCAGGAACTGAATACCAGCATGCTCCTCTGGTTCTGAAAAAGCAGTGAACACAAACACCATCACAGAATGCTGCATCAGAACACAAACTGAGGCCTGACACCACTGCATACAAACAGGAAACGTACCAACTTCGATTTACATCCCTGAAGTAAATTATCTAAGAGTGCAAATACTCATGAAAGCCAATTATTACTGTCAGTGGATAATGCATTCTATGCAACAGTTTGTTTCAGACTAACGGAAGGAGACTTTTTTGGCAAAGATCAATATAAGTGAAATCTGCTTGTCTTTAATTATGCAGAAAAATTCTTTCAGAAAAGCATTTCAAGAACTTTATCAGATGAGCAAAGCAAAATTTCAGCCTTGCAGTGAGGAATAACTGCTGGAAAATGAAAATTGGCTGCAATTAAGACCACTACAATCCATAATGATGTATCATTGCACAGTTCTCAAATTAAGATCAATCTTATGAATCCAAATGAACCAGTCTAACAGAGAGTAAGGGAAGACAGAAGCACAATGAAAGATACAAGTATACTGAGCTGATATCTTTAAACACTGGTTATTTCAAGTTTTAAAGAATTAGGCACTGTATCTTGTTTTTTATAAGTTTATGGTATGTTTTTAGCAAAGCTTTGTTAAAACTAGCATATGCAAGTAATAAAATAGCCTTAAACTGAAGTTAGAGTGAATAGAGCATTATTTGAGCAAATCTGAAGTGTAACAAATAAATAACGAAATAAATGCAACTATGGCTTCAGTGGCTGTACGTCAATTATCGCATTGCTGCTCTGTGAAAAAATGTTAATTACTGTACAAGACCTAAATTCGCCCACATTTCATTTAGAGATAGTGTTGGATAAAGATATTACCGTTGGTTCCTCACCACCTGTGACAGTTGAAGAACGAGCCCTCCTAGATTGGCCACTCTGCTGTTAAATGATAATTAATGTTACAGGTAAGTACACTTGGTGTTGAAGGACACAGTTTACTCTTACATCTTGAGGAATAAGGAATCATCTACAATCTAAAATTTATTAAAAGAGCAATTAGGTTTAAATAATTTCAAAGATGATGTAGAAAAAATCAAGCCATCAATCACTGATAAACAAGAAAGAACTTGACAGAAAAATGACCAAAGGAACTAATTTCAAGAGTTCTGCTATGAGCAGTATTGCTAAGGATGACAAGATCATTCACTCTGAGTGTAACGTGATTAATTTCCCTTAGAAACAGAGTGGATCCACTTTGATCATCAGAAAAAATTAGATCAGAAGTATGAAATTGGCATTTCAAATTTTCACTAAGGATTAATACAGTCAAAATCAACACAATTTAGAAAGAAGGTATGGATTGAGTTGCTGGAAGATAAACTATCATTGGTTCAATAAAGATTAAAATCAAGAAATGTCCTTATAATAATAATAGAGCAATGATTTCAATTCTTCTGCTAAACAAATGAATGCTCTGCAATAGCAAACTGAAAGGTGGATCACGACAAGGCCCCAAGTGACTGCATGAGGTAAAGAAACTCATACTCCATGAGGTTATATTAAATTAAGCAGCAGACCATCTCTGGATCAGACTTCGTTAAGTGACAGTTTCCTCTAGTATGGAGAGAAGACAGTTAAGGCACAATTGTACTGAAAATCACACAATTGTTTATCCAGGGAAGAAAGTAAAGAGGTGCATCATCCTTCATAAGCACTCTTTTGAACAACAGCCATTGCATGCAACTCCAAGCAACAAATGTGGATACACCAAACATACAGAACACACAGAACAAAGAGAAAAATACTGCAGTTATAGTAAATGTCTAACCAATAACAACAGAAAGAAACAAAGGAGAGACATCAGCTTTAGCAATGGACTCATCAGGAGCTCCCTACTTAATATTTTCATGGTAAACTTGTGTAATCTTTTGTGTGTGTGGATTGATATCCTATCTGAAAACACTCATGGGAAGGTTTTCTCTCTCCACATCATACCATCAACTGAACACAAGTGTTTAGTAAACTACATTTCTGTGTTAGGTAACTGAAGTCAGACACTATGACTATACTCTGTCTCAAAACGTTTTTTCTCTCTTTTGGAATTCCTCACTGTACTTTGACACTATTTTAGCTTCCAGAATGATTTAGGATAGCCACACGTCCATAACTGCACTAGATCTGCCTAGAACTGATCTAGGAAAAGACACCATTCAGAATCAGATGACGTTAAAAGAAGAAGAAATAAATAAAAATTAGCTTTCGTTTACCAAAGATAATTGAGACTGTTCAGCAACTGTATCTGTTACACTGCAAGATCTCAGTCTTGAGGAAGGATCTCTTTGCTGAAAAAAAAAATAAAGAAAACGTCTGTGAGTTTAACTACTTCCAAGTATCTTTGGAAGACACCTTAGAAAACCTAGAGGGAGAACAAGCAGCATAAGGAAGACATACAACTCCTGGCTGAATACTGTCAATATAGTCCTTGGAAAATCAGTACATTAGAGCTCCTGGAATCTCACACATGGCTTACTGCACTAGGTAACCCTTGTGTCTGTTCCTTGATGTGGGCACAATGAGATGCCAGTAACACCTAAGATGACCATGTGGTTCTGGTGCTGATGACACCCTGAGCCTGTGATGGGAAAGCAGGACGCTCTGCAGAACCTTGCTGGGAGCCTTGCTGAGATCAAAGCACCTCTAGGTACAGCCAGCAGCCTATGGATCTTAGCCAGGCTCATGCAAAGCCAGTCTAGATTTGGGTTTAGGGAAAGTCCTGGATCCAACAGCCTGCACAGTCACTGAGCTGATCTCACAGCTTTTGGGAATCTGGATCAAGAGGAGATGTCAAGCAGGCACATCCTGTGTTTAGCTGGCAGTGCCAAACCCTTCCTACCACTCTGCTCAATCCAAATCATGTCTTTTTGCTATTAATACAAATCTCAGAACTGGGCAGATTTGCAAGCCCAGAGTTAAGTGCTGGATCAGGTCAGTGAGCTCTCGCAGAGGCCAGAGGAACAGTCACAGACACAAGCTGCTGTGGCAGATCCTCTGGGGCCATGGACTGAACACTGCTGACCCACTTAATCTCCACGTGCAGACAGAATAATTTCAGAGCTGCTTCGTTTTATTCCTTTCAGTAACACAACACCCAGTTCAATGGGTAGTGTAACAGACACTAAATGCTCTGACCATTTCTTCCTTAGTAAGTGTGGTCTTATTAAAATTTGCACTGCAGTGGTAAGATGTTATTTAATGGCTCATAAAAGAGCTACTTTGTACATTACTACTGAATTATTTTAATTCAGATTATTTTGTAGCTATACCACTTATTATTTTGTATGCACAGTAAATATAGGCCCTGTTCTTGACACTGATCCTACTCGATTAACGTCCCACCCTCAAGGTGAAGGTCACTGGAACCTGCAGTTATCTACAGAAGCAGACTTTGTGCAGATGGCTGGCAACCAGAGCCATAATTTGCTGAACTAATCTCTATATAACATTCAAGTCATTGTATACATTGCATAGGTTCTTTGTGAAAAAATTGCACCTAATCAAGATTCTATTTGATCAGAAAAAGAGTTAAGTGTGATCACTCCTCACTTTAACTTCAGAGGTACCTTAATAGCACACACCAAGGAAATGATTAAATCTCAACACAATGCTCTCTTTTATATTTACAATTGTTTTCTCAATCAGAGAGACATAAGACATTTCAGTTGAAAGCATGGTATCCTTACTTTTTGTGGTATCCTAAGTGTCCAACTAATAGGCAACATACACAAACAGAACTTACATTCTCTTCTCACCTCAAGTAACTTGCTGTGGTTCTCCAGACTAGTTATTAATAAATCCACAGAGCATTTCACCATAACTACTTTCTTTCAATTCTAATCCTTTGTCAGTCTTGTGACAATTAACCAGTAAACTATGATGGGGATTTGTAAAATTCCAACACATTCTTCAGCATAAATACGCACAGGTAAACGCCAAGCTGTGATAAGTTATCACATAATAAAATGGGTGATGATTGGAGCAGTATTCAGTCTTTCCTCTTTCTTTTGGATATTCCTAGCTTGATGCTCTCTAGTATTACATGATGCATTTTGTTTCACTAAAGGTATAAGAGCAGTAGGCTCTCAAATTAAACTCATGTAGGAAAATAAAAAAACATTAAACCTAAATAAAGGTCTGCTTCTACAGTGAAACTAAGCTGATTTTTTTTTTTTAAAGATGCTTTTAACAGAGTATTCAGTTTTTCCTAAGACCAGCAATACCTACTCATCCACATAAACAATTCAGGTGTAAAGCTGACAAAAATCAGTAAAGTAGTAAAGATGTATACAGAGAAAGCAGCGTGTCACGTACAATCAAAGAACTCAGCTGTTCCCCATTAGAGTCTGGAGTGATCTGAAGCCTTCTGTTCAGTTCCTCAGATAGCTCCTGAGGACTGCTGCGGGATACAGGAGATGCAGGAGGTGGTGGCAACGATAAGCTTAAAGAATCCCCAGTTGCACTCGCCTCCTCTGAAATGGCTTCCCAAGGCTGACAAAAGAAAAGAAGCCGCATTAACTATTTAAAGTCAAACCAAGCCTCTCCTTCCCCGTGTGTTCCAGGCAGCCACCTCACTGTGGCAAACCCAAATGTGATCATCAGCATTAACACTTAATGGAATAAACTAACCCCCTGTGCACACAAATAGTTGTGTTTCTCAGTGAAAACATTCATAAAAACATTCAACATAAAACATTCCTTAAGGCTGAAGGGGACCAGAGCTTTACACAAAAAGTTTGCTTAAAAACATCTACCAAAATTCATTACGTTGTTCTATCTGTAGATTAAAAATACTGATTAACAAGATCTCTTGAGTTTTAAATAGAGCCAAGTATTTTGGGGGGGGAAAAATAGCCTGTTTTCCTTCTAAATTAAGACGCAGAAGAAAACTCAAACAAATGGCAGTCCCATTTGGTACATTTCACTTCTTACAAACTTGTCTCATTGTTATTCAAAGCACATTATTGAAAGTGTTTCATCTTCTTGGAGATAAGGAGCAGTGCTTGCTATTACAAATGCGTGTCATTTACACGGTACTTAACACAGGGCATACTCTACTGGCCACCTACAAAAGCGTATGTGCAGGAAAGTGTAACTGTCTAGGATTTTTACTGTGTCTCCAGTCTTCTGCTCAGTCGATTTCCTTAAAAACCATGCAAAACCGTTCCTGTTCACGGTGCATAGTAATTAGCTTACAAAATGGGAAACGTTTTGGCCTGAGATTGGTGCAGTTCTTAAAAGCAAGACCTTTATATACCTCAGGAATGTCTCCAGTCTCCATAGGTTCCGGTTCCAAATCCTCACTAATGTGTCTTCGAGAGCGAAACCGCCTATGGGCTGCTTCATGGTTTATTTGTCTGATGTTGTTATCTGAATCAGATCCCACATCACTGGACAGTGGGGAAAAGAAGCGAAGGAGAAAAGAACAAGAAAACAGTGAATCTTAAACTCATTAATGCTTTTGATTATAGCTAAAAATTCATTACTCTTGCACATGTCAGGCTTCATAAACAGGAGGAAATTTAATTCTTTAATCCAAGTGAAATAAAACCAAAAGCATTTCACGAATGCCATGTAAGACTGGAAATTAACATTCTTTGTACAACGGAGTTGTTAAACCAGAAAAATGAGTCCCCATTGTAAGATTTTAACCCCTTACAACTTATCCTTTCCCAGCATGACTAGAATCATTCCTGACACAGAGATTTTACTTCTGCTCCCCTCTTTATGCCAAATACTGCTTTTCTTTTTGCAATAGCCAAAGCAACAACAAGATGTTACTGGCTACAACCACTAGTTCAGCTCATATCTGCAATGGTTGTAATGGAAAAAAAAAAAAAAATCCCTTAATGGTGTCCCTTCCTGACTTGTGCAGCTTCCCCCTGTGCATATCTCTGCATCTCCATTACAGTACTCAAGGGCTACAAGAGGTTGTTAAAAGGCAGTATTCCATTTAAACCTCTCCTTCGGGATGAGGGACCGTAGCTTTTAAAGAGATTTATGTTCAGGAAGCATTTATTTGAGAAAACATTTTAGCACAGCAAGACAAATTACTCAACTGACACAGACTATACAATAATCAATATTTTCTCTTACTGACTAGATTAGTATCTGAGTTACTAGTCTCAAACTGAGAGGCCAACACTATTGATTCTACTATCAACCCCACAAGAACCTTCCACTCCTAGTGGTTTCATAAATTTACAAAATCAGAATCACTTAGTTTGGAAAAGATGTCCAAGATCACCAAGTCCAGCTGTTAAAAACCATCACAGCCAACCCTACTGCCAAACGAGGCACCTAAGTGCCACATCTGCACACCTTCTGAATACCTCCAGGTATGGTGCTTCAACTACATCCCTGGCCAGCCTCGTTCAATGCCTCAGAACCCTTCTGAGAACAAATACCCTAATAACCAACCTGACTCTTCCCCAGCACAATGTGCGGCCACCACCTCCTGTCCCATCACTGTCACCTGAGAGCAGAGGCTCCCAGCACAACTTTCAGGAGTTGTAGGCAGTGATGTGGTCTCCCCTGAGCTTCTCTTCCCCACACTGACCATCCCATTCCCTCAGCTACTCCCCACAGCACTGTGCTCCAGAACCCTCCCAGCTCTGTTCCCCTCTCCAGAGATGCTCCAGGGCCTCCACGTCTCTTTTGTATGAGAGCCCAACAATGAACACAGCACTGAGGTGCAGTTTTCACCAGTGCTGAGATCAGGGGAGCAATCATTTCCCTGCTCTTATGGCTACACTACTTTTGACACAACACAAGATGCTGTTGGCCTTTATGGCCACCTGGGCACAAGGCTTGAAGCATCACTCTAAATTTTCCTTTGTTTCTATCTTAAAACAAGAGACAATAAAAACTCCAATGTTACTTAATTTGCATGAGTATGGTGTCCACCTCATTCTTTATCAAGGCTAGTAGTAATTATGCATTCCCAAATCACTTGTGATACTGACTTTTTGGTCATCTTAGCTACTCACCAACCTGAAGCCTTCAAATTATACACCCATCTGATGCCATTTTCCCACGATTATTATTTTTTTATATGTGTCAGTAAAGCATTTCTGAAGCCATGTAATCTTCACTACATTTACCATAGTCAGAATTAAAGGAGGTGCTAAATTAAATAATTTATAAAAACTGAAGTTTTATAGGCAGTTACTGATACCGTTGTGAGATGGATGGCATTCACTTGAGAAAAGTAGAAGCTGCTTAACAGATAGCATTTAAAAAAAACAGTTCAAAATCTGCTGGACAAAAACTAACTAAATTCTAATTAATTAACCTAAGATAATCTAATTAATCTAAGATAAACACATCAGACAAAAATAACAAAGTTAAATATAGAAACACACACATATTACAACTATGATAATGAACATGCAAGAAAGAGCAAACAGCACTTGTAATAAGCAACAGTGGGAGAGTAGCAGCTACAGAAAAATAGTGAAAGATGTTCACCTAACGCATTATTTCAGCACAACTCTTAACATTTTCAGTTAAACACTGCTACAGCATTATAAACCTATTTATAGGCAATGTACAATGAAGGCTTGAACAGGAACTCCGCATTAGCACAAGCACAGAAAAGCAGAAGAGGATCTCCTTAAAATCAGTCACTCTAACTTAATCAAAACTTAAAAGACCTGAAATGCCTGTGCTTGCATTTTTAAAAAATACTTTGTCAATAGTCTCTACAGAAGAAAATAATTTATTCTCCTTAACTTTTGCACATACCCACAAACAGGACAAAGCACTACAGTGCCACTTACATCAAACTTGGTCGGTGCCATTGCGTGGTTCTGTTGTTGTGGTTGACATAGTAAGTCCGCCCCAGGTTGTCAACCTTTTCCTCCCAGCCAGGAGGCAGTGGAGGAGGTGGCAACTCCTCCTGGCGCTGAGACGCAGAGTCGTTGGAATCAACCACATCCCATCCGTGCTTAGGAATGAGAGCAGAAAAGATGTCAGAGCTCAAGTCGAAGAGAGAAGTTGTATCAGTATTGCTCACAAGGATAAAGATTCCTATTTTTTTTTCCTATTTTTTAAAATCTAAGGCAATGAGAAACGGAAGAAACTTCATGATTACAGCGTGTGCTACATTTCAGTGACAAAAACACTAAACTTCTACCAGTCTATTGAATCTATAAGTTTGGGATTCCCAAAATCATTTTGGTGGGTATTCCTCCTGGTAGCCAGGTGCAGATCTCCAGCCGTGAAGCCAAAGAGAGCCAACTGCTAACTTTTGAACTCAAGCTGTGTCCTTTTCCTCGTAAAGGATAATCACTGGTTTTCTTTTTGCTTTCCCACTCTCCCAAAGCACACAGGAACTTCTCCTGTTCACCACCTCTGTCCTCTCTTTCCGACAGACTCATCTGTGATTTGCCAAAGGGTCTGACAGTCGCTGACAGCAGCAAAAAAGTCCCAAGAAGGTATGTAAAAAGTCCCAAGGACAACAGGCAGATGTCCTTATCAGTCAAACATGCCTTTTCTGGGAAAGAGTAAAAAACAAGCAAATGGAACAACCTACAACTAATTTTACTTCCAGACGTGTAACACAGCTTTAAGTATCCACTGCAACCACACTGTATTTTATTCCTGTTTCAGAAGACTTTAATACATAAATCTACCTGAATTCAAACTAAAATCTAATTGCCATAGGGTATCCTTTCCAGGTAAATACTGCAATTCAATTACAGATAAGAAAATTCCTTCCCTGCTGCTGTTCAGAAAGTAGAGTTAGAAATGTTCTGTTAAATGAAACACAGAAGCTTTTCATTGCCACTGATTTACTAGAAATGCTGTTTCTGTGGGACACTGCCAGGGCCTTGTGGCATTATCTTATGTACTCGAGTCAGGAGGACCTTACTCACACAGGTGACAAAAAGTCATTTTCAACAGCAAAGCAGACAATAAATAATGTTCAGAAATAGAGACCTGTGGGTAAAGAGAGCATCACTGCATGCATGCTGCTGAAATCTTTTTTCTATATGTGAGATTCTATTCTTGAAACATACTTTCCAGACTAGTTTTGTTAAAAAACTGCTAGTAAGTTCAAGTCAGTTATTTAGGCACCAATTATGAGATGTATTATTTACATGAAAGAATCCATTCACTAATGAGTTTAATAACTGTAAGCACAACGGAGCCTTTTACAGTCTTGTTACTTCAATTATCACAGAAAAATCAGATTACATTAAAAATATGGTCATTCTATGATATTCACAGTTAGAGATTACTGTTTGTTTTATAAAATAATATGTCTGAGTGTGACATACATATATATACGTATATAAACTTCTCAGATTTTTATGCAAATTGTATTATAAATACACACTCACACACAAAATACAAGCATATTTACACACACATACATACACCTTTTTTGTACATGATGAGAGAGAAATAAAGCTGAGTTTTGAATTTGTAAAGTGCTGAAGGCGATGAACTGAGGTGCTGCATTACTGTGTGCCCTGAGACACCTCAGCTGCCTCTGCACCAGCTCTTGGGCAGACCTCCTGAGAAGCTGCAGAACACAGATGTATGGCTTGGGACAACAGCCCTCCTTCTCCAATTACAGATGACTGCCCATTATTAGTAATTAAAGCAAACTTGGGCTAACATCCACTCTGTCAGCTCTAATTACAGTAATTCTTAAAATGGATGATGGTGGTAGGAGTGCTGGGAAGTCTTTAAACCTGATGTACCCGCATGAGCACTATTCTCTGTAAAGCTGGTGCTGCCAAGAAAATAAAGAAAAATGTTCCAACAGCTAACTTGGACACACTACAGAGGAAGACATGCTTAGATATTGAAAACAGACCATCACGCTTATGTCAAATATGAATTATGTGGATAGACTTTTCAAATTCTTCTGCTCTCTTGGCGTGACTTATGCAGCCTTGGGAATGCTCATGAAAATGGAAAAAAAACCCACACCACAACTGAATCAGAGAGACTTCAGTATTCATTGTGCCACTTGAAACAGTAGAGAAAATATCATCTTATGGTTTTGAAAGCATGGGAGGGGAAGAATATGTTGAAGCTAACTAACACCATCATTTTATCTTTCAAAACCACAACTTCTTCTAAGATTCTATCTAAAACTCTAATAACTTACACACCTCCAGATGCATAAGAATGACAAAAAGAAGATATCAGATAGTGACCTCTTGATTGTCTTACCTCAGACTCATCCCTTTGATCGCTATTCTCTTCCTCTTGGCCACCATTCTTAGGCATGTAAGCCATCTTCAGTCTCAAGAAACCCTTTACACGAGACTTGTGACTAGAAGACACGAAGTTACATTTAATTGAATAGCTCTTCAACAGCTGCAAGTAATAAACCTTGAAGTAAGAAATGTTTTAAAATACAAATACAAATCCTCACCTTCTTGGTCTGAGAAGGAAATCCTTAAATGTATATGGCCTTTCCATGGTTGGGTCTTCAGTCTACAAGTATGTAAGAAAATGACAACTTAAAGGGCTTGCCCACAAGCACAGTGGTACATAAGGAACATTCACATTGCAGACATTGCTAGAGAAGATTCTACAGTGTGGGTTACCCTGGGTGGGTGGGTGGTTAATATATAGCTGCACAAGAGGTCCACTAGATGTCACTGCAAATACCAGCAATGGGCTGAACTCTGTCTCATCGCTGCATGGAAACCCACACAGCAAGATCTGGAAGATCCCATAAAGCAAACCCCTGCCAACTTTCTGCTGCCACCCAACAGCACTGCCAGAGGAGGATGCATCCACCTGAAGGGCTGTTTGTTATGCATATTAGGAAACTATTAAAAAAAATACAGCTCAGCTAGCTTTTGTTTCTTATTTCAAAGCTGTTTAGACTTTGAAAAACAGTGAGAGGTTGAAATTCTTTATGGGGCAGATCAGTAATATTTGCAGGTTGACAGGCTGCGTCGTCTGATTTACATTCAGCTGGAAGTTTCATAAAGCTTTAAACCTTAAAAGAAATTCAGATCTGCTGCACTCGCCATGTCTGTGAAATGAGGGCCATTATTGGTGCAGAACTAGAAATTTAGAAATGAGAAGGCAAATACGAGAGGCAGAAATCCATACACAGATTAAATCTTCTGCTTTAAGGGGTGCACTAGTTATTGTATGGCTGGGGCTACGAAATTGGAAGTATGGCCTGTGTTATACTGAACATGTAAGCACGTGCTACAATGAAGACCACATTTACAGAAAATTTTCTTAATATGAGCACAACTAGAAGAATGTTGCTCCCATCTGCCAGCAATTACAGAAAATGATAGCATATCTGCAAAGCCCTTACAAGCCCTATCTTTACTGACAGGAATACTACTTGTGTGCAATTCCTTTACTAGACTTTTGTAGACACAGGATAATCTATCTCCCAGGTATTACCTCAAAGTCAATAAACAGTAAATTAAAAATGAATTCCAACTCATAATCACAGATTTTACATCCAATGCCATACAGATCAGCTTGTCACAGAACATCCTGCAAGGCATTTCCTGCATTAAGTTTCCGCTTAATCTGTCTGAGACAGACTTCCCATTTTCTCAGAGAGATAGCAGCTTTTAATCAAACCAACAGCACTGTAAAGCATGCCTGATTATATAGTATTGCCTTTTAGTAGTCTCATCTCTATTCAATGTACATTAAGTAAAAGGTGTGTACTTTAACCAAGTTTTGCTGAGAAAGGTTGGATAAGGTCAGAGCGAACCAGGATTCTGCCAAACAATTCTACAGCTAAAAGAAAACATTTGCTAGTGAATATATCCCAATCTCTCCTATCAGTGTATAGGAAGGACGAATGAGGAAAACACTGATTAAAATAAAAAGTCACAGAGGATGTTTCCCTGAGCATCAAATTAGTGCAGACCTTAGAAAGCAAAATGTAAGTCACTGTTAAAGAGTTTGAGTACATCTGCATGGGCAGGAAAGCACCCTGTGCAGACACTGCTGTGTGCCTCTCAGTGCAATGGTTCTGAGATACAAATTGCAAGTATTTGCAAGGGAAATTTAGAAGAAAACACCTTCTGGAGCTACAGAAATTATCTGCAAACATGCAGAGAAGGGCTTTTGAAAAGGAAGCACATTCACTTTCTAGTGAGCCTCCATGGAAAGAAGTGGGGGGTACTAAGTATAAACTTTTCTCATCTTAGCACAGTTGAATTTATTCTGCAGTGAAGCAGCTAGGAAATTTTAATTTATCAGTTTCTATGTAAAGACAGTAGAAGTCTAAAAGCAATTTGAAAGAGTAAGTGTAGCATTCCACTGTTTTGAATGTGAGCTAGAGAGATGCAAACTCAAGTGCCAGCTAAGACCACAGAGAGGACAGTGAAGCTTCCCGTGTATAGGAAGAGTCAACCTCTTATGCAGTGTGGAAGGAAGAAAGCTGCTAATTTCTCAACACAGTTCACAGAAAGTGTGTGACATGCCTGCAGCTCTCTCAACTCTCGTTCATGATTTGCAATAACTAAAACTAATGGTCACTAAAAACAGAACTGTAAAATACTACCTGACTCTGCAAAATAGGCACACAGTAAAACTTACAGCATCATTTTATACTTCGCAGCACATTTCCTCATAAATACCCACCATCACAATCACAAACATCCTGATGTTTAGTTATCTGCCTTTCATTACAGCATCCCTGTCTCCAATCCAGCACTGTCTCTGGCCTTTTCAGCACGTGCCAACCCGAGTGAAACAACAGAAACAGATGTGATCAGGGCCCACCTACTGACAGCAGAAGCACAGAGCTCTCCCTCAAACTTCTTCAGTACTGGCACTGAAAGCTTTCATGCACTGCAGTCTGTAATAATTCTGCCGCCGTCTTCATTGGACTAAGATTACATTAAGGACAGTGTTGAGCAGTTTCTGAATGTGAGCATGTTATATGAAAAGGACATCTATGAAAACCTGATGATAGAGTGATAATCTTATCCCATAACCTTAGCCACGCACTATGTAGACAAATAAATGGGACTAAAAAACATTTTTATTTTCTTCAACACTTTCAACAGAAGTTCAGGAAGAAATGGAGCTTGGCTGTGTCATTCATCATCTGACTCAGGCCAGACAAGGATTTTAAGAAAGAATCAGGATGAGAAATGGACCAGAAGAGAAATCTGGATTTTGGAAACGTCAGTGGGCACCAGAGAATCACCACCTCCCTAGCCTCTGCAAAGGGGACAACTGCAGACACCTCTGCAGAGCGGGGCTCTATTTTTGTGACATTTTTCTTTCAGCTTCTGTGGCTCTACTGGGAATATGTGCTTTAAGTTGAATTTATTTCAGTAAATTGTCATGAGCTTTTAACAGCTGGGGATGACAAAAAAAAGCACACGGACCAAAGCATTTCTTACCGGAAGGTGGCTAAGAGGCACATCCACCTGGCCCAGGAAGTCGTCTCTAGTCTGTCAAAGAAAAGAAAAAGCAGAAAATAAGCAATTTTACCCATGAGGTCCTCTTTACACCAGAGAAGTAAAAAAGGATGAACACCAATCCAGTCACAATGAAGCAGGAATAAATACAGTTCTGTACAATTCAGCTATTCCAACAGAGCGCTCTGACACTTCAAAATGGCTTTTCAGTCCACGGCGTGGGTGTTGAGTGCTGGTGAAATTCCAGTGCCTCCTCTAATGACCTATGCATAATTCAAAATGCAAAATGATAATCCACTCTGTGCATGAATTCTTGGCTCAACACACATTTAAAAAGCAGGATGACATAGCAGTTCAGCATGTGTTCCTGCCCAAGCTTAGTTACTTTTTTACCTTTAGTTTAAGGAGAACCTCACATTCACAACTAATGGGGAAGGGAGGAAAAACTAATGTCCCACCAGTGAAGGTACAGCTGCATGAATTGCAAACAGTTTCCCCTCAGCTAAGAGCTTGTAATTTTACCGAAGAGAAAGCAGGAAGTAGAACTTGTTGGCAGCCTCATCTCTCCAGCGCCCAGTGACACCTGATGATGTCTAAACAGGTGGTACCCAAGGGCCAAACCACCCATCCACACCTCCCACCTCACACAGCACAAACATTGACACAGCGCTTCTCAGAGCACTTCTGGCAATCACGGAATCACAAAATGGCCACAGTTGGAAGGGACCTCAAGGATCACGAAGCTCCAACCCCCTGCCACACGCAGGGCCACCAACCTGCACATTTCATAGCAGCCCAGGCTGCCCAGGGCCCCATCCAACCTGGCCTTCAACACCTCCAGGGATGGACGGGGCATCACAGCCTCTCTGGGCAGCTGTTCCAGCACCTCACCACTCTCATAGCAAAGAGCTTCCCCTGACATCCAACTGAAATCTTCCCTCCCTCAACTTCAAACCATTTCCCCTTGTCCTGCTGTTATCTCCCCTTTCCAAGAGTTGACTCCCCTCCTGTTTGTAGGCTCCCTTTAGGTACTGAAAGGCTGCCATGAGGTCACCCCGCAGCCTTCTTTTCTCCATGCTGAACAAGCCCTCAGCCTGTCCTTGTAGGGGAGGTGCTCCAGTCCTCTGATCATCTCTGTGGCTCCTCTGGACCCTCTCCAACAGCTCCCTGTCTTTCTTGTGCTGGGGGCTCCAGACCTGGACACAGCACTGCAGATGGGGCCTCACAGGAGCAGAGCAGAGGGGGACAATCACCTCCCTGTCCCTGCTGGCCACCCCTCTGCTGATGGAGCCCAGGAATGTGCTTGTAGGGACAGAAGAAAAGGAACAGAGCATGTTAGCAGAGGTGGACAAAGAGGATAACTTCCAGAGGGAGAACACATACTGTCATCACTCAGTAAATCCTAAAAAGAAACAGCAGCCAACAGTTTTCTCACCGAACAGTGAGTCCTGATCAATACATACAGTGGCAGTGGGTGCAACTGTTCTAGCAGAAAACATCTGCATCCTGACCACACAGACATTTCTGTTCAAGCTGTGTGCCTTCTGAATGCTGCTCAGGCATTACCTTTCTCACTTAGGGACACCTCAGAACTGACACAACACTGAGCAGCTCTTACAGTTAGCAGTTGCCAGCACTAAATACTAACGCATAAATAAAAAATAATTCCCTTTGAAACCAGTTTATCTCAAAACCAGAAGTTGCCTGCGCTACCCTGTGCTTATCCACGTTTTCATACCTCACCTAAAAACGATGACTTCCAGCACCTCAATCTAAATTTGACTGCTGAATATGACATTTCCAAAGGAATGAAATTTTGGCAACAGACAAGACATACAGTAATTAAATAACATACATGCATTTGCTTTGCCAATCACTGTGCTGGATTTATATCTGGTATTCATTAATCTTCTAAGATATTGATTTTCAAAATAAAGCATCTTGCATTAATCAAAAATCAACTGTCTGTCAGGGAATACAAATTCTGGCAGATCCTGTTAATGACACCAGATATCAGCCCCACTGAATTCCAAAGAACCTGCGTTTATTTATACCCCCACTATGCACAGGATTCCAGGAAGTGCATGCTGCTGCTCTGAAGCCAAGTTTACATATTCCTCATAGCAGAGCATTAAGTTTAATATTAAAATCCATATTTTATATGATAACATAATAAGAACGCTGTTTCTGTTACAAAGATAGCATAACCCTCTGACCCCTGGAGACGGACACATGGCTGTGCAATATACTCATACAGCAATGCAAAAAGAGCACCTGTACAAAGGAGCCTGTCTTTTCCAAATTTAAATAAAAACAGCAAACAGGCTTTTAATTACGGAATTGTGATTATTAACTCACTCACTAACTGCTGGAAAAACCTGGCAGCATGCTTTGCTTTTAGAGAATCAACAAGCTTCTCACTTAACATTGGCAAACACCACCCATCTTTCACCTCCCTTCAGTGGGATTTCCCCAGTGTCAACTACTTGGAAACAAACACCTATCCCTATATCTGTTCATGCAGCTTTTTTTCAAGAATAGCAAATCTCACATGCATGGAAAACCTCCAGGCTGGTTACTGCCCCTCTGCTTTGGGACAAAGGCTCCTGCAGCTGCAGCAGCACTGCGTCCAGCACTCTGCGCAGGCAGGGCCAAAGCTTCAGCTCCTCCTGCTGTCCTGTAAGACAAGGGCTGGGGGTGGGGGATACTGGGGAGGGACAGAACCATGACAGCTGACCTAAACTGGCCAAAAGGATATTCCATACCAGGTGACATCATGAGAAAAAATTATAGACGTGAGGGGAGGCGGCTGGGGGTGGGCTGCAGCTGAGGGGTGGGCTGGGCATCAGCCAGTAGATGGTGAGCAATCGCGTTGTGCATCACTTATTTTGTAATAGAGGAACATTAGGGCTGCTCCAGAAGTAATGCCTCCTATGGTATGGCGCTGGTCCACCATGTCAGAGGCAGATGTTGATGGGAGGGCAGTAGAGGTTGAACCTTCCCACCAATATTCCCCTCTATCCCCTTACAACAAAGGGGCAGACTGACAAAATGGCGAGACCTCCTGAAAGCTTTATTTTTATTTGGCACTCCACATTGCAAGTCAGCAAGTATTTGTCACTGTCCTTTCTCGACTGGAATTAATAGAGGACCAAAGACTAAAGATGCCTGAAAGTAACAGAAAAGCTCGTGATTACTGAGATAGTAAATCAGTATTATTTTTTAAAAGCCATATTTACTTTATTTGGTTTCAAAGAGAATGCAAAATCTCATTACTCCAGATTCTGCCCTATTTTCCTGCTAGTTCTCTCATAATGAAAAGCAATCATTTCTGTTCTGCATCGGAGGCAGAAAGACACCATCTATTTAGGAAACCCGAATCTGTCCAACCGTCCCCCTTAGTTATGCAACCATCTTGTAGAAAAGTAATACTAGTGCAGAAGTCCTTAAATTTCAATTTGGTGTGCTCAAAGACAGCTGGCATATTGGGCATTCTCTACACTACATTTTCTTGAATGCACACAAGCTGCTCCGATTACATCAGTCATCAAATCCCAAGTGCAGACACAAATCTCACACGTCCAGCCAATCACAATGGGAAAAAGGATGCGTCACCTTGTTCGTACTGATGATTGCTTAATGATCACCAAATGCAAACATTATGGCTGAGAGATGTGTCCAAACACTACCTGAGCTCCAGCAGCTCAGGGCTGTGCCCACTGCCCTGGGAGTTTACTAAGTGGAATTGTCTTTAGTCACCTGAGGAGGTATAGAAAGGAGTCCGTGCTTTTAACATGCAGAAGTAACTCGCGTTATTTCTGGCTTTTGAGACACCGCCTAAAGTTGAATTTATATGATTAAAAATTATTAGAAATAATTACTTCTGAAACGGCTAGAACTCTTCTCTGATTTTAAAAGGTCGCACTTTTACTTGCATCCCAAATGCTGACAAAACAGACGCTGAGAAATGTGGTGCTCTTAAAGGCGTAGCCAAACAGAGAGCAGCAGTTGCAGCAGCTCCAACTGACTGCTTTCAGATTTGGAAAGGCATCGCACTGTAAGATGTTTTTCTCATTAGCAAAGCTGCCCTCACAGGGAGGTGCTCCAGCAGCAGAGCACACACCCCGCTTCCAGCCCCTGCGCATGCCCATACATTATTCATGTCTTCTGCAGATCTCACCGATCAAAAATTAAAGACGTTTCAGTAATTCTTCCTACAAAGCAAAATGTTTTAGAAAAAGTATTTCACGTTGCAGAATTGCTTTACTGTTGAGTGCATTATTTACTTATCATGAATGGCTCTACTGAATACGAATATCCATGAAAGTCTGAGCCAGAGCCAGAGCTCAGTACCAAACAGTGACATGGAGATGGTCCAGCATCTGTGTCCACCTGCGAGCACACAACCATAGAACACAGAACACATCCTGGCAGCATGGGTTTCTTACTGTAAATCAAAGCAAACGTATAGCAAAACAGCAGACCTTCAGTTCATTTCCTCAACACTTACCCAGTTGTTCATTTGTGCAGTAATAAAAGGACATTTACTGTTCCTTTAATGGCCTTCACAGAAACTTCATGCAGCAACAGCCACTGCAGCTACTTTAAGTTTCCATCTTTTCTTTCTCACTGCAAATCCAGCTCTGTTGTCATGACAAATTAATCTGAACGATGCCTTTAAACTATGGATTTGGTTTTTCAGGAGGAGTTATTGGGGAGCAGCGCACTGGAACACCAGGTAAAGCAGGCACATTAATGAGTGCCAGTAGATTTGTATGCAATATTCTGCACTCGCCAATGACACCCCACAGAATACTGCTGAACATCCAAATGAGCCTGTTCTCATTCAGCCGTATCTATCACATTAAGACTTCATTACTGAAGCCCTCTGGTACTGTTTCCATCCATTATGGGTAGTTAACGACAAGTCACTGCACAGTGGCTCCCGGGATATCGTGTACACTTGCACAGGCCTCCTCGTGGCTGCATCTTATCTCTGACAAGATAAGAGCACTAACACCCAGGCAGAGGCCCTTCCCTGTGCTGCACATAGCAGCACTCTGAGCAGCTGTTTCAGAAAGCAGGCAGCACCACTGCAGTTGCAGATGAGTGAGAAAAGTCCATTTCCCAGTATGCACAGACAACTGTGACAACCAGATCCTTATGGAAATGGATTAAGTACATAAGCATAAATGATTTAAATTCTAAAATATTTGCATTCTGCTGCTACTGCTTATTTAAACCCACTCAGAAGCACTGGGCACTTATGCCAAACTTGATGCATTCCTGAAACGTGAGCAACATCCCCAAAAAGCTGTGGACAATGGCAGGGTAAAGGCAGCGAGTTAAAGATTTATTCCCTTAATTACAACAACAGAGCTTCTCTGCTGGGTCCTGGCTGTATCCAAACGTGGGCACATGGGAGCTCTGTGTCCCGGTGTGGTTCTCAGTGACAAATGGCACCCTGGAGCCTGCAGCATGCCACAGGTGCAAGAGGGCTGTGATCATAAAGAGGATCGTGTGGAAGGTGGAAGGACAGGTGGACAGCCTACCAGAAATTGAATACTCTGGGACAGTTCTGTTCCATAAAATGGGAGGGGACAAATGAAAAAATACAACAGAGAACACTGAAATGTGCTGCAGCAGTGGGTTCTACTCGCCGTGCTGGGCTGCCTCAGCTCTCACAGATTGCTTTCTATGTTAAATCCCACTTAACTTTCTGTTTCTGGAAGCTGATTGTTTGGGATATTTCAAAATACAGTTATGAAATTGACATAGAACTGTGACTTTTTGCAGTGGCTGTCAGGAACTTTTGTTAGCAATCGTATCATGCTTTAACAGGACGGAGCAGTACCAAGCGTAAAGAACATGGGAATCTTCCATATGGAGGATGACTTAAAATGGCGAGATGAGGGCTACTGGATGGTGTCACTCCCCTACATCTATGAGCATCTGCTGGAAAACAGCTGCTCCTCATTAAAAGGATTTATGGCTTTTGTTAAGTAACAGACATACATACATAAATATGTCAGGAACAGACACACAGACACCTCCAAGATAGGAACAACCAAACCACAGGGAAGGTGTCCCAGCTGCCTACTGCTGTGCTATTCACGAGCACTCTAGCAACTCTACAAACATTACTGAGTGACCCAATGCTTTCTGCCCTCTATGCTGTACGTCTGTGATCCTCTTGAAATTAACTGTGCATTGGCAATGGAGCAAGAAGTGGAGGCAAAAGCATTTTTTACACTGGGCTTGTATAAGACTGCACAGGATTCACTGGGGAATCATTGCCACGTGTCTATGAAAGACATTAAAATTCTTCACTCTCGCATACTAAGAGGGATTGAATCTAGAAAACCAAATTCAAAGTAGAAAGACTTTAGATGGAAAGCTAACCTTGGTAAATCAGAGAGCAACATCCAGCCGGGCAGACAGCAGAAGGGCTGTGACCAGAAGATTATGGTGTTCCCCAAAGCACCAGGAGCTGCACTTCATTGCTGGGGCTTTCTCAGAGGCCCAAGTTCTGCATGTGCTCAAACTCTTTTTGCAGTACCTCCTGCCTGCACAGAGCAACACATGTCCCATGGACAGAGATGCTTCCAAGCAATGCCACAGGGAACTGATGGAACAAGGATGCATAAACTGGCTATGTCCTAGCAAGCATACTTTCTCCTTTCAGACTCACTTGCTGTGCAGGAGAGCACAGGTAACACTCAGAAACACACAGCTCACAGAACTACAGTGAATCAATTGCTGAAAGAGAGCACACCTGCTAATGATGGGAGCGGGTGAGGTGTGCTTGGGACACTCTGCAGTGGGGTATGACATTCAGCAGATTAAAAAGAGAAAAATGAGCTGACACACTGCTCGTTAATACTGCCTTGTACTGCAGACAGCACGAACTGTGCAAAAGACCCACACCTGCTGCCACGGCTTCTTCTCCTACCAGCATTGCTTGGATTTCCCCTGCACTCACCTACTTATCCTTCCAGCCATGCTCAACCACCAGCAGGAGCTCCTCCGCCATGAAGCCCAATTGCCAAGGAGACAAAGAAAACGTGGAAGCATCAGGAAGCAGAGCGGTGAGATAGCAGCAGCACAGCAACTGCAAGCAGGCTGGCATTTAGTCAGGCGAAGCTGTCCAAAGCCACTCAGTAAGTTACTTTAACAGCCTGATCTGAGCAGCACTTGTGTTCAAGAAGGCATGCACTTGGCAGTATCTGAAGTAATACTTGTTCTTTAATGATTTTCCTAATGTTTAGAAAAAAATGCAACTGACAAATAACCTTGTAAGAATGCTAAATGCCACCTGTACTTGGCACAGGAGCATTTTGTATCTGCTATTTGCACTGAGCAGAAGCTGCCATTCTCTGGCCAGAGAGAAGCTGAAGGAATGCCTGTGCTGAGGCATAGAAATGCTGATTAATGGACAGTTAATGTGGGTTGGCTTCATGAGTTCTTCAAAGAAGTGAGCAATTCACAAAGACACATGCTCAAACACCTCCTCTCCTGCCAAAACAAAGAACCTCATGAAAATAAGACCAGCTAAAACTCAGAGGTTGGAAATAACACCTTTGTTAGTATCGGAAAGGAGAGCCAATGTTCCATTTGCCTTGCTGGTTTCTCGTGTTTTCAGTTCTGAAACACATGCCCATGCCCACATGGGTCCTGTGAGACCTTGGGCAGGAGCCACTTCCCCACCGGGGCTGTTGTGCAGAACGCAGTGCCCTGGTTTGGAACCATGGTTTACGACTCCTCAGAAGTGACCTTTAGGGGAGCTGACATAAACCAAATCTGTGTTATTTCCCTGGCTCACGTATTATGTCAGGAGATCAGAAACACACTATTTTTAACTACTTCATTTGTTAAACAATTTTCTTCTCTCCCTCCTGGTGGAACACAGGAAGTCATGAAAATTCAACTTAGAATACTGACAATCCCAATTAATTAATTCCTTACAAAAAAAAAAAAAAGAAAAAAAAAAGAGAATTACAAGTTTATGCTGCTCAGTTCAAAACAGCTTTTCTAAAGTCTTTGTGGGAGCAAATTATCCACTTAGATGGCAGCCAAACAGTGTGCATGTGGCGATACAATTTCTCAGGGTGAAGAAAAAAGACCAGGGGTGAAAATGTTGAAGGTATTCTTATAATCAAATACCGACTTCTTGGTGTGTTCCCTGCATGAAGAGTGGATGCATATACGGCTACTGTGGGTTATAACAAAAAAAAAGAATGGCATGAGGGCTGATGGCTGCAGGAACACTTGCTACGTATGCCTGGCCTGTAATGCTGCTTCCCACAGAACTCAGGAACCATACAAAAGCAATAAGGGCTCCCTGCAGCTCCAGGCTCTCAGAAACACAACAGAAGGGGGAGAACATCACATCAGCTCCGTGGTGAATGGCACCAGCACTGCACACCCAGGGCTCTGCATTCCTCTCTCCCTCCTCCTCCTTCTGCATCTGCTTTGGCACCCGGCACAGCAAAGCCAACCGGTGGCACTGCCCGATCTGCACAGCCCCTGAACCTCAGTGCTGCGGGGCAGGAGGGCATGGCTGTGAGGCTGCTGGTATTCTGTCCAGCACCTCTCAGGTTCCCAAGCACTGTTCACTGGCTCTTTAGCAAGAGGTATGGGGGCTGCGTGTGATAGTCTGCTGACCAAAACAGGTGTAAATAAGTAAGTGAGTGAAGCAGCAAGCATTTCAAGCTGTTTGCAGAGAGCAGGTCACATGGCAGCTCTCAGAGACAACAGGCAGTGCAAACCCTGCTCACAGACCTATACAGGAAGCCCCTGTTCTCCTACACTGAAATGCATACCCCAGTTAAACTGTCCCCTCCATTTCCATGTGCCTCCTGCTTGCGAGAGGAAGCATCTGAGGTACGACCATACAGCTTTCCCTGTCGTAATACCAGATCAGGAGCACACTGGATGAACACTGAAATAATGCCTAGTTTTCAATATCTGGATAAATTAAGGGGGATGTTTACATTCAAAAGATACTTGCTCCTACTGTGTCATCAACACTCACTGATGTAATAGGAAACTGAATTATCTCACTTTTTTTTTGCAGGCATACAGCCTGCAAATCTGGGCGATTAATTGATCCAAAGGCATCCACAAGTCTGCGCAGAGAGAAGCAGCAAATTCTGCATATAAACCCTTCTCCACCCCATTTGTTTTTATCTCTCTTTACAGGAAAGTAAATATGAGAATCCTGGCCTAATGCATTGCTAGTTCTCTGAAACAGAAGCACAGCAAGGCTTCCTGGTGGGCAGCAATAGCAAGGCACTATGCACATGGAGCTCTTCCTTTCAGTTCTCCCATTACCAACACAGTGAGCAAGATTTGCTTTCACTTTGAGATTCTCATTAATGTGGCTGAGGAATATTAAAAAAGAGTGACATCAGACAAAACAGCATCAGCTTCCCACATCCAAGTGGCTGCCATAAAGGTTCTCAATACTCAGTGACCTACGAAGAACAAAAAATTGTATTTCCCTCACATAGCTAATATCCAGCATTCTAATACAGAGAACTGAAAATGGGCAACAGGCCTAAAGCAACTCCACAAATGCACTGATTTCTGAAAACCCCTTTTGTTTTGGCTGCAGGCATCAAATAGTAGCTGCTATTTTGCATTTTATAATGCACGTACTACCTACAGCTTTCAGAAATTGCTAGCATACAGCCTCACTTCAAAGGAATAGCTCTTGGATGCGATTTATTTCATTGTTGATTTTTTATGCCTAGAATCTGACTCACAAAAGCATATCCTGGATGCAGATTACATCCACAATGAAAACCAAAGTTTTAAACTCCACTTTCATTAAAATTCCAAACATTGCTAATATTTACTTGCTCTTTTTCAGTGCTGTACACTGAGAGATGAAAGCTGTAACAGAGTTGGTGCCAACTTCCATCTGCTGAAATCCAGAATCTAAACATTCATCTTACAATGCCTGTCTTTGAGGTTCTTAGGGAACTGTAGTATCATTCATCGTGGGATCAGGAAAAAATAACATATTTTGAATAAAAATCAACGCATCCAGCAGTCAACTTCATCACATCTCCATCAGCAGCGTTTAACAAATCCTTAGGGGCTCAGTAACACAGAGAAGTGTGCTCATGAAGCTTTGTTTCCACACCCAGCAGGTTGCTCTGTGCTTTGGGGTGCACTGTGCCAGCCCCCACTGCCCACCTCCCCTTCTGCCCCTCCATATCCTTTTAAAAGGGCTCTTTGCTGCTCTGCCTGGCATTGCACCTGGGCTGGAATTACTGCTCTGCAATCAGTTGGGGATTTCACCCCCACTTTAGTAGGTACACATTTACATATGTATACATTTACATGTATGTTTATCTTGCAACTTGTGTTAGCAAGAAAACAAAATACAGTCCCCACGTGTGTACTTGTACTCATCTGCTGTAGAGCACCTGAAAACCAGCTGCACTGGTGACAATTTGAGGGAGGCAGCCTTCCAGATCTCTGCAAAATAGGCCCTGTCTGCCAGTGGGCAATTTTCCCACAAAGACAGTTTATATGAAGACCTGAACAGGCTTCTTTAACACAGCACCGTTGGTACCTGAGAACTGGATCTTGGTTCTAACATCCTACATGGATTTCAGATCCCTGCATAGCATCATCTGTTGCAGAAGATGAAGTCCTGACAATACAAAAACTGTCTACTGTCAACTAAGGTTTACAATAAATGAGGACCAACATGGCAGCACCACATTGCTGGGGATTCAAACATCCTTTGGTTTATCAAGTGTGCTTGTGAAGGGACGCAAGCCCTGCACTGGGGAACAGTGGCACTGCATGCTTCCACAGCCTATCATAGATTGTACTCTGGCAAAAAGATCCTAAATTCCCATTTATACACACTACAGTTCACTTGGAGAAATCCATTCATTTCATCTATCATACTTAATTTTTGCAAAATACAAACACTTCCTAACTTTGGACAAAAAACAGCTTATTTTTTGACACTAATACAGACCTGGAAGGCCAGAAATTCACCACACGCAGCTTATTTGCTGCTCCTGAGAGAAAAAAAAGGAATAACTTCTATTAAAATCTCCTTTGCTGCAAAATCCAAGTGTACCAACAAGTGGTGTTTGACCAGGTGCATTACATGGATGCAACGCTAATGCAACTAGCATCTGAGGACATCTCTGTGTTGAACTTCACCTCCTCCTTAAGAAGACTGAAGGTTAAAAGGTCACAGAGTACCTTGTAAAATTTCTGAACTGGAAAAGAAATGCTGGTGATCTCCATTAAGGAGGCAACCAAGAGCTCCTACCAGTGCTTTGGAGCATGAGCATATTCATGTGGGGTTTTTTTTGTTTGTTTTTTATTAACTTAAAAATGCAGAGAAAACTGCAAAAACTCAGATCTTGCAATTCACGCATTCAGGAAGATGTTCTGCCCAGCGTTCAAAACACAAAGTACAGCCTACTGAATTCTGGAAAGCTGCTTGAGAATAAACACACTGCTACATAACTGCGAGCTGCATCCTCAAACACACTACAGTCACTCCCAGCAAGTATAGGTCACTTGTGTTTGTAATAATTTAGCGTGCTGGCAAGCTGTCTCTGATGGGGCTTCTAAAAATAATGAAGTGTTGGTAACACGGGTGCTCCGCAGCCCCACTTCCTGATCCTCAGAAGAGCCACGTGGAGGAGGTTCTGCGCCAGCAACAGAGTTCTGCTCCATTTACACTGAATCTGAAACGAGTGAATGTCTTCTGGTAACACTACACCATGCTTGAAGCAGATTTGAGCTAAATGGTTGGGATATTTGTAACCGAAAGACTTTTCATTGCAGATGTACTAAAATATAAGGATATTACTGGTAGAATGCACAAAACATGGGCTGTGGGGTGTGTGTCGACATCCAGGATACGTGCAGAATGTAGTGGGTGTAATTCTTGACTTTGATGATGCTTTGAATTTTATTTAGAAGCATGGAAATATTTAAAATAACTGATTTAATATAACTTCTTCAGATAACATTGCTATAAACTTATCACAGAATCACAGAATGGCCTGGGTTGCAAAGGAGCACAGAGCTCATCCAGTTCCATACCCCTGCTGTGTGCAGGTCACCAACCAGCAGCCCAGGCTGCCCAGAGCCACATCCAGCCTGGCCCTAAATGCCTGCAGGGATGGGGCATCCACAGCCTCCTTGGGCAACCTGTGCCAGTGCCTCACCGCCCTCTGTGAAAATCATATGTGGATATGTGTGCTTTGTTTACAGGGCATGGAGCAGAAATAAATTAGTAACAGCTCAAAGCAGAAAATCCTTTGGATAAAAGCAATCATGAACTGTTGTAAACTGACTCCTTGTGGAGGACAACTGTTGGCCAAATGCATCCAGGCTGGATGTGGCTCTGGGCAGGCTGGTCTGTTGGTTGGTGACCCTGCACATAGCAGGGGGTTGGAACTGGATGAGCACTGTGGTCCTTTTCAACCCAGGCCATTCTATCATAGAATCACTTAGGTTGAAAAGACCTTAAAGATCATCGAGTCCAACCACGACCTAACCATAGTACCCTCACACAGCCCTCTGTTAAGTCATGTCCCTGAGCACCACATCCAAATGGTTTTTAAACACATTCAGGGATGGTGACTGAACCACCTCCCTGGGAAGGGAGGATATATGAATAGGCAAGCCTATCCCAGTGCTTAACAATCCTTTCTGTAATGAAGTGTTTCCTGATATCCAACCTAAACTTACCCTGGCGCATGATTCAGATATCTCAAATAGAGATATTTGACAAATATCTCTAATGCTGAAGCAGCTTTCTATAATAAAAGCATTTGAAAGACATGCCCCAGTGTGTTGTTGCCAGTGATCTGCTGAACACTAAAACTGATGCTGACAACACAACCTGCTGTTGCCTTGCCTCTGTTTGTCACGGATGCTACTGCTCTTCGGGAGTGCAAATTCCTTCTCAGCAATAGGGTTAAGAATACCAGCGAAGACGCTGCTGATCTCCTTCCTGGAGCACTGTCCACACTGGTCCTGCTGTGCTGCAGGCTGAGAGGCAGCACACTGCACACCTGAGGACAGCAATGCTGCTTTGGGAATGACGATACCAAGGTCTTCAGCCTCAGAATTTGCTGTTCCCACACCTCCTGGGCAGCTCAGCACCCAGCTGGGTGCACACAGCAGCAGAGGGTTTGAAGGGAGGGAAGGTGAATTTTTTTCCTTCGTGTTTATTCATTCTTTTTGGCAGCAGAAAGCTGCACAGTCACACTGCTGGCTTTATTAACATCATTTTTTCTGCACAGAGCAGTAAATAATGCCATCCTCTTAAATGAAAAAAGCAAACCAAAGCAAGAAGATGAAAGCACCAGATTTTAGATGGATGCATGCAGCAATACATTTTGCAACAAGTTTTAATCCAGAAACAAAGGCAATGGGATAAATTTAGATTTAGGACAGTGTGTGAATAACAACAGTCACAAAACGTTGTGACTTCAACTCAATTTCTTTTCTCAAGCAGCTGAACAGTGCAAAAAGCAGTTAACACCATATCTGTTCTATTACGGGTGGTTTTCTGTGCCCAGTGCCCTGGCTGGCACCTCCAGCATTACAGCTGTGTCAGCATTTCCATTGTAAATTGTGGGCCTTATAAACTCAGCTTTACAGAGATCACTGCATACTGGAACTCAGCATACAAATTTCCATGTAGGAGCAAGTACTTTATTACTGCTATGAAACCAAAGGTGGTGTTATTTCCAGCTCTTTTCTTCAAGATTTTTTTTTTCCTGTTTACTTTACAGAGAAATACTGAATGATACAGCCTGTAGCAAGAAAACCAACGAAGAATGAAATCCAGAACAATTTTCCATGAATCTCTGGGGATGGGTAAGGACACTGTGGTTAATTCCTGACTGTACTGTGTATCTATGTGACTGAAGTAGATACACAATATAGATATCCTAAATGTGCTTGCAGCAAATTTCCCACAGCCAGATAGGATATCACAGAATCTGTGGCCCCAGGGGAACAGCAGCCTCACCCCTACCTGCAGCTGCCAAAAGCATTCTCATCTGCACAGCATGAGGCACTGCAACCATCTGCACTCCTGGTGCAGAAAGCCCAGGGCAGAGCTTCACAGTTCTATTCACTGAGCTGATGTAATCATCTAGCTAGGGCAGGTAGCATCATTACTGCTCTAGAAATGCCCGTTAGGGTCCAGACAGCAGTCCCTGTAGGAAGTCTCCAGATCTGGACAAAGGATGTAAAAGGATGGAATTGCTGTGTGCAGCACCAGAAGGCAGAGCAGCCTCTGAGGAGCAGAGCACGTCTCACACTATCCATCCGCCACTGTGTGTGTCCAGTGAGTTGTGCTGGTCCAGGATCCACGAAGGGACTCAGACAGCTTTCGGCTTTCTGTGCCAGAAAAAGCTCTATTTCCTCACTATGCAACCCCTACAACATAATTTAGCAGGTAAGCAGTTAACAGTGTGACTTTCCTTGGTGCCTGCCATATCGAACCACGTGGCTCTCAGTAGCTGCTGCGAGGAGGCAGGCAGCCCAGGGACACAGAGCAGGACAGGGCAGCCATGTGCCAGGGGGTTTCAGGTGGGGCACAGGGAGCAGAGTGCTGCTGGGAGCTCCCCACCTCTCATGCCGTGCTGACACTGGGTAGAAGCAGAGGAGCAGAGGTAGCTGGTGTAGTTAGGAACAGGATGAGTCTCAGGTCCCAAGAAGTATCAGCCTGGGGCTAGTTAAGGATGACGAACCTTACGCTGTGCACTGAGCACTGTGTGAAGGACAGCATTAAAAGGAAAACTGGGATTTCCCTCCTCCAGGGACTGGGCTAGCACTAGATCCTGAAACAGAACCTCCTGAATGGTTCCTTGAATGAGGGAGGGGGAGTGGGAGGTAGAAATCTCCCTTTCATTTTATTTTATTTTTAAATATTCCCACCAGTTTTTCTTGTGAAGATCAGCAACACATAACCCACTTAACTGTCCCAGCACCATCTCAGGAAAGAGATTTTCAAGGCATTACCATAGTTTACACCAAAACGTGGAAGGATCTGTTTCACTGAAACACACAGATCAGTTTGCATATGAAAGAAAAACAAATACAGCCCAGAAGCAATTTTCATCCTAACCCAAATGTCCCATGGTTTGCAAATTCCATGGTAAAACACACAGTATTTATTCCTGCTCTGCCTCTCACTGTCATAAAACAGCATGGACAGCCCTGGTATAGCTCTGCCAACTCTTGTGTGGAACTGCCACAACCCAAAGGGATCCAGAAATCTGAAACAAATGGAAAGCAAAACCACGGAAGAAGCGGTGCCTACAGATGGGGTCAAAAGCAAATCCATCAACCCTGAAGGACTGTAAATGATACATTTATTTCACTGACTTTCATGCCTTGCAGCGATTTGGAAGTTTCTTCCTTAAATATCACTGATAACCCACGTGGCAATGATACATAGGAGCAAAATTACTAAAGCAGTCACTGACAACTGTCCTGAAAGATACATAGTTCTGGAGACTGACTACAGAATTAGTACTCAAGCTAAAAAAGCACAATGCTTGTTTTCATTAACTGGTCTGTATTTTATATTTGAACTTTCTCTTCCATTGTGTAGAACTAAATAAAGACTGTATTTCAACTGTCTGATTGTGGGTCAAGCAAAAACATCCCAAGACTTCCACATCATAGACTACAAGCATGTGGAGCACTGTGTGGCGACAGCTTCTGACCAAAAATAGGGAATAATACAAGCTCACAAAAAGTTAATTGACATTCTTCCCGTTCACCCCTTTACTTGACAATACATGATACTGGACATCACAATCACATCTCTTTTCTGACAAACTGCTGTCAACACATGCCACTGATGGCTCAGCTATTTGTGCTTTCATGGGAGATCCATACACGTTTACGTAAGTTCTAACAGATGTGATATTAATTTGAAGTCAAACTGCGGCAGAAATATTGTTGTATGGCTTCACTGAAAGAAAGTCACTGCAAGCACTGTGCTCTTCAGACATCCACTTCTATTCCTACACAGAGAAGTCTGTCTTTACCACAGACTCAATTCAGCATTATAAGCTACCCTAGTAACACAGCTGAACACCAGCAAACAGTCCCCGCTTCGATCAGTGGGTTCATGGACATGCATTCCCTCAGGTTACACCAGTGATGAATAACCCACAGCGTGACTGGTCAGAGAGGTCAAACTCACAGTGCTTCTGCTGGGACAGAACTGAGGATGGTGCTGACACGTCAGAGCTGCAGCAGCACCTGACTGCGTGGGTCGCTACCTTCCTTCGCAAAATTTTGTCATCTTGGAATTATTTTCCAATTCACGGAAGCACTGTGGTAAGAAGTTAATAGCAGGCACTTAAACTAAGCTGGTATCACAAGGAGAGTGGTGAGGGGAACAGCAGAACTAAGAGAAGCTCACAGCTTTCCTCTGCAGAGGAAACAACTGTCAAAAGACATTGTGTGCCATCATCATATAGCAAGGCATTAAAGCACTTTATTATGTAAGAGTTGAGATTTTCCTCATCAGCAACAGCACTGTGGTCACCTAACTGTCAGCTGCTAACTGCTGATTTCATGGGAGGGCTCCTGCAGCTCTGCCCCAGTGCAGTGTTCTGCACACAGGAGCAACCTGTGCTCTGTTGATGAGAACTGCTCCTGATAGGCACGGACCTCACCATGGCCACAGCTGAAGGCAGTGGCTTCACATGAGAGTGGCTTCATTAAAACGCTGCAATTCCCCGCTGACATCCCAGACATCACCAAGTTGTGAAAGGTGCACGATGTGTAAGTAAAGGGCAGAACAGTGCAAGAAGCAATGCTGCTGCCTTCAGGAGAGCACTCTGCGCTCACAACAAAGCTCATCCCAACATTATTTTTAAGGAAGGAAGGAAGATACGTGCCGACTTGCGAAATGTGGGCTGGCAGAGCCAGGACTTGTCTGTGCTGTCTGCCAGCTGAACGCAGCTCAGCACCACCACAACATCAAGCACTTTCCATTTTTTCAGTAACAACAAAGATGCCTTTGTCCAGTCCCAAACAGCCATCCAATACTTTGGATTTCTGAAGGGTTCCCTACAGACAGAGATATGCACTCCGATCCCAAGCTACAAACAGTTTGTTTGCTCTGTGCCACAGGATATATGTACACAGCGTGTAAAATATCACAGCAGTCAAAGGAGTCTGCAAGCATGCTGCCACAAGAAAGACAACTGGGCATAAGTGTGTCTCTTAATATTCTCTGACAACTCATTATGAAATGCATCCTACTTGCCCTACAACACTGCAGACAGCAGACACAGAATGGCCATAACCACTCAGGAGCAGCAGAACTGCCGACGCGCGCTGAGCGTTTCACTGCAGATAAATACGGCAGCAGCAGCTGCTGCCTGCAGCCCCAGGCCCAGGATCCACCACGTACACACAAAGCCATGTAAGTGCAGGGTGCCATGTGGTACCCTCACAGCTCTAAAGCATGGCAGTGTAACAGAGCACACGCTGCAGGCACAGCCCTCCTCAGCACCTTGAGGTGCAGATCAGCACTGGCACACACCTGTGGTTTATATGCCGATAAACCACACCAGGCTTTCAGCAGAGCACCCTCACTGCCTCCACTTCCAATGGACCTGCCAAGCAGCCACCCTGGGCTTGTTAGAAATAAGAGAAACATCGCAAGATTTACATTGCAATTTTATTTTCATTAATTTGACTTTTTTTGCACTGAGGAACACACTTTCTCTCAGAGTGAGTGCCCCTGCAATTGCCATGCTTCAGGGATGGCCAAATTGATTTCATGCGGTAACTAAAACCAAGAGCATGAAGGAACAAATTGCTTAATTCTCTTCTGGAAACAGTGAAGCACATCTTTGGTATGTGACTCATTACCAGAAAAGTGACTCTGGGGTCTGTCACCTTTCAAAACAGGAGGACCCCTGCAGGGGCACAGGGTGAAGCTATGGGCACACCTCCACCAGCTGCCCCAACTGCCAGTGCTTCCACTGGACCTGCCCTACTGCACCGACTGATAGAGCCAGCTGTGGTGGTCCTCCAGGAACTGCTAGTACCCAGAGATCAGTAGGAAAACCAGACATACATTTTTAGTGTGAGATAGAACACAAAGTACTGCACCAATGAAATTCAAATGAAGAAGAAAAATCAAGAAAGATTCTGCACACCAGAGTTTGCTGCTGAAATGTTCTAGGTTAGCAGGAAAGAGACTGTGTGCTACTTGTGGAGCTGCTAGCTGAGAGAAAGTGAAGTGAAACTGTACTTCTTTGTTTAAAGATCTTTTCCAGTGTTTATCTTTGTTAACACTTTGCTGTAATTTGTGATTTTCTATGCATAATAATAACTGAAGGGCTCAAAAGAAAGTTACACCAGAATAGCTCGGAGATGCCAGCTCCTTGACAAGAAAGCTGCAGAGTCATCATACGGCCTTGCTGCTGCGAGCAGCTGTCTCTCCGTACTGCATTTAACTGAACAAAAGCACAGCAGAATGAGAACACAGGCAGTGAAGACCCAGATCTTCCCCAGTGAATCTGTTTTCACAGCTGGAGACAGAGAGCTTGCTATTCTATATACAGCATCACTGAGCTCAGGAACTCAAGTGGGCAGTGTTAAATTGCACAGTAAAGCAATTTAAGCAAATGACTAATCTAAACCCTTCGCTTTCATTCCTGCTTTGGTCTTTTAAAAATGGCTTAAAAACATGAAACTTCAGACTTCATTTGTTACAAAAAGAAGGACCAGAAGATGAATCTTGGCACCTTAAAGTAAAACCAAAGCAAACAGAACTGACAGCACAATTTCCTGAGTCGTGACAAGCTGATTCTATAGCAGTTTGATCAGGACTTGCAGCACACAAAAAAACCACGACATGCTCTTGACTTGGAGAAGGCCAAAAGCAAGCAAAAGAAGCCCCTAACCCTCTTTTTTTCCCAACTTCTTGATACCTTACCTGCTAGGCCACTGTCTTCATTAGACTTACCATGGGATTTCTACAGCCTTAGCTCCTACTGCACTACGATGCACATTTTTAAAGTCACAGAGGTACACACACGAGCACTGTCCTTAAACGTTATCAAAGTATTTGTTTTCAGGCTACAAAGTGCACAAAGAATGCCTTATGCAGCAAGGTTCCAGCCAACGAAATTAACACGATCCCTTAATTTCCCATATGATTGTTTTGATTATAAAGAATCCGATGTGCAACATGTGACGTTAGGATCTCAAAATATTACAAGGCACATAATCACAGCTGAGAGCAAAGCTAAGGCAGATCTGAAACAGAGATCACTGGCGGCCGGTTCCAGAGAAACAGCGAACATTCTAGCACTAAGAAGGGAGCCCTCCAGTTGCCTCAGGTTTAAAAGCCTTTGCACAGCGATTCGGTACGTTGTTATGAGCAGAGCACACTCAGCATCGTACTCACCGTGGTGCTGGCTGCCGCAGGACCAGGGGTGCCACGACACTCTGCACCAACAACTGGACTTTGCTCCTCGGGATTACGGGTGACAAGGATTCGGAAGTGCTGCTGCCTCGTGTTTTGATCTGGTCTGATTTTAAACAGGCATCCCTTCCCCTGAGGAATCTTCTCTACTGAATTGCTTCTGGATATTTCTGACCCGCTCCTGCTGCTTCCATGCAGTTCTGAAGTCCGCCCATCACCTGCGGGGCGGATTTCCTCCGGCCGTGGTTGGATGGGGTAGGAAGCGCTCCTCTCCAGCTGAATGCGTGGGTACCTGACCAATCTGTCCCCTTTTGTCCCAGTAAAGCCGAAGTTATACTCACCACCTGTACCACTCGCCTGCGGCTGCTGTAACTGGAGAACAAAGAACTTTTTCCCCGAATTTGCTGACATGTCTGGCACGTGCTGCAGAGACCAGCGCCGGGGCTCAGGGGTGGGAGCATTATTTTGAGCCTCAGAACCAAAGGGCAGCAGAGTAACCTGAGGCACATCGGCGCTCGAAGCACGATGCTGAATCCTCACGCCGCTGATGTTCAGACCTGAAGCTGTTTCCTTTGCCTCGTTCTCATGGGCGGCGGACAGAGCATCGTCGCTCTGGTTGTTAGGAGGAATAGTACGGAATATCCTACGGTTACAGCGAAGAGTTCCATTCATCTGCTGCCCCAACTCCTCCGTCTGCCTGGCTGGAGAATCCTCAGGAGTTGCCTCTGGGCTGCTCTGAGAGGAGGAATGGTTTTCAATGGGGGACGCATAATGCTCCCTAACATCTGAGGCTTTGCACAGGGGAGTCTCCTCGGGGGTCTCCGGGGTCGCGCACTCATCTGCAGCCTTGCGCTGGAGAGAGATCTGCATCGAGGAGCTTCTTGTGGGACGTGCGCTGATGCTGTTCAGCAGCTGGGGAATAAACATGGAGGTGCTCCTTTTCAAGGAGCCCACTTCTTGGAAATCGCTGCCTCCGCCGTAATCTGCTCCGTGTCGGGAGAAAGCGTGAGGGCTGCTTCTTCTCGGCAAAGTGTGGAATGCCATGAAAAAGTCATCTTCTCTCTCCCGGTCGAGGATCTCGGATTCGGGGGCTGTGTTGCTTCGTCCAGAGCCAAAATGAAACCGCAGCCGATGGGCCATGGTTTTACAGAGAGAAGAAAAGGAGAGGGAGAACGGCAACAATTCAGGCGCTGCCAGAAGTTAAAAACCAAAGACATAAACTCCAAGAAAAAGTGTCCCATCTGCCAAACTGTTAGCACTGCAGCACTGATAGCGACAGATAGCAGAAATAGCCCAAGTGGCAAGCAGCATTCCAGGCATGATTGGGTAAGAGCAATCAGCGCTCCTACACACTGTGACATGGGGTAGGATGGTGGCAGTCACGTGGCCCGGTTCCCCCTCTCCAATCTAAGCCAGTGGGGGTTCTGTTGTTTTTTTTTAATGCCAGCGAGAGCCTGAAACAGCACCTTCCCAGCTGCTCCTTTTCCATCAGAGCGCAGCTGACCGAGGCAGCGAGCACACTCGGCGCCGCTATAAATCTAAATCACATCGTACCGCACGGCGCATTCGCACAAGGAGCAGGAAAGTTAATGACAACACAAACGCCGCGGTTTGGTTTTAGGGCTGTAAGTCAACGCCACGTGCAAATAAGGAACAATATTTCAAGCTTAACTTTTTGGTGTGTGTTACAGCACGAGGCTATCATGGCAGAACGTGAGTAAATATAGCACCGTTACGCTTTCAATTTTAACTGCGCTTGTGGCACGGTTAAGTAACAAGCTCCTTGCCTTTAAAAAGCCACAACTTTCACACTGCCCCTATGAGTGCAACGCAGCCTAAGCGAGCCCGCGCAGCCCCTTTTAATCAGTAAAAATTACAGCAAACGAAGCAACCCTATGCACGGCAAAGATTTCTCACTCAATAAAAACAGCAGAAACGCGCAAAATGACAGGAGGCAAAGTTCCTTTTTCAGTTTTACTGGGCAGTAAAGACGAGCGAAAACCAGGGACGGGTGTCGCATTGCCGTTTGGTACCGATTTGTCTTAAACAGCACACAGAAACTCTGCCCATTACTGGCCGGCCTCCAGTGGGAAAGTTAGCAGTACTACCACGGGCGTGATCGCAGGCACGGAATACAGTTACACTGTGAGAGCCAAGAGACCTCAGAAGCAGAACAGACGGACAGGATACATCCAACTGCAGAACAAACACCCTAAATATGCTCCACTGCAATGCAGGAAATTGGTGACTGGGGGATCCTGACAGCCAAAGGGCACCCACCACCGCAATGGCTCGCACGTGCCGGGGATGCACGGTTAGCTAAAAGCACATCGACAAGAAGAGACAGCGTAGGATCAGCTCAATGCACAGACATCTGTTCCTTAGGAGAACTCTGAGAAGTGCTGTCAACAAACTATCGGTGGCAGGTCAGTGCTCTGTCTAGACGTTGAAACCTCTGTTTGCATGCAGCTTGCTTTCAAAAGACAGAAAGTGACCAATCAAAGAGAAATGGAAGCTTCGAACATGGCAACTGCCAGCAGGCAGCACAATCCCCTATTGTTCTAAATGGACCAGGAGCCAACAAGAAGAAAAACACAAATAGCTTCTACACAGCCACAGTGTTGTGGAGCTGCCTTGTGCAAGCACAGGTGTTTTTATCTTATTTTTCAGGTAAACCGTTATCCACAGTCTCTTTCTGCTCTGAAGAGGAAGATGCATCATACATCCCCTGCTCCGATGGGGGAGAGAAAGGATATACTGCAGAGAGGAAGTGCTCAGATAATTTTGGAATGTGAAGAAAATAAAGTTTTTTGGGGGGGTAAAAGACATGAAAGTGTTGACAACAAGTATTTCACATGAAATCTGAAATTATTTGCTCAGTGCCTTGCTCTGTAAATACAACACGATGGAAATTTGCCACTATAAACTTGTGTACTTGTTCTCCTTGGCCAACTGTTCCACAACGCTTTCTGAAATGAAACAGCAGCTCCTCATCCCTAGGTTACAGCCTGCAGAAGCAGGATCACACAAAGAACAACCAGAAAATGGCTCAACAACACAGTAACACTGGAACGGTCAGTATGTGGCCAGTGCCACAGAAAGGAAACCCAGAAATCCTATAAAGTATTTCAGAAAAGGGTACACTGAACGTTTTGGTTCTCAGCTCTCAGTGCACAACCGAGTTGTAGTCTTTTTTCTAGGCTGTCACCTCTTTACTGACACACGTGGACATCCCCATGCATGCCACTGCCCTCTGCAGGCAGAATGAAACCTCTTCCATGAGCTTCTGCTCCATCCTCCACATCAGCACAAACTCACCCCAAGCACCCTTGCAGCTGCATGCATGCCACACAGGCTTAGTTTGGAAGGGATCTTGAAGATCAACTAGATTGTCACACCCCCCCAGCCATGGGCTGGTTGCCTGACATCCAACCAGGCTGCCCAGGACCCAGCCCTATCACATGGCCTTGAATGCCTCCAGGGATGGGGCATCCACTACATTTTTGGAGATCAATAATTCCATTCTTTCTATTTTGGTTTGGAATAAAAAAGATCCTCACAACACCAGTCCAACAAGGCAAGCAGGTTCAGTAGACAGTGTACTGCTCTGAACCAAGAAATCTAAGGCCTCATCTCATGAGCAGGAAAATGGTGCTCCAATTTTCAGCAGACAAAAATTAAAAGTCATCCACACAACGTGCCATCTCATTTAAAATCAGTTATGCAGAAAGTTGTCTATTTGGCATGTCTATGTGAAAAATGTACTCACTTCATCACAACAAGAGCAACATGCAGTAAGTTTTGGGAAGACTTATCATCTCAATAATAGTGGTTGTATCAGACAAGCGAGCTTCAAGGCTAAAAGCCCTAGCAATATGTTGGGTGTTACCAGGGGCAGAACTGAACACAAAATGCAGAGCGTTACTTTGCTATTAACTAAAATCTTCAAGGACCCACGTCTTGTGTGACTATCTCAAAAAGGATTGAGTATTAAAATGTACAGGAAAGAGATGCTCAAGTGATCAGGGGATGAAGCAGCTGCTTTATGTGCAAATAACAAGGCTAGGACTGCTTTTCAGCTCACACCAGAGAAGCTTCAGGAAGAGTATGATATGGTTTCCACCAACAGAACATTTAGCTTAAGGAGGACCATTCTGGTCTAAACCAGTAGCGAATTTCTGTGGTTAATGTTCCATTAACCCATAAAACAGACACTCTGTATGCTTCAGTCTGTGTAAACCTCTTTTATGCTTCAACCATGTAAACAACAGAAAACATACACCTTTATGGTGTGCTATGTTTCCATCAGCTGTGTTGCACAGCTCTGCGAAACAACCAAGACAGGTACTCACCAATCTGTTCTCATCAAACACTTCAAAGAGGAGGCGATGATTGGTTGGGTTTACCTAGGAGAAAATCCAAATAATACTATTTTAGCTTCATTCACTCAGTTAGAACAGTATATGGACACAAGTTTATAAAATGATTAAATGAAGGCAAGCAGAACAGAACGGACAGATTTATATAAATCCTTTGCTTCAACTGACTGGGAGAACATGAACACAGAAGCCCAGACTGGACAGAACACCAGAGCTCAGACTTCTGGGTTCCATACCTGGAAAACTCAAGTGAAATGTAGGGAGCAGAAGCTTTAATTCATTTCTTTCAGAATTTAACCATCATCTCTATTTCAGCCTCTCCATCTGTCACTGTCTCTGGCCCATTTGTCACCAGTGGGTGACATACCATGATCATGTCCCTGGAGAGAACCCAATGGAAGGCAGAGAACCTACCCTGCTCATGTCTGGCATACATGTCTAATACTTCTTTATACAACTGTATCTCCTGGAAATAATTTACTTGGAAGCAAATTTAAGCAAAGAGACAGCTTTTCCAGGAAAACCTTATATGCCAGGTTACTATGTCTGCTTGTTTAATTAAGCTGGCCAGGGAGGGGTTGGGTCACCGTCCCTGGAGGTGTACAAGGAACGTGTGGATGGACATGGTTTAGTGGGGAAATATTGGTTGTAGGTGAATGATGGGACTGGATGATCTTGGAGTCTTTTCCAACCTTCATTATTCTAGGACTCTGTCATTATAAGGAAATTTGGACAAAATATTCCACAATGGACTCTGTGGGAGTGGAAGAGGAACTCTCAGTTCTGAAAAGATCAGAGAACTTTGTCACACAAGGAAAGGTGCATCACTTTAACGTTTGCAATTATTTTTAGCATTTTCCAGATGTTTTAACAGAACTTCCATGAAGTCTATCTGTAATTTAAACAACACAAATTGTGGCCGTTTTGGGTATTCTCTTTCTATGGAAAAACTAGACAGTGAGCAACACAACCTTGAAAACTATCAGTAAAAAATGATAAACATGAATAAATTTTCTTATACTTCACTTTAAAGCATTTGACTTTGTCCCTTACAGTCTGTCTCACAACACAGCATGCTGTAGACCAGGGTCTACCAGGACAGACTTACAGAGGCAGTCATTCATTCCTGAAGCTCTGGACACCAATCGGGGTGAGCATGAGCTGTCCTTACATACAATAGCAGTGCAAAACTTCCTGACACCCTTTCCTGTGCCATGGCCACCTCTGTGCTTTGTCCCAGCAACACTGGGAAAGGCATGGGACCAGAGAAGTGAACTTAGTGCCTGCAGACTGCATAGCTCAAAGGAACAGGTACAGGTCAAATTATACAAATGGTAAAAAATATTTATCTAAAGACTCTTTTAGAGATTTAGGTGTGTATTAACCAGTTGGCAAACCTTGAAATGCTACCTGGAACACATGTAAAAATGATAAGAAATCCCATCTAAACCTCAAAAAAGCACTTACTAACAACTACACTGATGGGAACTATTTAGATATTCCTGTTAGCAAGAGAGATGAACGCTAAGGCTGTAAACAGTGCTTGATGGGTCACTCATTTTTAACAATCTACAATGACTACGTCTGTTCTCAAGCAGCTGTTTAAGATTAAATTTTAAAACCAGTGAAACTTTACCTAACCTACTTCTGTGAGAGCTGCAGCTGCAGTAAAATAAATCCATTCTTCCTCAGAAAATATTTTCAGCAACTAAGTTATCACTGTTCTCATTTCTGTTATGTTGGTTTTGAGGATCACCATTTCAAATCCTCTTTTAGCACTGTCAAATATTAGAAGTGATCACTTCTTATGAAAAGTCACCTACAAACTGAAATGGTGTCACTCAGTTTTAAGTGAAGGTTACCTTCATTTTAGGAACAATTTGAAAAAGACAGAAGTTAAATAAAAGAAAAAAAAAAAAGGTGTGTCCTTGTGATTTTATTTACTTATTTACCATAATAGCTTAAATTTCATATGGGTCTTGGAAATGGTTCTGATTATCTGCTACTACATTAACATTTTAAGACCACAGGAAGCATCAGGATGAACATTATTTTCCACAAAAACATATAAACAGTGAATTAAAAAACCATACAAAATACCACGTGGTTAATTGTACGTTACAGTGATTGCAATTAAAAGTGATACTTACTCTAAAATAAAACTCTTCATTCCATTTCGGATTTAGTGTCTATAAAAGAAAATAACATATTAGGATGCTACAGTATCTGCAGGTTTGCAATTTCACAGCCATCACAACATGCATGCAAGTGACAGTTTTTTTAGAAAACACCAGGGGAAAAAAAAGCGTTTCCTAACAAAATAGCTCCAACACTGCTGTCAAATGACTTAGAACCGCTCTACTAAATAAACCAAATGTGGGAAGGGATTTGAGTCAGAAGAACTGAAAATAGATGGTAAGTATAAATGAATCATATTCACAGAATGGGACCCCCCTGCCGTGGGCTGGCTGCTCCTCAGCTCAGGGCTGCCCAGGGCCTATCCATCACCTTGGGCACCTCCAGGGATGGGGCACCCACAGCTCTGGGCAGTGTTGGGGTCTCTTAAAAAGGAGAATGAACAAAAGGGAAGGTTACTGCCTCCAAACAGACACCATACTCTTCCTAATTGCCCCCAAGCTTGAAGAGGATTATAATTTTGCTCTAATGATCCAAATAAAACCCACAGAATAAACGGTGTTCCATTTGCAACCTGAAGGGAGCTCCAGCATAAAACCATAAGCTGATAAAAAATTCAAAGTAGGAACACTGATAACTGCCATACTTCAAATCTGGATAAGTTGAAAATCAAGCACGGTCTGTCCCCAGGTTTTGTTTCCCTGCTGAAATGTTCCCTTGGTCCCTCACACAGCAGAGCTTAAGCAGAAGAGCTGCTGGGGTGTACCTGGCTCTACCCACCAGAGGTTTGTTGGAGCAGAGAAGGCAATCGGGCCGTTCATCCAGAACTCCTTAGCACGGATGCAGTGCAATTACCCAGCACACAGGGGCTCAATGTGCACCACTGCCCTGCCGCGTGTCCCACACGCACCCGTGGTCGCAGTGCTGACAGCCCACAACCTGCCTTTCCCCTTGAGTTTGGGCTGAATCTCAACCCAGCAGATACACAATTCGGAATCTGTGAATTCAAATACTGAGATTTGAAAACTGCCTCCTAGAAAATCTACAGAAATAAAGAAATCATTTAATGAAAAAAAGTCCAGCTATTAGAGGACGGGATAAGGGAGAGAGAGAAGTTTCCTGCTTTTTTGCCATAAAGAGCAAAAATGCATTCACTAAAGCAATGAAGCAATAAATAAAACAAATACAATGTTTTAAATTTGCATTCGTTCACTGCAGTTGTTCTTGGCAAGGGAAACTTCTCATCTAATCTGGCAACTAGAATTAAGAGCATTACTGCTAATCAATAACGCATTAATTCTGAGTACTGCTTAACCACAATTACCAATTTCAGGAAATAATGATGTATTAGGCAGCACAATTTTTAGTAAACAAGCAGGTGACTATTAGAAATTGCTTTCACCTTCACTAATCCAACAATTGATAGGTTGAGCCAGAAAATACAAGAGCTGGAATCACAGCCGAGGAGAAAAACATTTGTACAGAAAGCCTCCAGAAATAAATGGGTGAATAACTGCTTCATAAAGGATATTAGCAGGGAAACAACAACAAAAAGACTCACCAGCAAAGAGCTACGTCCTAAAAAGGGCAAGTATTGCAGAGATAAAGAACTGCCAGGAGTCAAGCTGAGTTAGATCTTCCACGGGATATTAGAACAAACACCAGGAGGGTTTTTCAACCATATAAATATACAGCAAAGAGATGCTACAAAGCAATGAAGTTTTAAGAGGAGATGGAGGAAATTAAGCTTCACTTTATGGTAAGGGCAGAAGAGCTAACAGGGATCTGCTCGAAAGTATCTGGTGAGACGAAGCTGATACGAAGCCTTCAAAGCTCAATGCAATCAAATTGAGGAGACCACATGGTCACCTTCAGAAGTGACGTGTGAAGTCACAGCACCAGGGACAAAAATGTTAAGCCATACCTTACAGGACTGTGAGGCCACAAATGGCAAACAGATGTCCTGCTACAACAACAGGCAAAGAGCCTTTCCAGCTTTCAATCCGAGGAAAGCTCCAAAAGAAGCAAGGCTTTGCTCAGGTGTTGCAGTTGGAGGAACTGACCGTGTGGAGGGAGGTTAAAAGTGAACAAAACACCTCAGAAATGCAACACAGCCACATCGTGCCAGATGAATCTGAACCTTTTCTCTGATAACTTTACTTTAGCAGAGTGAGGAAGCGGTGTAAGTTGAATCCTGCTTAGCACAAGAGCAGGTCCAGCATCACACAGGTGGAGGATGAAAGTGCATCCTTCTGCCTTCCTGCCAGCCCTCCTGCAGAGCTGGACAGTGCCACAGAACTCAGTCCCTACACCAAGGGAGGCAAAAGTGAGTAGAAAATTAAGGATGAGATGAAGAGCGAGATACTACCATGATAACAGAGCAGTTATGGACTCGGAGGTCACTGGCAGCGTCCTTCAGAATCACTCCTGGGAATGATTTCGCTCAATATTTTAACTCAAAATGAAGGCATGCCACAATGTTTGCTGTTGATGAAATAAACAACAGAAGCTGTGAGCTGCAAAGGAAGAGAACTGCTCACAGAGCAGACAACTCGAGGTGAAATTCAGCAGCTCAAAACAAACAACTGACGAGAAGTTTCCGCAAGATGAGTTCACGTTTCTATTAGGGAAATGACTGAGAAATGACTGCAGGCTGTAAGTGATGGTTACAAAGAATGGTGAACAAAGGCAGATGCAATCCCAGGAGCACCCTCAGCTCACCCCCACCTCTGCAGCAGCTGAGCAGTGCCCTTCTCTCCTTCCCAGGGCAGCGCTGACACCCATGAGCTCACCACTGCCCTCGGCACAACCAGCGCAGTGCTCTCACATCCTCACCACGTCTTGTGCTAATGGTGGTCTTCTAATCTGCTTTCCTATTCTCCTGCCTATCACACATCCCCAAAGCTGGTAGTTATCACCTCAGCAATGAGGTTACAATCTTATTTCCAATCTCTCATTCCAATCACTCATAACTCTCTGCACTAAGGCTTTGCAGTCATCACTTTTCAGACACGTGGGAGCCAAATACACCATCTCTTCAGGACTCATGCTTTTACACCAGCAACCCATCCAAACACCCATCCAAATAAAGGCAGCGTTATTCTAGTAAGAAAAAAAAGACATAAAAATAGATATAAGGCAATCTGCTTTGGCTATAACACCCAGAGAATAAGCACATTGCTACTGGAAGGAATCAGGAATTTATTAAAACCCTGGATGGGATCTCCATCTTTTCCTAAGAAGAAGGAAGAAAAAATTAAGTATCATCCCTGCCACAGCTCCCACTCCAGCACGTCCCTTCACAGCCTAGCTACAAAGGCTCTCTCTCCAAAGCCAAATGATCCCTGCACCTTTCTGACCATCCTGCATCTCCACTGCCACTCTAACAGTCCTATGCTTCTGAGTCACGCAATAGTTGAGGTTGGAAAGGACCTCTGGAGGTCACCCAGACCACCATCCTCACACTGAAATTCATTTCATTGAAGGGAAAGATGAAAGAAGAGAATCTCCCTCCCATCTACAGGCATCTGCCTGTTACCAATAGCTACCATACTATTTTAAGAGAACAAAAACATGCAGCAAGGACCGGACTTGCCTAAATGAGTTGTCTGCAGGGCAAAGCTGCTCCAGTACTTCTGACTTCCACCCAGTTCTCTGCAGTGCAGACGGGTGGTTCAGTGGCAGCCGGTCAGGTCTGCGCCCGTATCACTACTGCTCCAAAATCTCTGCTGAGAGCAAAGTCTGAAGACGAGAAGAAACCTCCACCTGCACCTATTTATTCATCTAACCTTTGCGGTACACAGATACAGGTGTACTGATGTCAGAGTTTCTGGTGAACACAGTTGTTTTGTAGTAAACAGTCAATCTTGCATTCCAGCAAGAACATGATGATTATTATTATATCACAGGTAAAACAGTCAGGTATTATATAGCCTGAAAGTGACCTAAGTATTTTCCATCAATATGACTCCACAAACAGAATCAATTCTGTGCCAACACGCTCCAGGAAATGGCACAACAACAGGCACAAGCTACCAAAATGAGATAAGAATATCGCAAGAAAACTTCCCACGTTTGTGTACAGAAGTGGCAATAAACCTTTCACCCCTAACGAGGAAAAAAAAGGCACAGTCCACACTGTTGCTGTATTAAGTAAATAGGTACAGCTGCTTTTCAGAAAAAAATTATGTTTCTCACAATTCTGTATGTTTAAACTTTAAACAAAACAAAGCTAGATAGGCTATGAGTAGTGAGCAAAGCATTATAAGGAAGTCTTTAAAAGGAGCATGTTTAAAAGGTATCATGAAACAATCTTGAACTGGAAGCCTGAAAACTTTCACCTTCTGACACGATGCATGTCCTGAGCCCTGTGAAAAGCTCCAACTGAGCCCTTTGTGGGATGCAGGATGTCTCAGCAGCGACTGTAAATGGCACTTCCTTGATGGAGGTGTAAAATCCAGACATTTTGCTATTTGGGTGACAAAATCTTCCTCTCTATTCTGCTTTGCAATAATAACTTAAATTGAATCACTGCCCATCCCAAGCATCTTCATAAAAATGCAAGTCACTGTTTTCCTCTTACCTTTCATAAAGGTTGTGACTTCATTCCTCTCTGCTATTATTACCAATAAACTTTATTTACAAAAAACACTTTTTAAAATTTTAGGGCATTTCTGCCTCTGCTTCATTTCAAAGGAAATGAAGAAAAAATGCATTTTCAGTACATTTCCACACTTTTCTGACCATCACCTCTCATTCGCTTATTTTAAACCCCTGTGCAAATATTTGGAAGATTGAAATTTTGGAAGAGGGCATTTAAAGAATGGTCTTTTTGTCAGAAGTCAAATAAATGATGACCAGAGCATCTTGGTTTTTTATTTCAAATGCTTTTCATGAAAACAGGACTTCGATAAAAGAAATGGGAATGATGTACATGAGAGTCGGTAAGCCAAGCTTTGGAGAATATGCAACATATTTGGTGTTGGTTTTTGTTTGTTTTTCATACAGACACATTACACATACTGAACATATGCTTGCACTTATTTTCCCATTTTGGTGTGAAGGAAAAGTGCATTGAGTTTAGATACATGTACATAACAACTTAAGTAAGAGTTGTACTATATTAAAGAAGCTTGTTCTGATATTCTTAACGTTTCCAAAGCAAAGAAATAAAGTATACACATACCTTTTTAATAGTTTTTGTCTGCACCAGGGCAAGTTCTCTGTTCTCATCTGCTACATACAAGGAAAGTTTCACGTAGGGGTCACTGCAAAAGAAGATAGCATTCAGTGGGAAAATACTTTTACAGCCAAATATACTCTCAGTCTAAACATCCCAATACAAATTTGTCCCTTAACTGAATAACTGAGCATCTTTAGTGGAAGTGTTTTTTACTGAAACGTCTCTAAGAAGTGTTTCCACACACTCTGCAGATACCTTTCACAGCTGTGCCACGGAAGGAGCTTGCCATCACCCACCCTCCATGGCCTATCACCATCACTGCACTGCATCACTGCCCCTCCAGCCCATGCTCCATAATCAGCAGGGTGACAGCAGCCACCAGGAAGGAGTGATGTGAACAGGAACCCCTCCTGCTGGTACAGACATTGGGAGCTCTCTGCCTACAGTTCTGAGAGTCTGTAACATTAATTTTGGGACAGTATTAATAAAAAATAATCAGCAACTGAGTGTTCATTATACTGGCTGCTTAACTTACTTGCAAAATAAAATTATATGGTAGGATGAAAACAATGCAAGCAATAGACGAGGTGTCACGATGGATTGATTATCGTGTCTGTTCATGCACATAAGTGCATCTACTTACCCTGCAATTAAATTAATCATCAAGCACCAAGGTCTGAGAGAAAACAAAGCATCACAGTGATTACCAAGAAATGCTAATGCTACTCTGAATTCTTAACCTACTGTGCTGCCTATATTTACTGGCAAAACTGCATACTGCACAGAGCAATACGAAGCAGGCATTCATCATAGCAAATCATATGCTTTCCAGCTTTTAGAGATCAGGGCTAACAGCATCCAGCCAAACACCCAACTCCTACTGCTGGAAACCCAGCAGCAACTATTGGGTTTGTATGTTCCAGACTGTGCTGTCACTGAACTGTAGATGGGGAGTGATGCAAGAAAAGCATCATGGCCATTAACAGCTCATAAACGCATTCTCATCTTGATCTCCAGTAACAAAACTGGAGAAGTAAACATATTCACCCCATAAGCTCCAGGTTACTCTCGTCCTTCAGTGCTGAAGAGTAAGAAAACCATCAGAAGAGCACTGTGAACACCCTCTGGAGGAACATCTGGTGAAAACCATGACATCTTTTCTTTGGGAAAAAGTCATCTACAGATTGTGAATAAAAGAAAGGTCTCCCAAAATAAAAACAAGGCATGGACTGTGTGTGGGAAAAAGAACAGAACTCTTCTTCCTATGTTATCTTCATTATTATCATAAAGCTCAAAACAAAACCATCTTTAATGATGAAATTCTTCATTACTGCTCCTAGGAACAAAAGAGGACTTCAGAAGAGTACTGGATGGATTGGAGAGGCAATGCTCATAAGGAATGCAGCTCTAGTGGAACAAAGAGCCAGCACTCTCTGCAGTCATAGCCATGGGAATTTCAGTCCTCTAAGTGGAAAACTTCACCTTCTGTGAAAGATTTTTCAGTGATTAAAGTGCAAATGTCCTTCTGGAGAGAGGAAGCTGTTTTTCTGATGACACACGGAGTATCCTGTAGAAGTCATCAGTCAATGTCACACAGACACTGCATATATATTCTGCTGTATTGTGTATAGGCAGAGGTCTGGGTGCCTCTGCACAAACAAATCCATTTCCCCACTTCTAAGAAAAAATACACATTTTTGCTGTGGTGAAGTCACCGGAATTATACCTAAAATTACTATGTAAAAAACACAGTCAGTAGCAACTTGTCCAACCCTAAGGTTTCCCAACTATGTGTTTTAATGCAGACTGTGAAACCTTCGGTGCAACTACTGCTTCCACACGCAGATGCACATTTTCTCATTACTGTGAAATGACTGCCATTAAATTGAAACATATTCACTGAGCAGGAAAAAAAACAGAACCAGTGCAGAAAGTAATACGCTGAAACTGGTCTTCAGGAAGATACATTTCCCATTTCCCAAATTCATGGCAGCTGCAGCCAACCCCTCTCCCACCTGCAGACCCTTTCCAGCACAGAACAGCTGCCCACAGGAATGGGATCAGGCTGAGGAGCCCAGGCATATCTTTAAAGTGACTTTATCTGCCCAAAAGGAGGACAGCCAACTATGTAAAACTCTAAGTGCCTTTGTCACAGGACTAGTCTCAGGTGCATGGACCCCTAAGGAAGGGTATCTAGGCTGTTCACACAGCACTTTCAAAACAAGGCTGAGGACAGTTCCACATACATCCATCGCCAATCTGCTCTCTGACCAGGAATTTCATTTTGCAGTGGGACAGCACTGAAGATGAAGCAGAGCACTTGACAGTAAGCCACTGTGGCACACACACCAGCAGACCTCATGTTCTCAGTATGGTTTATTATTATATCGTTTGAACGACTACTAGAAACTGTTTCAGGCTCTATGGAAGCATCTGACCCTACAGATTAGTGGCTCTCAGTGTGCAGTACCTAAAGCAAGAAGAGGCAATAGTTTTATCTAAATTCATATTGTTAAATTATTTATCTAAGTAGACCAGCGGTATTTTTGGTGACTGTTTAAAACCACAGTCCACTGATCACCACTGATACATAGACCTGACAGCAGAATGCTGCGTGGCTCCCAGGCGGATCTGTAAAACCATTTCTGCAATGGAGGACGTGCTGAGTGAGGCTGGCAGCAGACTGATGGGACAATGTGCATTTCAGGAGATAGAGCTGCGAGCACCATTATGGCTGGGCAGCTCTAGTCCCCTCTGCCTTGCTCCTTGTGTTGCATGCCATTTGTCAGACGAGTTCTGGTGTTTGGAAAATATTGCTGGTAATGGTGGGGAGGCGGGAGGGGTAGTATTGTAGATACACTAGAGCACTGTAAAAGAATACGCTTACAATTGAGACCTTGTTTACCATAAACTGAAAAACAAGACATAGATCAAACAGATTCAACCAAAACAGAATCAACCCCAAAACTAACATGGTGTACCCAGCTTTTTCCCAACTAAACTCACTTTGCTTTACAATTTGAGATTATCCATCAGGTCTGGATGGCAGATGTGCTGAACAGTGCACTTTCAGAAGACAAGAACATGTACGAGTCATGGCTGAAGACAATGTGTGTCAGTTACACCCCACTGCACAAAGCAGTGCACTATCTGGTCTCTCGCTTTGAGCTGAGCAGTTTTCCCTGTGACGTTCTACCAGGTGCATTTTATGCACCAGTGGGCAGCATGGACAGAAAGAAACTCACAGTGTTGTCAGGTAGCTCCCATGACCCGAATTAAGCCAGCTCAAGCAGCTGAATGCACAACCAAAACACAGCAGTTATTTCCCAAACATCCATACTTCTCCACAGGGGCCTGGTAATGCTTTTTGGCAAAAGAACTCTCAACAAAACACTGAGATACACCTGTGTACGTTATGGTCCTATGGTTATAGCCAAGCACATGTGTTACCACTTGCTGATCCCAGAGTCCGTTATTAAAAAAAAACCACACACACAAGTGGGCTGTTCCTGTTCCCCTCAACCAACATCTGAAGATCTCTGCACTTGGTGTATTGCAGCAGAAGCTGAAATTAACAAAGCTCTTGCCCCAGTTGTAAGCTTGCATGTCACACCACGTACACGACTCATTAGCTTAGATTGTCTTCCATGCAGAAAACGCTAAAATGTGAAAACTGGATATTTAAAAGTATATGGGTGCTCAACGAACCGCCTAAATTTTCTTTTAATTAATACATCGGACAAAAAATATCGGAGTAGTCTGCATCATCATACCGCAGATTTGTCCCTTAATCCAGTAGATATAGCCCTTTTTTTCCCTTCTTCTTCCAGTTTGGGGGCCACTCCCTGGCTCCCAAACACTGGTAATTACATTTAGCTCCTCTGCACTGCATGCTTCAGCAAGCCAACCCCACAGCATTGTGAACATTCTTCTGCATACTTCTCAGGGAATGCAAGAGAGTTTGCAACAGTCATAAATACAGTTAGGCAATTCGCTGCAGTTACATCACCTCTTGTTGACTCGAATATATCTAATATCTAACTTCTTGCATTTGGAAGCCTATAAATAAATAAATCGAACAGTTAAAACTTGTTACTCATATCTGTCTCAGATTGCAGTTTGGCCTCATTTCTCTGAAAAGACAGCAGAAGCAGAGCTCTGTTAACAGGGCAAGGACATGAACGAAGCCTGTCCAACTCAACATTAATCTTACCAAAAGGGTAAGTCCCAGATCCAGTCCCAGATGACTGGAGGAAGAGTCACATCACTGCCATTTACAAGAAAGAGAGCAAGGAGGACCCAGGGAACCACAGGCCAGTGAGTCTCACCTCTGTGCCTGGGAAGATCATGGAACAGATCCTCCTGGATGACATGCTTGATCACACGAGGAATAGGTGTGTGATCCAAGACAGCCAGCACGGCTTCACCAGGGGAAGGTCATGCTTGACCAACCTGGTGGCCTTCTATGATGGAGGGACGGCATCGGTGGACAAGGGAAAGGTGACCGACGTCATTTACCTGGATTGAGCAAGGCCTCGGACATAGTCCCACCACATCCTTATCTCCAAATTGGAGGGGTGTGAATTTGATGGATAAGAAACTGGTTGAAAGGCCACAGACGGAGGGTGGTCATCAATGGCTCCAGGTGTCCAGGTGGAGGCCGGTAACGAGCGGTGTCCCTCAGGGCTCTGTCTTGGGACTGGTGCTCTTTGACATCTTTATTAGTGAGAGCGATGACGGAATCGAGTGCACCCTCAGCAAGTTTGATGATGACACCAAGCTGAGCGGTACGGTTGACACAGTGGAAGGAAGGGATGCCATTCAAGGGACCTCAACAGGCTGGAAAGGTGGGCCCATGTGAACCTGATGAGGTTCAACACAGCACAGTGCAAGGTTTTGCACTTGGGCTGGAGGAATCCCAGGAATCCATACGGACTGGAAGGAGCGCTCCCTGAGAGCAGCCCTGCAGAGAAGGACCTGGGGGTCCTGATAGATGAAGAGCTGAACATGAGCCAGCAGTGTGCTCTTGCAGCTCAGAAAGCAAATGGCATCCTGGGCTCCATCAGCAGAGGGGTGGCCAGCAGGGACAGGGAGGTGATTGTCCCCCTCTGCTCTGCTCCTGTGAGGCCCCATCTGCAGTGCTGTGTCCAGGTCTGGAGCCCCCAGCACAAGAAAGACAGGGAGCTGTTGGAGAGGGTCCAGAGGAGCCACAGAGATGAGCAGGGGACTGGAGCACCTCCCCTATGAGGGCAGGCTGAGGGAGCTGGGCTTGTTCAGCATGGAGAAAAGAAGGCTGCGGGGTGACCTCATGGCAGCCTTTCAGTACCTAAAGGGAGCCTACAAACAGGAGGGGAGTCAACTCTTGGAAAGGGTAGATAACAGCAGGACAAGGGGAAATGGTTTGAAGTTGAGGGAGGGAAGACTGAAGTTGGATCGGGGGAAGTTCACAGAACCACAGAATTGTAGGGGTTGGAAGGGACCTCCAGAGATCATCGAGTCCAACCCCCTGCCAAAGCAGGTTCCCTACAGCAGGTCGCACAGGTCGGCATCCAGGCAGGTCCTGAACATCTCCAGAGAAGGAGACTCCACAGCCCCCATGGGCAGCCTGTTCCAGTGCTCCGTCACCTCACCGTGAAGAAGTTCTTGCGCACATTGGTGCACAACTTCCTATGCTGCAGTTTCCGGCCGTTTCCCCTTGTCCTGTCTCCATTCACCACTGAAAAGAGTCCAGCTTTGCCATTCCGCCCCCCACACCTTAGATACTGATAGACCTGGATCAGGTCCCCTCTCAGTCTTCTTTTCTCAAGGCTGAACAGACCCAGTTCACTCAGCCTTTCCTCATAGCAGAGATTCTCCAGGCCCCTCACCATCTTGGTGGCCCTCCGCTGGACTCTTTCCAAGAGATCCCTGTCTGTTTTGTACTGGGGAGCCCAGAACTGGACGCAGTGCTCCAGATGAGGCCTCACCAGGGCAGAGTAGAGGGGGAGGATCACCTCCTTTGACCTGCTGGCCACGCTCCTTTTAATGCACCCCAGGATGCCATTGGCCTTTTTGGCCACAAGGGCACACTGCTGGCTCATGGCCAACATGGCCACCAGGACACCCAGGTCCCTCTCTGCAGAGCTCCCCTCCAGCAGCTCATCCCCCAACCTGTACTGGTGCATGCAATTATTCCTCCCCAGATGCAAAACTCTACACTTGCTTTTGTTAAACCTCATCTGTTTTTTTTCTGCCCAGCTCTCCAGCCTGTCCAGGTCTTGCCGAATGGCAGCACAGCCTTCAGGCGTGTCAGCCAAAGTTCTTTGCTATGAGAGTGATGAGGTGCTGGAACAGCTGCCCAGAGAGGCTGTGATGCCCCGTCCATCCCTGGAGGTGTTCAAGGCCAGGTTGGATGGGGCCCTGGGCAGCCTGGGCTGCTATGAAATGTGGAGGTTGGTGGCCCTGCGTGTGGCAGGGGGTTGGAGCTTCGTGATCCTTGAGGTCCCTTCCAAGCCAGGGCCATTCTGTGATTCTGTAGGTTACAGAAAACTAGAGAAGAACCACCAGAAACCTGTGTCTGGGTAACATCCAAGTAAAATCCACCAAAAGTGATTTATATTCTAATGTGCCTTTTCATCTGAATTCCACTTCTTAAAATTAAATTCCACTGGAAAATGAACAATCTTTTAAACATTTGGCCAACAAACTGCTTTTGCATCCTCGTATCCAAGAAAAGTACTTCACAACAATTTGTTTTGTCAAGTTTCTGATAATTCTGCATCCGTTATGAAACTAAGTCATTAGTAGCAAGCATGCACTCTATTCAGTCAAAATGGGAAAGGAGGAAACCATTCTACCACCTCAGTGTGTTCCTCTCTCTTGTTGGAGAGCTGATGTAGTAACACCAAGCAGAGAGGTGAAGAAATCAAAGAATGAGAAAGCAAGGAAAGAAGCAGATCCACAGTCACTTATATAACCGCAGTAATGAAACAAAATATAAATAGAATCCCTGAGAACAGACAAAATGTCAAAGTTGCTACAGAAGCAAAAACTGAAGGAACTTTCTAGTAGCAGAATGCACTGCGTACAGTCCGACCTAAAAGCAAATATTGTATGTGATATTCTAGGTGAGCGTCACCTTTGCAAAGCACAACTGCTACTGACAGACAAGATTAATTAGACAACAACATGAAGATCTGCAAAACTGTTCAAGGAAAATCTGCACGAGGACAAATATAGCACCTGATCTGTTCACAGGTACTGTGACAAGCAAATTGGAATGAAATATACGTGGAGATGAGGAAATAGCAGACTTCTGTGTAACAGCAGTATTTGTAGAGGCACTAAGGAGACACAGTCCTGGTTATGTGGATCACAGAAGATACAAAAATGAGACACCTGCAGAGACTGCTGACAAAAAACAACCATGTGGGGTACAGGGAACCTCTGTGCACAGCAAGCATACTAAAAACTGTGCAAAGTTGTATGGGCCAGCTACTGTCACCCTGAAATGGATGGATACAAAGGGACCTTCAAAGGTCCCTTCCAACTCTAAGGAAGAATCCCTCCTGAAAAGGGAAGGGGGGAAGCAGGGGATTTAAAAAAAAAAAGAAGTATTTCCTTGATTTTCATATGGGAGAAAGTTCATTCTTAAGACAGCACTACGAAACACCCTGTATGGCACTCCTGGTAACCACAATTATAAAAAAGTGATGTATGAGAGTTTCCATTGTGCTCTAAAAATAAGTTGCTAATAAAGTATGCCATTCCACAGTCCGATGTAAGCATCAGTCTCTGGCTTGAATCACTACTGATTTGCATCAGGTTTTAAAACTGAATTCTACATAAATTTAAGAGCATGACACTAGATGAGTAGAAATAAACCCTCCAGGTTGTGCCAATGACATCACACAGCTGGCAGGTATGTTTGAGTTAATAACAGTTCCATAATTTGCTTCAGAAAATTCCTGTGCAAGTCGTTTTCAGACAAAGTACAGAGTTTGTGCTGAGGGAAGGTAGGAGGCCCAATGAATAAATGCAGCAATGTAATAGCACAAAAATTACTCTGCGTGGATTTTTATTTAAAGCAGTATCAGTGCTAAAAGGCAATCTTAATGAAGTCAGCTACATGATAAATTGAACAAAATCACAGACTTTGGGAAAGCTGTTGAAAGCTATTAACGTAGTTAGCATCTAAATGAAAATTCACAATGGTGCTCCGGTAGCATTACTGTAAAGACTGGAAGTGGATTCAGGAAATGGAACAGAAGCCTGGGGACAATGCAGATGGCAGCTCCTATAGACAGCCTCTCCTGACTTGACATGGCCAGCTTTCAAATGGAAGGGTTACAGCACCAGGAACAACAACAAAGAAAGATGACGAATCAACACTGAAAGCCACAGAATGCAAGCAAGGTCACCACAACCAGGAGGCTCCCCATTAATGAGACAGCCCATTATAACCGTTGGGCATAATGAACCTGCATTTAGTGGAACAAAGAGTGATGCTGCAATACACTGTTCATAAATGATGCGTCTTAACAAAAGAGAAGCCATTTTTATAAAGGAGATAAAGGGGGAGGGGAGGAAGTACATGCAAGTTTATTTTACCTGCTATAGGACTCCTTCCCAGATGGTGCTAAAGAAATTATGTCAAGTGCCAACATCAGATTCATTTGTAATAAAATACAACAGCAGCAAAAGGCAGAGGAACCATCAGCAGCAGGGAAGGTGACTGGCACAGATATCCTTGCAGGCAGTATCAATGCTCTAAATTGCTTCTACAATGCCATCACCCACTAATACCACCAATACCAGTGGATATACTCAGTGTGTGCTATCAGGCATTCAAGGATCCAAGAAAGATTTTGTACAAAAAAAAAGAAATGAGCCCAGTCACAATGTTAATAGCGACCAGAGATGAATGGGAGTTGATTCCTTAGTCACTCATCTATAAATATTCCCTTTTACAGAAGTCCCAGAATGGTTAAAAGCAATCTATCTTAATGTGATTTGCCTAAACCTAAGGAAAATGTCAATACCTGCCCAGATCAGCAGCGTTTTGCAGCTGGTCACAATTTTTAGAGAATAAACCGGAATCCTAAGATAATTAGTTGTGTACACAATGTTATGTTAATCACAATCACAAGGCAGAGCAAAGTAGGTTTGGCAGGAGACACCTGAAACATCTTAAATGCTTTTCCTGGCCTTCCAAAGTCGCACACACATTTGGAATTACCCATTTGTCATCTTTTCACCAGCTCCCATTGTCTGGCATTCTCTTAAATCTCAGACAAGTGTAGATTTATAATTATCATTTCTCATTACAATTTCAGCTTGAAAAGGCACAACCAAAAAGAGGACACCTGAAAGCACTGACCAACACCCCCTAGAAATGGCATTATTTCAGAGTATGTAATACTGGTGCCTATGACCAGTTTGTTATTCCTTTACCTAGTCTGCAATCACATCTACTATTTGTTCTTTGAACCAGCTTTGAAAGCAGGTCTTGAAGAACCCTTTGCCAGTGATCCAATTAATTATTTCTTCATTTCAAGGCCCAGAAGGGGGTGGAGAGCACAGGTATACATGAAAGAACAATGCAACTACAGAGCCCGCACTGCTCTATTTTTGCTGAAAAACATGAAAACGCCTCCCCAAGTATAACATTTAGTTTCACTTGTTATGCAAGCGCATGCCAAGCTTCTCACATGGAGGCAAACTCCACCCTCCAAAACAGCTGCCTTCTTCCAAAGGAATCAGGTCCTGAACAAGCTGATGATTTAGCTTCTGTAAAGCTTCTGTAAAAGCTTCTGTAAAACCTAAACTGTAAAACTTGTGCTACCCTTTTCCCAGCTCTGTTGCACATACTTGTAAGGAACTAATTATCATCCCATGTAATCATGTATAGAAAAATACTAACATCTTCAAGCTTAAAAGCAGAAAAGGTTGGAAGCAGGTCCAAATTCCAACCTTTCTAAGGTCATAATAAGGCCATCTATCTGGCTGTTAGTCAGAACTCACCCCATTTCTTCTCCCAGTCGCTGAGCCCCACCAAACCTACTTTCTCTCCTTCAGTGCCCAGTGATAGGAAGACATAAAATCCTTCCTGAGACACTTTGGGACTTGCCAGCAGAATCCTTCACATCCCTTTGCAGGAAGAATGAAGCACACACCACCCACCCTCCTGCAGCAGGCTGAAGCTCTAAAGCACCTCTGCCGTTGGCAGGGCAGCCACTGCCACATCTGGCTCCCACGAGTTACACTTGGCCATACAATAATGCAGGACAGAAGGCCTACAACTGAACTAAACCTCGGCCACATCTGAAGAGAGGAGCATAAGCAGAATGCATTTGGAGCAGCTGATGTCCTAGGCAGTTGCAGCACCACTGGAGAGCACTGCACAGTATTCACTGTACTCATCCCCTCCCTACAGGGGACAAGGGGACCAAACCAGTCTGCCACCTTCCATGCACGAGGGATAGAAGACAGGGCAAACAAAACACACAGGTATGATGGGAGGGACACCAGCACAATTAGACTTGCAAGAACTCACCTGTCAGGTTCTGTTGTTGTTTTTCTTTTTGCATGCACATCTGTTTCCCCAGTCCCAAAAATGGCTGGTATTTATTCTCACTAGGACTTTGTGAACAGTAGAAAATGCAAGCACTGGCACAAAAACATCATTCCAATTACTCAAGAGAAAGCAAACTTAGGACTCCATGTTATACTGAGATTTGTGCCTTGAAAGCAGCACATGAAAAGCCATAAGATGTGCTTGCTGGGCAGACGGCACCAGCTTGGGATGTGGCTGAAGGCTGCCATGTGTTTCTCCAGAACTGCTCCTCTAACCTGGTAGGACTGAAGGTTATTACTTGAGAGAGCTTCCTTGGGGACAGGCTCAATATTTCAAAGCTGTGCCATACAAAACTTCAGTGCTAACAACCATGAACATCATCTGCTACAAACACCTCAAGATACACATGCTACAGGTGCAGAACTGGATCCACAAAGCTACCAGGATAAGCCCAACCCACAGCAGCTCAGCATTCTGCACGAAGTCACTGACTCCAAGAGGACACCCAGATCAACTTTTTGCAGGCTGCAGTCCCCACATTCTATTACAAATACACCTTCATAGGCAATAAACCTTCAAAAATAATTTACAAATTTAGATCAGTAAAATGCAGTCTTATTCTCCTCACAGAAATCCGGAAGCCAGGTGAGCAGCCTTCAGCCCCAACACCAACTGCTGATTGCATCTGGCAAGAGGAAGGAAGTTCCTGGAAAAATGCTTTGCAGGAACATGTAAAAACACTTAGAGACAACACTGTGCACACAAGTAGGACAGCAAGAAACAATCTTAAAAGATCTCTACCTTTTGCATGGTGATTTTGAGATTTAGACAGACAATAGACCAAAGTTCAAAATCCACACTATTAAACAAGGTTAGGAGAGGAATTAAATACTTCTAGCAAAGTTATGTGAAGAGTAGTGAAAACTGAATCTTGTAGAAAATAGTATCTTTAAGAGTTTCTATCACTTTCATCCCAGTAACCATTTTCCCCGATGAAATTTTCTATTCCTGCCACCGTAAGTAGAGAGAAGTACAACAAGGACATACAGAAAATAACTACAGAAGATGCTTCCACACATATTAGCTGTTCTTTTTTTTGATGAGCTTTTGGGGGGGTGTGGTTCATCTTTCTGCACATACTTTCTAAATACAACTAAAATGTTTTAGGAGGTTTTCTAAAAGAGAAATAAGGCAGATTTTGTTCTCACAGTCATGCAGAAGGCTCTTGTACTGTGACTAAAGCAAAGCCAGAACTGATACCCGTGCTACATTAAAGATAGCTCTGTTTTCGGGAGGAAGAGAAATCCTTACCTTACACTTCACCAAAACGAAAAACTTGCAATCCACTGCACGTAAGTAAAAATTTCACCTCTCTGTACTGAGACCCATTTTACGGGCCTCCCATTCTCCTCCCATTTTTTTATAATTTATTTTCTTTTCCAAAGGAAGGCTCACACCTCAGCTGGCACCACAAGCCGTTTAGCAGGGCTGCACTCAAAGAGCTGCCAGAGATAATGGTGACTCACATCATAGACAGCTGCAAAGAAGTGCCCGTGGGTGAAAAAGGGAGTTAAAAATCATATAGCAAACTCCACCTCCACATACAGTGCCTCCACCTTCCTTGGATCTTCCTTTAAAATGCAGTGTTCTAGTAATGAGTAACAAGATTTTTCTTTTTTTTGCCAGAGCATGTAAGTTCAGCTTTGTAAATGCCGTAAGAAATATATATTATATATATACACACACTTTTTGATGTTGTATCAAAGATGGAAGTGCAAACATACAGTTTTTACCCCATTTTCCTTGAGTCCATTTTTTGCGACCATAAGCCAAAGGTAAACAAATTCTCTAATGGAGAACCTGCATACATCAGTCTCAATCTGGATTCCTCCTGTATTGTTACACACGAAAACAACTCACTAAGTTTAAAAAACCATTAGAAAAGAGACAAAACCACAAGAGACCCCTCTGAGTGGCACCTGACTTTTGGAAGAAGGAGTTCCCAGGAATTCCAGGCAGCATCTAAAGCAATGGATGCTGCATGCTGTCTGTGCTGTGGAACAGGCTTAACCAGCTTTGCACAAGCGGACCAGGCTGCAGAAGATTGCTGTTTTGGTCAAATCTTCTGCTGAGAAGAGCAAAGATTGGTGTTAGCATGACTGGGACCTCTTAGAACAATGAAAGCCTTAAAATGTCCCTGAAACCATAAACATCATGCCACATGTGACAGTGATGCTCAGCCAGAGAAGGAACTGCAGGTGTGAACTGTCATCCCACGTAAACCCAAATGCAAACTGTCATCTCAGAAGGGAAAGCCTGGCCCTGCAGCAAGGCTGCTGACCTGAGAAACACATCATTTTCTCGCTTGAATTCACTGGTGGAGATCACTGTGAAGACCAATCCATCAACAGCCTCAGATGAAAAATCCAAAACTCACAGGTTTTAAATAACAAAAGGAAACTCAGGATAGTCTGTTAGTATGGGCTTTCCACTGAGAAACTGGGAGCTGGTTGTCATTTATCTATAAATATTCAGTAAGCCTTCTTCTGCAAGAAGTCACTGGGAAAGTAGATAATAGCCTCACAGCAGAGGAAGGCAGGTGCTCAGGATGGGCTCTTTTCAGCAATCCCATTCCTTTCCCAAAAGAAGTCTTCACCTGAACAAACAGGTCTCATCTAATGCTTTCTTTTTTCAGTTCCATTCAAATCCACCACGTAGGTTGAAGAGCACTAAGAAACAGGAGAGAAGAACACACTGCTGGAAAGCAGTTGTGTAGTTGCCATAGCACAGCCTGAACCGCTGCAGCACACAGCTGCTGCCTGGTGGGCCTTGCTGAGTTTATTTCCTGCAGATGGAACATGGCTTATTTCCTACAGTTGGAAACAGTGAAGCACTGACCTCTGAGGTGACAGAAGCTGGTGAGTTCCACCGAATTTCAAAAAGAGGCCTGCTGCTCTCTTTTATTAACACACACATTTACAAATCTGTAGTTCTTATAGATTACAGTGTCACATGAAGCAGCTAAATAAAGGACCAGCTTATTCTCCCACCTAGTATAACTGATCATTAGAAATTTAAATGAGGATTCCAAACGATACTTAAGTCTACTGGGACACCTTCCAACACTGAGGTCTTAAAATGTGTCCCTGAAACCACGAACATCACACAACAGGGAACACAGCAAGAGAGGCAACAACTGCACTTTGTTATGCTCCATGCAAACAAAACAAACCACAGAGAAGGCAGCAGATGAAACACAACACCTGTGAAGCGATGACACCAGAGATCCCATAGCTGCAGATCCAGCCTTCAGCTATTTCAGAAAAGCACACATGGTCACAGAAAGCTGTGTGTTTCTCTAACCAGAAATGGATGTTTTAGCAATACCAACTTGAGTCATAACCAGTCACATAACCAGTTTTTATGGAACCAAGTCAAGCGCAAGATGCAGGCAAGTTAAAGGAACCAAGAGATCTTCCAGCAGCTTCACCCGCACCTGTGGCTCTCTGCACTGCCTCAGACACAGCTGCACAGCTAACTGTGCCTGCTCCTTGTTACCCACATCACCTTCCAGCACCCCCAGCAGTGAGCAGCACGCGTTGGTGCATGCAGAATTGACACAGCAATGAGAAATGCGCTCACAGATCCCCCAGTCCTCAGCCAGATCCAGTGCTCTTCCCTTCAACTCATCCCCAGCTGACATCGGTCACACTTTTTGGTTAACAAATGAAAAGAACAGGTTGCGGAAGCTACTCCTTTCCCTCCACGGCATTGTTTTCTATGTAGGAAAGTGTCCATGAGAGGAACAGCACTGAGGTTGCTCGTCAGACTGGACTCACTGTTCTGCAGCATAAAACACAACACAGTGTTACTCTACTGGGTCATGGTATAAGCCATATTGACAGAATGCAAAAACACACCAAACATAACAGATAATCAATGGAGATGAATTACACACAAATCAGAGATGTCAAATTCATTATACAGAATACCAGAACGAATGACAGCATATTGCAGCAAAGAATCAAAAATGAGCTCATTACGCTGTGCAACACAACACATTTTAAACCTTGTCTTTACACACACAGACACAGAGAATGTGTGCGAAGATATAAACTAAGAATTCCTAAAATGAATGGCATTCCCACTACAGTTAAATTCTGAACTCAACCTTCACAGTTCTTGGGTTGTGCTGTACAATGGCAGTGGCCACATTACTGCACAGCGCTTGAACAGAACACAACCCTCACCTGAGGAAAGGCAGCTTTTTCTCCTGGCACAAACACAGCTACCAATTAAAGGCAGCACTCATTTGCTACCTACAAAATAGATTCCGAGACTGCAGTTTAATTAATTTTCCTTTCAGACTGCAGTTCTATTAAATTGCTTTCCACAGACACAGCGGACACCAACCCTAAGTTGCCAAAAGTTCCCAGAAACCAGCATTTGTGGGTGCCAGGGGAAATTACTTAATTAAAAAGGAATTACTAGTAAACAACAGAGTACAATACTGACTGCTATGCCAGGGCAGTGAAGTACGGCCCAGGCAGCAGCACTGATGGTTGCCCCTTCCCTCAGCCAGCATCTCTGCCTGGCCATGTCAGAAACAGTGCCCCAACCACTGCTGCTGTAACCACACTCACACCATCAGTTTCTTCGAACTACAGCACCACCTATTTCAACGAGAAGCAACACCTGTACAAAGCTGTCTGGCCCTTCTCCCCCACCCCAACACAAGGATGCCAGAGGATGCCCACAGGGACACAGCTGTGATGGCTGCACCTTTGCTGGCTACATGTGGACAGGGTTACCTCACCCCAGCCATGTGTTTTACCCATGTTCAGCCTCGATTTGCAGATGGAATGATTAATTTCCTCACAGCCTGCTCTCAGGCTCCAATTTCCATGGTATTGCAGTATTTCACAGGCACTAATCCCACCCTCCCCAACGCCCATGGAAACCGAGCGCTGGTATTTTTCCACACACTGACAATTAACCCAGACGCTGAGGAGAGGAGAAGGACTAAAAAACAACAACAACAAAAAAACACAAAAAAACCCACTAGTAAATTTCTGTGCCTCTTTCTCCAGCCTGGATGCTCACAGGCCTCTTCCTCACACTTTTCACTGCTCTGCCCCTTCTCCATCGCACCCCCCTGACCTGGAAGCTGCCTCAACCCTTGGAGCTGGTGGCACCGACATGGCCACCACACAGCCCCTGCACCAAGGCAAGCTCAAAATCCAGTGTTTGAACACCACATGGCATCCCACAGCATTGTGTGATTATATTAACGCTGATTTGCACATTGATGTAAGCACTTTCTGCACTCCGAGCCGAGCAGACATGAACTGCAGTTTGTGTCCTCTCTGGCACTTGGCAGACAGCACTGTGAACCAACTCCACGCACAACACTCGACACAGAGCTGTTTTCTGCTCTGTCTACCACCCACAGCTCCTCTGCTGGTTAGAAAACTGGCTCAGCACATGCCCAGGAAGATTGTTGTGCAGTCTCCAGCCACGAGCACACCTGGATCCGCATCTCTGCAGCCAGCACTATGTACAGAAGGTTTTTCCCATGTTCAGATAGAAATTCCCTTGTTTCAGTTCGTGCCCTCATCTAATCTCATCTCCGGGCATCACCAAGAACAGTCGGGCCCCATCATCTTCCTGACGCCCCCCTCCAGATACTCACACGCAGTGATAAGATCCCCTTCTCTGCTCTGGGCAGTTCAGACCCAGCTGCCCCAGTCCTTCCTCACATGAGATGCTTCAGGCTCTCAGCATTCCAGCAGCACTTTGCAGGACTCTCTCCTTGTCCTTCTTGCACTGGAGGGCCCAGAACTGGGCCCAGGACTGCAGATGTGGCCTCCCCAGTGGGAGGACCACCTTCCCTGACGTGTTGGCAGCGCTCCTCCTAACAGACCCAGGGGACCCACTGGCCTCCTAGGCCACCTGGGTGCGCTGCTGGCTCATGCCAACCTGCTGGCCAACAGGACACCCAGATCCTTCTCCACAGAGCACCTTTCCACCCACAGCTTGTCCCAGGTAGCTGTCACCACATCCCAGCATAGTCTGTTGCTGCAGTCACTCCTGCTCCTGCCACAAATGGTCCCAGAGGCCCTGGGCAGAGTGAGCCACTTTCAGCAAGCCATGCATGGGCTAGAACAGCTCGGAGGGCAAATACACAAGGACAGTCAACAGCAGCAACAATCCTCACTGCGGAGAGCAACCTCCTCAGTTGGGATCGCACCAGTGACACTCAAAATTCCCATTCTCCACAGCTGCATTAAGAAGGCAGCTATAGGATGAATAAGCAAACCTTGAAATGCACACATGCGCTTCTAGTAACAGAAACACATTCCTCAGAATTACACTTAATGGCAGCGTTTTGCATGCAGGAGATGGAGAAAAAGCTAAATCGAACCAAGAAAACTATTCCCTATTTTAGAGTTCAGAAATTTGCCATGAATCATCACAGAAGATTAAGTTCTTAGCTACAGAGATGGTTATTTGTCATAAGACTGCGTGTATTAAGATGGATTTGAGAAGAGCTTATGTGTACAGGGCTTCATGGTCGCCTGTCAAAGCTGTGCAGCTACATCTGTAAAAGAGAAGGCAGCTGCTTTCAAATTAAGGAAAGAGACTGCAGAAGCGAATTATCAGAAAGAAACGATTCTTGAGCATCAATCAGAATTCACCAAGAGGATGAGCTCAGCTTTGTCCATGCACGCTATTACTCATTGCTGCATGAGGTTCTGATTAGGTTCACCATCAGACTTTCCAACTTCAAGAAGGGCCTAGGGAACACTAGGGAAGTGCAGTGCTAAGATAAGTAATTTCCCCCACACAACTACTTCACAGCCTTCAGCTCTCTGCTCAGTAAACAGACGTCTCCTTGGGCATACAACTAGGTGATACAATTAAGAAGCGTGATCTCCTAAAATGATTCATTTTCCAATTCTGGTCACAGAACTCAATAACATTTCTCAAACACAGGACTCTTATGTAATCCCAAACTAACTGGTCTAGAGACTAATGGATCCCAAACATAATGCTGGATCGCCACTTACAAGCAAAATCTGACTGCTGACAAATAAACCAACCTAGTTTTAGATTGAGAACAGACACCACGAATAATTATCCCACACAATTCGAGCCAGGTCTAAGGAGAGAAGTTTGAGATCAATCTATAGATAGTGTGTATTTGAATTTTGAAGCCTAATTTAAGATAACCAAGATACGTAGTGATAATGAAAATTAGTGAACTTTGGGGTAGGGAGAGGTTTAGGTTTTCACACCCCTGTATGTACTTTTATCAGACTGAAAGAAAAGGATGATTTTATATGTTTTATATATCTACCTCAAAGGAGGAGGTTATTCAGTTCAAACAAAGATCATTACCCACAGACTTCCTTGAAGAGGTCCACAATTAGGAAC